>NC_136519.1:14271273-14311273 GCF_053919585.1 Euprymna scolopes | reverse complement strand
CAGAAATAGAATGCTAATATTGATATGATCAAGGAATGTTAATTTGATAGAGCAGAATTTAGAAACAAGTCAGGAATTTTAGTACAGCTAAGTGGATAGATAAACAATAATACGGACAGACATAAGCGGATGATACGTGCTGGTTACTTCACTTCCGATCCAGTCTTTGTACGGAGATTAGTGTTTAGATCCGCTCTGTTCAAGCTAGGTGAAGGGCAGGGGAGACCACCATCGAGAATGCACCACCCAGCTTTATACCCCCCAGTACAAATGGGGAAATCTTTGGAAAAATGGTACCATGTCTGGATATGGTCTAATAAACTTGCATTTTTAAAAATTCAATTTTTACCTCAAACAATGCACAGTTCCACTGTGAAGTAGGGGGCTACTATCGGGGACATAAGTTACAGGGACATGAGCAGCAAGATAAGGAAGCAAGATGTCGGTTCACGTTACACTTGAACTTCTGCACGTCAGTACTGTTGGGGAAGCAGAAAACCTGGAATGGAATTCCAGAGTCTTGCGGTTCTGGGGAAGAAACTATTGGAGTAGAAAGATCTTTTCTTACATCATAGGGATCTCTACAGTGTAGGGGTGGGATTTATCTGTTTGTCGGGTTTGTCGAGGGTGCTCGCGTCGAGGGGGTACAAGTGCCTGCAGTTCATCAGGGCATTCGGCCACTAAAATACTTGTAGAACAGGCAGAGGGATGCAACATTTCGTCGATGGGACAGAGGCTGAAGCTTAGATGCCAGTTCAGGACCTATCAGGTTAGCGACTCTCTTTTGAACCCTAGTCAAGGAGCGAGAGACTAGTAGCAGATGCCACCAGCCCAGATGTGGCAGCAATACTCCATACATGGGCGAATGGTGGCCTTATAGAGGTACAGGATACTTTCAGGCGTTAGTAGCTTTCTAGCACGGTAGAGAGAGCCCACCTTTCTTCGCAGCGGCCTTAGCAATGCTCTTCAATATATTGTTCCAACTCATGTTTCCTGTGAACGTTAGGCCAAGGAGTTTGAAAGAAGTGACTCTCAGATAAAGAGTCGTTGGCAATTTCTAATTGGTGGTAGAGTAGGGTTCTTGTAATTATTGAAGGAAACTAGCTTAGTCTTGGCAGCATTGAACGCGACCAACCACTTTTGTCCCCATTCCACTACAGATTGGATGTCTTCTAAATGTCTTTCTCTAATGTTTCTGCCATTTCTTTAGAAATGTGTTCATTCGTCTTCCTGTCGTGTCTGTCATAGAGTGTAGTGTCATCAGCATATATACCCATCTCAGAGGCAATGTTGTCGAGGAGGTCATTTATGAATATCAGGAACAATAGAGGTTCCAAGGATAGAACCCTGGGGCACTCCCGCATTTATATCATATTGTTTAGATGTGCGACCGTCGAGGACTACCTGGATTTTTCTCTTATCTAAGAAGGATTTAATTATGTTAAGTATTCTACCAGTGATACCGTATGATCTGATTTTACTGAGGAGACCCTCATGACATACCCTGTCAAAAGCCTTAGATATATCGATATCTACCGCTCTGCTCTCCCCCGCTTTGTCCAGTGATTGGTATATAGCGTTCAGAGATTACGGTTGAGGATGTCTGCTGTGGAACGGGCTTGCCTAAATCCATATTGTTTGTCAGTCAGTAGTTTAGCATCTGTAAGATGATGGACTAGAGCGTGGTTAATTATGGTCTCAAATATTTGTTGGCAAAAGTGGGAAGGAGGCTAATGGGGCGATAATTTGATGGGTCAGTCCTTTCACCAGAATTCTTGAATACTGGTACAACAGAAGCAGTTTTCCAGCAGTTGGAATCACTGGGTTACACTTTTCTATCCCTTAGATAAAAACATATGAGATGAGCAAGTTATTTGGGCAGGTTTATAAGAAAGCATAACTGCTCAACAAAGGCAAAAATGCTCAACAAAGCAAAAATGCTCAACAAAGCAAACATCTTCAACAAAGGCAAAAATGTTCAACAAAGGCAAAAATGCTCAACAAAGCAAAAATATTCAACAAAGGCAAAAATGTTCAACAAAGGCAAAAATGCTCAACAAAGCAAAAATATTCAACAAAGGCAAAAATGTTCAACAAAGGCAAAAATGTTCAACAAAGGCAAAAATGTTCAACAAAGCAAAAATGTTCAACAAAAGCAGAAATAGAAAAGAGGACAGAAATCCGGAAAATTAAATTTTATAATTTTTTTTGGTTTGTTTTTATTTTTATAAACTGAAGAACCGAAAAGAAATCGAAGGTGAAAATGAAAGTCTCTTAAAATTCTCATGATAGGGTTAAAGCTATCAGGGGATTAGAAATTGACAGTCTAATAGTTCATCGGTCAGGAGGATTACTCATCGAGTTAGAAAATAAAGATGATAGTGAGGCAAAGTTCAAATTGGCCAAACGCACATGCATTCAAAAATCATTGTAGTTCGAGCCGGCAGCAATTAAACAAAAGAACAAGAAAACCACATGAAATATTTAGGAGGAGAGAAATCATGTCAGAAACCTATATATATATATATATATATATATATATATATATATATATATATATATATATATATATGTATATATATAAAAGTGAACGTGTCTGTGTGCGTGTGTGTGTGTGTGTGTCTGTGTACATTTCCCTATGCAATAACTCTGTCAATTTTTAGTCTACAGACTCAAAATTTGATATACAGGGTACTGAGATTTGAGAAAATCTATGTGATCGGTTTTTGGCCAGAAATTTTGCGATTAAGGGGTCAAAGTTCAACGATTTGATCTTTGAGAACTCTACCAAACTCCTCCGACTATTTTGGGTCTACGCACTTGAAATTTTAGATATAGGTTCATTGGACATGGATCTAACTTAATAACTTGATTTGAGCCAAAAACAATAAATTTTATGGGGTCATAATAGGGGTCAAAGTTAAAAAAATTGACCTCTGCGGTCTCTTCTAAATTACTCAGACGATTTTTGGTCTAAATATTTGAAATTTTACATAAAGGGTATTCAGAGATAGGGCAAGTTTTTTCATCAGTTTGGGTCGAAAATTTTAGTTGCTAATATATAAATGTATGTATATATGTCTGTTTGCATGTCTGCCTTAAACTTTCAATACAGGTGACGGATTTTACCAAGATCAGTATCGTTTTAAAGTTCGATTTTTCATACGAAAAATATCGAAAAATTGGCTAAAAACATAAATATCTTTCCTTCGACTAGGCACGTTTCTACAGGGGGGGGGAGTCACTTTTTTTTCGCCGATATTTTTAAAAGTAATCTTCTCCTTTAGATTGTCTAGCCTTAATTTTAAAAAAATGTCGGTTTGGCGGTGGTCGTAACAGCATAAACGTTAGGTTTTACCTCGTTCTTTTCCTCCTTTGCGGTACGGGTTCGAGCCTGCCTTCCTACTACCACTTTCTTTTTTTCTTGCTCAACATACACATCCAAACACCCAGGCAACGCCGGGCTGAAATGCTAGTAGATAATAAAAATGAACTCGTCATCGACCTTTCCATTGGGGTAAAATTCATACGAGAAACATTAATTCACATACGATGACCTCATGCCATCCATGATGCTCTCTTTTTTCTTTCTTATATTTTGCTTTTTTTCTCCTTTTGTTACTCTATCATTTCGTTAATAAAGAAGAATACCCACGACTCGTAAGACTTGAAATCAAATAAAATTAAAGGCTCACAAAATTTTAATCAAATAAAATCCACGGCTCGCAAAAATACGACAATCTTGTGTTGTTGGGTGCCCTCGTGGGAAGACGCGTACTTCCAACTCGAACTGCACCAAATTCACAATTTTATCTTTATACCTTTCCATTTATCCTCGTTGCTTCCGCGAGATAGCGCTCCAAACTTGAGGCCTTTTGCTACCCGCTTTGAGGGTAGGAAAGTTTATTTATGCATAAATTGTAGTACAGACGGTTGATTCATTTCACAACTAGCTTATCGCGTTTAGTTCAAACCGTAATTTCCTGTCCGCTAAACAGTGTAGGGTTTTTGGCGCGAAACAATCTCGCATTTTGCTTGGCCTCTTCATCTTTGCTGCTGCTTTTTGCAGTGACTATTTCCTGTTTCCTCGTTTTCACAAAAGAGCAACTCGCACACGTACGGCTACACATAACGCAAAAAGGGTTAAAATGATTGGCCGATTTCTATGGCCTGATTCAAAGTTTTCCGAAGTAGCGCCTGCTTACGTGACGCAGCAGATTCAAACAATAGCAACGCCTGATGGCAAAATGATCTGGTAACTAGGAACGTTACAGAAGGGCGATGTTTTTGTACACGCAAGGTTTAATCATTAGATAATTGGATTTTAAGAGAGATAGTCAAGAGGAGACGAGCAGGCAACTAGTCGAAAATGGCCCGGAATACTCAAAGAAGCTTTAGAGGCAATGCAGATAAGACGTAGACATCGTGTAACTTTCCAATAGGGACTCATCTGAAATAATGTTGCTGAAATCCAACCCAAAACTCGTTGGTTCCTTGAGAGTGAACCTAATTTGCAGTTTTCCGTCATAACAAGACCACGGTGGACAACGTAGTTTTACCTATTAGCCGATGATAACACCACAGAACTATGTTTTGTCCCTTGTATTGTCCGTGTATTTTATTGTCCGTGTATTTTATTGTCCGTGTATTATATTGTCCGTGTATTATATTGTCCGTGTATTTTATTGTCCGTGTATTTTATTGTCCGTGTATTTTATTGTCCGTGTATTATATTGTCCGTGTATTATATTGTCCGTGTATTTATTGTCCGTGTATTTATTGTCCGTGTATTATATTGTCCGTGTATTATATTGTCCGTGTATTATATTGTCCGTGTATTTATTGTCCGTGTATTATATTGTCCGTGTATTATATTGTCCGTGTATTTATTGTCCGTGTATTATATTGTCCGTGTATTTATTGTCCGTGTATTTATTGTCCGTGTATTATATTGTCCGTGTATTTATTGTCCGCGTATTATATTGTCCGTGTATTATATTGTCCGTGTATTTATTGTCCGTGTATTTATTGTCCGTGTATTATATTGTCCGTGTATTATATTGTCCGTGTGTTGTATGCCCTGTCATCAATGTTATAAACAATCAATATCTTAGAGTGGATTACAACACATCACACACGACGAACTACGTTACATATACATACGGTGAACACGTATTAGAGACACGTCACACACCGTTAACGAGCTCTCACATTAAATAGACTCGTTCATATATACCCGTAAATATATGAAACGTTATATAATCCAACGATTATACAACATGCTAGTTCTAGCATCGCTAATACACTCGTTATATAGACGAGCATATAAAAGTTCAATATAATTTATTCATCCAGTCAAAACGGCCCGTTATATAAAACATATAAAAATAAAAATTATCTTACGTCATTAAAAATAAAAAAAAACAACTTTAATACACTTCCGATGGCTTATTGAAAAAAAAAAACCCTTTCGACTGTTTAAAAGAGAAAGCGACAAATAAGGGAAAGTTGCAATTATTAGTGTTTCAATTGTTTGGGAATACCGGGAAGGTATGAAAATCGATATTTGGCCGATTCTATTTATAAGCATGTGTGATAAGAACAAACAATTCAGACGCCGGAATAACTTTACAAAATAAACAGAAGCTGGATTCTTTAGTAGTATCTTTTCGTCAAAGTAAACACGATTGTCGGACGCATGTGAGGGAAATAAAGAAGGCTTACCATAGAAACGTGCTCGTGTCTGTCTGTCCTGCAGGATGAGGAGGAAAAACGAAAAGATCCAAGAATCGACCGTGATCTTTTAATGTCGCACAGTTCTCCCAAAATTACGCCTCACACGTGATTTTGAAGTGCACCCGAGCACCATAAAGGCAGGTTGCTGGGGGGGGGGGAGGTAAGTCGACAGAAGTGTTCAGACATGTGTAGAGTGAATATCGTCAGATTTTTCCGAACTTGTTTACATTAGACTTGAAGGCAACGATATTGTAGTCGGTCAAGAAACAAGCCAGCAGAACTGTGTTCCATAGGTGGTCAGTTCAAGGAAAGAAGCATTCAGACCTGTGTAGAGTTAACATCGTCAAACTTCTCCGATTCTTAACCTCTTGAGTGTTTACGTTTCAATTTTTACATCAACAAGACTCAGTTATTTTATAAAGCGTTTCTGGAATCTGATTGGTTCGTATTTATCAAACATGGTTATGAATAGAATCACCCGAATGTAGGTGGCAATACTCTCAAATTTATTTTTTACTTTTTTTTAGGGTTGGTTTTCTCCTTGCGTCGGGTGTTTGGAGACCTGGATAAAAAGTACCAATCAAGAAACCACTTGGGAAATTACCTAGGTCTTGCTATCCGGCTTTCGGGTTGGGCAAGTTTATTGGTTGTTACCTAAGGCGCCCCTTGCTGAGAAATACCGACGGGGATGCCCAGGACATTTTTGCGAGGCCAGTATGTCCCCCCTTGAGGAATCCAGGCTTGTCATTCCCAATTGCTGCAGTTGTGTCCCATCTGGTTATGTTACGTCAAAAGTATTGCAACCGTTCATCCTTGGGGATAATAGTTGAATGACTAAAAGTTCGCAATTCTTTACCAAAACGGGAAGTTTATTAACGGAGTTGTTAAGATGAAAAATGAAGGGACATAAAGTAATTCTGATTTCCGAGTATATATATATATATATATATATATATATATATATATATATATATATATATATATATATATATATATATATATATATATGTACTAGCTGTACCCGGCCACGCGTTTCTGTGGCTCAGTTTGTTAAAATGGAACGCATTCCTCAAGAAAAATTGCATTTTGTTCGTTTATTTCGTTTATTTACTTTTATTATTTTTTGCAATTTTTTTAATCAATAAAAGTTATTTTTTCTCCAACAAAAATATTAATTTTTTACTATAAATTGTTAGGTGAAAGTTTTTTTTCAGGAAAACTTGCACTTTTTTTAAAAGAAATTTGGCAGTAAACGTTTCTCTTTGAAAACGAAATTTTTATTATAAAAAGAAGAGATGAATGCTTTACATGAACACTGTAAATAGTTATGTGAATGTAGAGAAAAGTTTGATTCTTTTTTTCATGAGAATGTACAAATTATTTTTTTTAACAGATGTTCAGAAAATAAATAGAAAAATACTTCCATCATTAATTATGCAGAAAAATAAATAAAATGTTGATTTAGTGTTTCAACATCATGCTTATAAATTATGATAAAACTTGCTGAGTATGCGCTTTTTTACGGTTGTTGTAAAAATGGAACGGAAACTTAAATTTCACTCCGTTTTAATCTTTCTTAATTTTTTAATTGTGCCCCCCCCAAACGAATATAATCAAAACAGTAACATTCAACAATTGTAATTTATGTATATAAAACACAAAATATTTAAAAAAAAAAAAGTTAATAACGAAAGGGAAATAATTCCATTTTTAAACGAAAAAGTCAGTTTGGTATATCTTTTTGTTATTTTTTTACATAAGTCCAGCTTACCATCCACATTGGAAATGTCGACATTTTAGGTTGTCGAGTTCGTTTACAACGAATAAACACTCCAATCTAGTAGATGTATCAGAATTTTTGTAGGAATTTTTGACACCCCTATCACGAAACTGCGAATAAAATATAAAAAAACTTGTAATTTCTCTTTTAAAAGTGGGTTGTTTATTTTCTTCATGGATTATACTTCCAAAATAAACTATTAAAGTTGTTTTAAAAGTAATAGAAATATGTTTTTTATTTTTTAAAAAACAGTAATGAATTTTACGAACTTAATATTTTTCAATTTTCAAATTTTAAAATCTACCAAAATTTTTCTATTGAGTCTATTCTTACGATATTTTCAGGATCAATGTGAAATTTTATGCTCTTTCCAATAAACTGAATATAATATTTTAGACAAACGTTTTTTTTAAATTAACGCCCCCCATTTTCAAGTGTCTATTAAAAAGTAAATAATTAATTTACACACCAAAGTTTTATATATCACAAATTGAAGAGAAAAGGTCAATAAATAATATATTCAAATTTAAAACAAAAAAGTAGTGTTTTTTAGAAATTTACCTGTAAAGTTCGAAGTTTTTTTTTTAAAACCACGTTGTTTGTTTTTTCTTTTCTTTTTTTTTAATGAAACCTTGGTCCTTGCTCCTTTAACTGAAAAAAATTAGGACTTGAATAACATTTTTCGAGTAGTTAAAAGCTTGGAAAGACAGGGGGTCGAATAATTCACGCCTCCCATTTTGAAATGTCCATTAAAAAGTAAATATTTAATTTACTCACCAAACTTTTATATATCACAAATTGAAGAGAAAAGGTCAATAAATAATACATTCAAATTTAAAACAAAAAAGTAGTGTTTTTAGAAATTTACCTGTAAAGTCCGAAGTTTAAAACCTTTTTTTTTTTTTTTTTAAAAACACGTTTTTTTTTTGTTTTTTCTAATGCAATCTTGGTCCTTGCTCCTTTAATTGAAAAAAAAATTAGGGCTTGAGTTGCATTTTTCGAGGAGTTATAAGATTGGAAAAACGGAATGGAATTATTCACTATTTTTCACGAAATTTCTGACACAACTACCAATCTACCCATGTTAGAACGGCTTTCGGAACAAACACCCCTAACCTTGCCAGCATACCCGAAAAGCTATAAAAGTTGACATGTCGAATGTGAACGATGAGTTGGACGTAATGTAAAAATGTACCGAATTTAAAAGGGAACGAAATTCAAATTTCCGTTCCATTTTTACAACAACCGTAAAGCAGAGCACTCTATGCAAATTTTACATAACTTACGGTATTAATGCTATTTTTTTTAAGCAAAAAAAAAAAAAAATTTAGGTTTGGCTATAAATTCCTAAACTCATTTCACCCTAAATAATTTAGCTGACTGAAATAGGAATCTAATTGAATCTTTAATTTCCTGATAGTATGTGAGAAATTTATTTTTCTTCGAGTTATATCGAATTCATTAATACGGACTTTAGGGGCTTTTTTCGGAATGTTCCTGTAAAAAGTATTTTTTATTGTTACAAATTACGATGCTTTATTTATATAAAAAAGCAAAAATAAATTCTTACGTTTTTTATTTACTACTGAAAACCATAACTTTAGTAAAGGTATTTTTTCTTTAAACAAAATAAAACATTTTCACTAAGAGTTAAGTAAAAATAATTAGTTCATTATATTCTGCGATCATTATTTGTATAAATACTGCAATTTTCATTAAAATTGGTTAATTTCCTGATTTTTGGTGAATTTTTAAGTAAAGGGATGGGTCAAAATGTTTATACACTTTGAGCGTTGGCATTCATTGTCTGTCCCTACCATTTTTCGATGAATATTTGATAGCAAACCGACCACGTGTGGTTAATTTAAATCAAATTTCAATCACATGGCTACATTATCAATAATCATGTGATTAAACCCATTGAAAATTTACCGATATTGTAAACACATTATGTTTACATTAAGCCCGTGAGACCAAAATATCCTTTTCTGAAATTTAAAAAAAAACCCCGCCAGATCAGGAGAAAGAAATGTCTAGAAAATCGCTACATTTTTATCTTTTATCATCTGAAATTTTCAAAAATCGCTAATTCACCCCCCCCCCAAAAAAAAACTCCATATTTTAACTTCCTACAATAAAAAAATTATAAATATAGTATATTGAATATATAAAATATTCCGTGTTTTCTCACTATATGGTTCTGGAATTATATTGAAGCGGTTAGCTCCCCAGAAGGCTTACATATTTTATCAGCTAGTTTTACCTGTTTTTTTCAGAGAGGGTTTTTTTTTTGCAAGAAACAAATCATAAACTCAAACTTTTTATAATAAAAGTTAAATTGAAATATACTGCAAATTAAACATCACAATAATGGTGCAACATATTTTGAAATTAGAAAAATAAAAAAACAAAAAGACTTTGTTTTAGCATGTTAAAAGTATTTAGGTTGGTAGATAATTAAATTCTACTGTATTGGTATAAGTTTTTTTGTTTTTTTTTCTGTTGTTTCTTGATTTTACAATTTTCGACTAAATACTTCTAAATTAAGCGGGATTGCTTAGATCGTATTTTAAACTAAACTTCGGAGGTTGGAATGTCCCCCCCCTAAAATGTACTTGGAAAAATCGATTTTATAGCGAGATTTAAGAATGGTTAGCCGAAAAAAAGGTGAAAAACAAAACAAATAATCAATAAATAATTGTTACCAAAGGCAATAAATAAATGCTAATTTCTTTTACTTACATGAATCAGTTTATTTTATGTTTTAAAGTATTTTCAAGCGCTTTTCTTTATTTTTTAATCTAAAATTGCGGGTGTGTGGATGCGAAATATCTCCAGATTTTCTAGAATTCCCCGCTAGATTGCAAACGAAATCTCCAGATCTAGCAGGAATACCGCTAAATTGGAAACACTGGTCACGTAACAGGAAGCGGTTATAAATAATTATCCCTAAATAAAAAAAATGGCCTATCGGTACAAAGAAAACCACCTATTTATCATAGAAAAATTAAGTATAATGTTATAATTAAAAAGAAATATATAAAAACACACATGGATATAGTAAACATATTATACCAAAACGTGGAAGCCATCCGTCCAGTGGTTTTTTAGACTATTGCGAACGAACCAAGAGTTACATTATATATATATATATATATATATATATGCCAAAATAAATACACATTGAAATGCATACACTTATCGTCATACCTCATATATGCCATATGCCATAACAGTGCTTGTGAGCGTTTACATATTTATATGTAAACAAACACATGTTTATGCATATTTGCATAACACGCGAAGGCGTGGTCATGGCGTGGTAATATATATATATATATATATATATATATATATATATATATATATATATATTTAATAGTACAGAAGTTCAGAAAAACATTGGTACCGTCGGTTTCAAGCCCAACATAAAGGGGACCAGTTAATGGTAAAACGTAAATGATGTTAGGCTCTCGTCAACCATGTTAAGCTCTTATATCGAAAAAGTTTTTCTTTGTAATCGAGCACTTTGTTGGAATTCTTTCTCCACAAAAACATATATATATACATAGATAGATAAGTGTGTGCATGTAAAGTTGTTTTGCATGTGAGTTTGAGTGGTTGTGTGTATGTGCCTGTGCATGTATCCCCCCTGTTATTTTACTCCCCCCCACCAAATACTTACTTTATCTCCTTGTTCAGGAACCTTAGAAATTATATAAATCAGGCAAAACCGAAAAGTCTAACTGAAATTAGTTTATATTGCACAGGAATAAAATCACAATGGCAGGAAAAGGCTAACATACGTTTACAAGTGAATAAATAATCCTCAGGGATGTCAGTAAGTCGTTGGTTTGAATTTATACGAGGGTGACATAAATACATGTCAGGATAACTTGGCGCGGGAACCGAAAATCTACCCAGCGCCATGTGGCATGATTGAAACGAGGGTCAAAAGGTTAGACTCCCTAGCCTAGACGAAAAACAGGTGTCGAACAATATGCAGAGATGACGTTATGTGTTCGAGGAGAGAACACAGTTTTAGTAGTCTCTTTCGGAAAGTTGTACGAGACGGTCCCAGAATTTTTTTTTATTTGCTTCCCCACCAAAACAAATTAGGCACAAGACCGTATTTTAATGTGGGGTAAAAACCAGCTCCTCTAAAAGTAGGCAAAAAGGGTGCACTCTGGTTACCAAAAATAATTGTCCCAGTATAGAGGGTTTCCCCTCCATTGACTGGGACAAATTATCTTAAGCACAGCATCTGCAGAACAGATACGGGTATTTATTTGCTCCCCCACCGAGCAAATTAGGCACAAAGCAGATTTTTAATGTGAGGAGTGAAGGGGACATGGGGACCCCCCAGGGAGTAGGGGAGTTGGATATTGACAATTGGTATAAAGGGTTGCCCCTACATTGACCAAGGTCTGATATGTGGGGTTGGTATTTTATTTCTTCCCCACCGAGCAAATTAGGCACAATGTCGATTTTTAATGTCAGGAGTGAAGCGGAAATGGGGACCAACTCCCCGGGGAGTAGGGGAGCAGCAGGGTAGTGACAATCGGTATGAAGGGTTACCCCTACATTGACCACGGTCTTATATGTGGTGTTGGTATTTATTTGCTCTCCCACCGAGGAAATTAGGTATAAGGCCGATTTTTAATGTGAGGAAACTCCCCGGGGAGTAGGGGAGGGCTATTAATTTGCTACCCCACCGAGCAAATTAGGAACAAGGCCGATTTTTAAAGTGAGGAAACTCCCCGGGGAGTAGGGGAGGGCTATTAATTTGCTACCCCACCGAGCAAATTAGGAACAAGGCCGATTTTTAAAGTGAGGAGTGAAGGAGAAATGGGGACCAACTCCCCGGAGAGTAGGGGAGCTGAGTAGTGACAATCGGTATGAAGGGTTGCCCCAACATTGACCAAGGTCTTATATGTGGGGTTGGTATTTATTTGCTCCCCTGCCGAGCCAAATAAGGCACAAGGCTGATTTTTAAAGTGAGGAGTGAAGGGGAAATGGGGACCAACTCCTCGGGGAGTATGGAAGCTGGATAGCGACAATTGGTATGAAGGGTTACCCCTACATTGACCAAGGTTTATATGTGGTGTTGCCCCCACATATGGTCTTTGCTTGCAGTATATGCCGGAACAGATACTACACTTTGATCCCGACCCGAAGGCCAAGAACAACAGGGTATTTATTTGCTTCCCCACTGAGAAAATTAGGCACAAGCCATTTTTTCATATTTCTTAATATAGATCCAATTCTCTATTGTTTATTTTATTTTACCCAATATATATTATTTCAAAAGTTTAAATATATATTAGTGATTTCAAAAGTTTAAATATATATTAGTGATTTCAAAAGTTTAAATATATATTAGTGATTTCAAAAGTTTAAATATATATTAGTGATTTCAAAAGTTTTAATATATATTAGTGATTTCAAAAGTTTAAATATATATTAGTGATTTCAAAAGTTTAAATATATATTAGTGATTTCAAAAGTTTAAATATATATTAGTGATTTCAAAAGTTTAAATATATATTAGTGATTTCAAAAGTTTAAATATATATTAGTGATTTCAAAAGTTTAAATATATATCAGTGATTTCAAAAGTTTAAATATATATTAGTGATTTCAAAAGTTTAAATATATATTAGTGATTTCAAAAGTTTAAATATATATTAGTGATTTCAAAAGTTTAAATATATATTAGTGATTTCAAAAGTTTAAATATATATTAGTGATTTCAAAAGTTTAAATATATATTAGTGATTTCAAAAGTTTAAATATATATTAGTGATTTCAAAAGTTTAAATATATATACACTCATGAGCTCCGCCCACAAAAAAAAAAAAAAATTGGCCAAGAGTGAAAGAAGGAAGAAATCGATTTTTGAATATTTTTCCATGAATTTTTGTTAATTTTAACTGAATATTTCTCTTTTTGAGATCATTAATATTATAGCATATAATAATTAGGGGAAAAATTAATCCCAAATATGGTAGAACCGCATCTTAGCGATGATATACAAAACCGAATTGCAGGATGAAGGCAGTCCAAAATGACTTACAAGCAGATTTTTGATATTTTAAGAAAAGAAAATCTGGAAATATCTCTTTCTGTAGTGAAGCGCATTGATCAAAGGTTCGAATCGAATGTTTGGTAAAATGAAATCTGCATATGATCGCCCTAGAGCATTCACTTTGAAGGACGACCTCAGGCTTAAATTAACTGTTTTGAAGGATCGAAAGAAAACTTATGCTGACCATAGTAAAGAATTCAAAACAGGGGCTGGAAATTCTCTTTCTATATATATAATATCTAGACAAATGAAAAAAATGGGACTTTCTACTAAAAGGTGTGCAAAGAAACCATTTTTATCCTAAAAGAACATCAATGATAGAAATAGATTATGCTCGTATTATGGCAAGAAAGATACAGACTGGTTCAGGAATGTTCTCTGGTCAGATGAATCAAGATGCTCCCGATGCTCCCGAATGGTTCAATCAAAGAACTGGAGAAAGATTTTCACCAAGTAGCTTAAAACGAGTTAAACACGGGAATGGAGAGATAATGGTATGGGAAACTTTTACTGCAGCAAGAGTTGGGGAACTTATTATATGTGAGAAGGCAATCACTGCTAAGGAATACATTCGAATATTAGAAACCGGACTGTTACCAAGTATCCGGAAGCTGGGAATATCCCAGAACATTATTTTTCAAAAGGTAATGCCCCTGTACACACTGCTAAACTCACAAAAATGGTTTTCTGATAATTCAATTAATGTGATATTTTGGTCAGGTCAAAGCCCCGATCGAGAATATTTGGTCCATAATACCTCGTGCATTTGATGGAAGTCAGACAGGGCTGCGCCCTCGATCTAACCCTCTTCTCACTCTACCTGTCAGTTGTGCTTCGGCATGCCTTTATAAATTGTGATAACGGTGTTTTTATACGATCTAGGCCGGGAGCAGACCTTTTCAATGTCAATGCATACAAATTCGCAAATAGAACAACAAAGATACTCGTACGGGAGCTCATGTTTGCTTATGACACCGCATTTGTAGCGCATTGTCACGAGGATGCTCAGGACATAATAACTCGCTCCGCAGGATCAGCCAGGGCCTTCGGATTGAAGATTAACATCAAGAAAACCGAAATGATGTACCAACAATCCCTTGGATCACCAGCAACAAGCCAACCAATTAAGATTCAAGACCAGGAGCTTTACAATGTCAGCAAATTCAAATACCTAGGGACCACGGTTATGAACAACAACAAAATGGACGAGGAGATTTCTACAAGAATGGCTAACGCCTCCATATCCTATGGAAAACTTAAACAGAAGGTCTGGCAAAATAAAGACCTGACTTTCAGAACTAAATGCTTGGTGTACCGCGCCATCATCCTCTCGTCACTCTTATACGGTGCAGAAACTTGGCCAGTGTACAAACTGGTAGCCCGCAAGCTCAACACCTATATGATGAGACACCCGCGGCCCCTGGCAGATTTTAAATGTCAGGTGGTATGACTTTGTCAGCAACAGGGAGATCCTATCACAAGCCAACCTCCCGAGCATGTATGACCTGCTCATCCGGAAAAAATCTGAGGTGGGCCGGGCACGTAAACAGAATGGAGAACTCCCGACTATCAAAACAGATACTGTTTTCACAACTGGAGGATGGGGTACGAGGCATAGGCATACCTAAGCTCAGGTTTCGTGACACTGTCAAACGAAATCTAAAGCACAGGTTGATCCCTACTGGAAGCTGGCAGACCCTCAGTCGCGACCGTGACAAGTGGAGAATGATGGTTCACAGGAAGTCATCTTCAGACACGAAGGACAGCACATGATGCTGAATATCTAGTGCATTGGATGGAAGAACCTTTTCAAACAATGACAAACTCTGGGAAGCATCTGGAAATGGAATAGCATCTCGCCAGTGTTCCACTTTGGTTGAGAGCATGTCTAAAAGGATTGATCTTTTAAAGAAATAAAAAGGGAATGCAATTCCATCCTAAGCATTTATTAAAGTAAATGTCTTGTTCTGTGTTATTAGTATCGTTTAAGTTTCCTTGCTCAATTGTTCTTTGTTCAATATAGCTTTTAGTGCAACAAAATATATAAAATTTGTTTGGCACATTTTTTTTTTGCTTACGAGTGTATATACATGATTTGGATACCTCAGCTAGAATCGAAACCAAGACATTTAACGCTCCAGCCTTACTCATTACCGTTAAATCTGTTGTCACAATGGTAACAAGTAGTTACAAATAAACAGACTTTAATGTATAAACGTATATTTTCGCATGCATGTCAGAACAATTTCAATTGACTTACGATTGCCAAGTTCCGATGTTTTTCAATTTTGATCCCGGAGCCGCTATATTTACCGCCTTATATACGGTCCACCAAACATGCACTCATTTGACCCTGTATGACTTTGCGTCTCGAAGAAGATGAGAGACCGACTGACACAGAAGTATAGTAAGTTATATATATATTTTTATATATATATATGTATATATATGTATATATATATATATATATATATATATATATATATATATATATATATATATACTGATGATCAAAAATTCAAGACCACTAAAAAAACTTTTAAAAAAGTCTAGATTTTAAACTCTTCCAACTTAAGGTTACCAATACTACAATCTAAAAGGTCATGGAAACAAAAAGCTACATTCCAAAGATTTATTTTTTAAAATGTGTATTTTTATTAAATTAGGCTTTTTACACATAATCAAAATTATAAAACCAGACAAAAATTCTATTAAATTGTACAAAAAGTGTATGAAAAGTGTATGAAAACATCCAAGAATCAAACTTAATAATGCTTTTGATGACTTCAAACATTATGTGAGGACGTACTAGAAATAAGAGTTTCTATTAAGGTGCGGGCGATCCTGCTCCAGCTTCTGAAGATGTATTCACTTCGCGAAGTTCATTTTTTGTTGAATATTGTTTGCCATTTCAATAAACCTCTCTTACATCCATCCCCAAACATTTTCAATTGGGTTCAAGTCCGGTGATGAGCACGCAGGATGTCCCAAGAGATGGACACCATTTTCTTGTAGAAAGCTCAAGGTCCGTCTTGCAGTGTGGATTGTAGCATTATCCTGTTGGAATAACCATCCATCCCTACACAAACGAAGACCCTCCATCATCAAATATGCTTTTTGTAACATTCTAACATAAATAGCTGCTGTCTGACGACGCTGAACCACCTGAAGCTCCATCGTCCGTCTGTAAGAAAAGGCACCCCATACCATTACGGACCCGCCACCTATGACGTGTGGAAAAATTTCAAGAGGCATGTTTTTGTCATGCCAATATCGCTGGAAGCCATCAGGACCATCTAAATTGAATTTTTTCTCATGTGAAAACAGGACATTCTTCCACTTCTCAACGTCCCAGGTTTGGTATTCACGACCAAATCATAAGCGGTCCACTTTGTGACGTAGAAGCAATCGAGGAATTTGTTTATGCTTTTTGTTTACCATGCCTTTTTGTTGTAAGTGTCGTCTGATGGTTATTGGACTGCAATCAGCATCTGTAACCGCCTTAATTTGACAAGAAGAATGTCCTCTGTCATTCATAACAACTCGTCTGACTCTCCTACTCAATGCAGGAGAAATTGGGGGGGTGCTACGAAAGGATTTTGCTTTTCCATAATTCTCAGTGTTCTTTAGAAAGTTGCAAATAAGTTTTAACTGCGATTTACCTTAGCTGCTATCGCTCGCCGTGACAAACCTTGCTTATAGAATCCTAGAATTTGAGAGCCCTAAACTTCGGTTAGTTTTCTTGCTTTAGGCATGGTAACACCTTTACACAGTGATTGCTGATCTCTAACTGAACTAAAATCATTAGAATTGCAATAAATCTAACAATTTATACCCTTGGTCTTATAATTTTGATCATGTGTAAAAAGCCTAATTTAATAAAAATGCAAATTTTTAACTAAATCTTTGGAATGTGCCTTTTTGTTTCCATAAGCTTCTTGATTATAGTATTAGTAACCTTAAGTCAGAAGAGTTTACAATCTATCCTTAAAAAGTTTTTTTTAAAGATTTTTAAGTGATCTTAAATTTTTGATCAGCTGTATATATATATATATATATATATATATATATATGTATATATATGTATATATATAAATTATGATAAACATTTTAAATGTATAATTACAGAGTAGTGTGATATATCGTGATTTAATGTCAATGTTAGAGCAAAAATTACACGTGTATCTGACAAAATGAAATTATCGTTGCCACATGAATTTCTTGTCTTTAGAGCCATCAACAGTAAAGACGTCACGTTTCTTTTTCACTTTCTTTTTCTCCTTCGCGATACGGGTTCGAGCCTGCCTGCCTACTACCACTTTTCTGTTTTGCTCAATACACACTTCCAAACACCCGGGCAACGCTGGGCACCCAAGCTAGTATGCATATAAATGAACGGTCCACGAAACATGCAATTATTTGACCCTGTACGGCTTTTCGTCTCGAAGGAGATGCATTTAAAATGAGAGACAGACTAGCACAAAGTTACAGTAAGTTTTACATATACATATACAAATCATGAGAAATATTTAAAATATATAGTCACAGAGTAGTGTGATATATCGTGATTTAATGTCAATGTCAGAGCAAAAAAATTCAGAAAACATACTTGGATGAAATTATTGCTGCTACATGAATGTCTTATCCTTAGAGCCAGTTGACAATTGAAAACTATACAATACTAAGAAAAGAATTCAGGCAAAGAAACGTCCATAAACAATTTAGGAATGTATCAGGCCTGTCAATGCCGAAATAGAGGTAGCACAGGTTAAAATTGATTCGTAGAAAATTCGGAAATGAAATGTCCAGTAAAAGTTGAATACACGTTGAAAGCCATTTTTCTTAATTTATAACTAGATCGAAATTGTTGAAATATTGAATATTTAGCTTCGTCGTGCTTTGGAAATTGATCCTTATAAAATCTATACCAACTATATGGAATGTTTTTATATGATCAAACACGCATACATGCACACATATACTATATGGAATACACATGGGTTTAATGCCTACGTAATCTACAATGTAGAGAATAATTAACGCCAGTTGAAAGATTCGAACCGTGTCACAAAGTCACCTTTGACTTTGCCACCAGGGTTCAATATGTGTGAACGCCATTTTTAAAGGCAAACGAAATGAAATCAGAACCCAAAATTAGACGACAAAATCTATCGGTAATTGTCGTGAGAATATTAACGAAACCTTAAACGTTAGTATATTTGTCCACGCTAGTTGGAACTTATTTAAAAAAAAAGACGAAAAAATAACGAGCAGGTAACGCTAGAAAATAAAGCAGAAAATAAAAATCGAATGAATTGTTAAAGCACAAAATTGATTTTTTTTTTATCGAAGAAGTTAGATGTTTTTTTCTTCTGCTTCTTTTTCCAACTGAACAATCAATCCATCACGGTCTCAGGTGACGTGAATATTTTATTGAAAAACGATAAAGAAATAACGACATTCTACTTTTGTCGAGTTTAAAATGAAAAACTCTGAGCAGAACAGAATGGATGGATAAAAGAGAATTTCGCTATCAGGAATATTCACGACTTTCCAACTGAAATATCGGATTATTCGTCCACCTGGAAAATTACTTTGTTGCTCCCGCTGTAAAGGATCGATAACATTCGTTAGTTCAATGTGTGACAATATATATATATATATATATATATATATATATATATATATATATATATATATATATATATATATAATTTAGTTGTTGAATTTAAATTCTCAAATGAAATATAGACACATGTATTCGAATTAAGAATTTATTGTTTGACAAAAAGAATATATAGAAATGGTTATATAAAAATCATCTCTAGGCATATTTTGCTACCAAGTCCATTTAGTTTCGAGTTCCATTGCACCATAGACATGCATATATAATTCCATCACCCATGGGAATATATGAAATGGATATAATGTACCAACTCCAAAAAAGAATCTGGATTACATATACCAAAACGCATTCAACACACCAACGAATACGGCCGCTCCGTATACCTTTCGGAATATTAATAAGGAGCAACCACGCATTTTGTTATATCGGATTACTGCATTCTCCCCTGGACCAATATTCTGCCTACCTGGAAATAAAACCCCGGAGGCTATTACACTTCTTCCGATAATGGACTGCCCAGGTTGTATGAAATTCCCTCTTCCAATAATTATTTTTATATAACAATCATTCACCACCCAAAAAACTATTTTCAATATTTGTGCTGAAAAGCAAAATAAGTGCCTTTCCACAGCTGAACATTTTGCCAACCGCATTTCATTTCCTCTGATGATATGAGCCATTATTGAAAATCCATAGATTAATGAAATTAATATAACCCCTTCAATATATTCCTTTTGTCAAACAATAAATTCGTAACTCGAATATATGTGTCTATATTTTGATTTCAGAATTTAAATTTAACAACTAAATTTATATATTGCTCTATTCTTAAATATTGAGCTTTTCCTTTTTGGCTAGGATCACCCTGAAAGTGTTACCTATAGTAATATCTATCAGGATTTTCATCGAATTTTAATCTGTGTCTTATATATATATATATATATATATATATATATATATATATATATATATATATATATATATATTAGCAAGGACGATCAGCGAATGTTTCACACTCCCATGTTTTTATTGTCATCAGAATCGGTAAAATTTCCCTTTTTTCAATCAAATCAATTGATTGCCTGCTCTAGTTGGGGACCCATCGAGGTTCACTGAAAGGGAGCTTCACACGCCTCTCCACAATGACTTAGTCCATAATACATTGTAGTTTACATTGCATTTTAGAAAACCTAGTGTTGATTTTATAAAAAAATGTTTTATATACAATGGCTTGAATTTAAGTTTAAAGTGCACAAGCCAAGCCATAAATAATCACCAAATGAAGATAAATATAAGAGTAATGGCACAGAAATTGATATATAGAAATAAAAGTTAATATAAACATAAAAATAGTATTGTACTCACCGCCTAGGCGAGTGCTAGTGTACGGGATGCATGCAAGGAGGAGGGAGAGTTAAAAGTAAAGCTCCCACGCGCACACATTAATTAACAAGGGGTCAGATTATGCAAAATTAAAAACATTGAATGAACTTTCTAAATGCTTAAGTCTTAACCTAATGGAATGTGTAATAAAGCCACTGACTCGTATGCATATAACCAATCCGTGGCACGAGCTTGACGTTCAAGCAGAATTGGAGAAAGAGCAAGGAAAAGGAAAGGATGAAAAAAGCACATGGCGGAGAGAGATTTTAAGTACTGTGGACACGGCAGAGTCTTTTTGTTTACTATGTGGCGACACGATATGAAATTTTAAAAAGATCCACGATTCATTTATCCTTTTAGCAATATTTTCGAATGACCGTATGCAGTGAAACGGATTACAGACATAATATCTGCTTATAGCCGCTGGCTAAGAAACTGTTAATTGATCTCGAGGAGAAAAGCAAGAATGCGACCATATTGTTAATGGCTTGGAAAATACGTGTCGGACAGCTTAGTGTGGAAACGACCGGTAATAAATACTTTTTTCAACTGCAATAAAAAAAAAAAAATCGAATTTTTTTCCTTTGTTTCCTTGCGAAACATTCATAGATAACGTCAGGTCCGATTAAAATGTACCACGTTACAAAAGGATGGATAAAAAATAAAGAAAATAATTGTAACCAATTACCATGGAGACAGAAATGAGTGGCTAACGAAGGTGAGCTAGGGGGAGATCCAGGCAGGGAGAGAGGTAATAACCTAACCGACGACACACACAAAAACACTTTTCTTGCTTTGCGTTTTGTATTTTTTGTTTGTTTTTTCCTTTTGTATTTTTTTTTTTAGCTATTTGTTATTATGAATTTTTGGGAGCTTTCGTTTTGTGATTTTTTTGTATTAGAACAAATAAAAATATTTGTTCTATATTGACTATTCACTTCCACTATCATCATTGGCCTTCTGTCCTTAAACACTTTGTCGTTTAATAAGAAAGCGATCAAGAGAGTCTGCTTTTGGTCTGTGTTAGGCACCTATCATTATAATAGGAACTCGCTTTCCTCGTAGGTAATTTCTCTGGGTGTCTTTTTTTCAACAAAATTAGATTTTTTGTGTTGGAGACGCCCCTTCATGGGATAAATGGCCTATCTCATGACGTCACTTCATCTGGTGACGTCACTTCCGGTATCGAGACCGGTGCCCGACAGTTTGAGTTTGGCACGCGACCTAGGCGCTCGGGTGCAAACACTCAACCGTTGAGGAAGAGTATTGCTCCACCTGTTTTTGCCTGTAATATATGTGAATACACGCTCGTTCTTAAAAATCCTGTGTTCCTTTCGTTTATTACCATTTAACCTCATAACATTTTGTTGCATGCTGAAGATGCACGAATTTCTCTTGAAGTTAACGCACCTCCTTCTCGACCTCATTACTGAGTCCCTGCATCAGCTCCATATAGGCAATCTCCTGTAACTCCTTCAGTTCATTCGTTATGAGTTCTTCAGGATATTCCTAACCCTAACTCCACTAATAAGGACATCATCCATGGCACAAGTAATAGAAACAATTTCCTCTTTAACATATGCTTCTGGTGTTTGATTGAACTCCTCAAAGTCGTACTCAATAACAACACTTGGCCATAGCATTTTCCAGGCTGAGTTAACCCATTGCCAGGAAACATCGATTAATTTATGGCAGATTACAACATTATAATAATCTTTAACCTTGATACACCGTTTGAATAAGTACTTCGTGTTGAGTCTCTTGGTAGTCGGCATCACTAGTTGGTCCTTAGGCTGGAGGATAGATATTGTACTAGCTGGCAAATACAATACTTTAATGGAATTATCTTTTTTTTTTACATAGGCGTCACCACTTATCAAGGCCGATAGGCCACTCAAGGATAAGGGTTAAAGAGTGTAGAGTAGTCAAAAGGACAATATAGTAATCGATAGTAATGGAAGTTCGGTAAATTTGTTAACGTAAGTGGAACGGCTCATCAGAAACTTGTTCACGTTGGACTTGAAGACAACCATATTATAGACAGCTGGAAAGCAGGAAAACGGAAGACAATTCCACAGGCGTGCAGTTCTAAGAAAGAAGCTTTGATCATGGAATCTATGTTTAGGTTTAGGCACAGATAAAGAGTGTGGAAAATTATTGATAATGTTTTCAGCTAGTCTAGTATTTCTTGTGAAAGTTTGGCGAGGGGGGACCATGGATTGAAGTTCAGTCGAACACTTTCCATGAAAATAACGATAAAGCAGAGACAAACTCGCAACATCTCTTCTGTGAGATAGAGGTTGCAGCGAAAAGAAAAGGACATCTCCCACCAGGCCACGAAGTCTATTTACATCCAAGATGTCATCTTCCAGATCTGGAAGATGACCAAAGGCTAGGTTCATCTACTCGATGAACAACTGACATGTTACCCAGACTTTACTATAACCTGTAGCTTTTCTTTCAACACCCTATAGATTTTAAAGACCCTGGGATTCTCAGCATGGTACACAAATAACGGCTTCCCTTTACAATCACAAAGAGCGAAAGTAAGCCTATCCTTCCTGGGTAACAAAAGAAATAAAGCGTTGAATAAATTCTTCAGCATTCTCATCTCCATTTGCTGCTTCGCCATGTAGAACGACGGGGTGGATGGCATTTCGTTTTTTTTTTTTTAATTTTTAAGTTTTACACCGGCCACGGTTGGCTTTAAACTCGTCTCCAGTTCCTTGCGATAACTCACTTCCCTTCTCAGCTGTATCCCGTTTAAGTTTATTGAAGATGGCGAAAGCCTTTCCACAAATTATGGTTTCTTCAACCGAGTTTCCAGCCAGTTCCTTTTCCTTTATCGATATTCAAAGTAGGCCCTTTATCTCCTTATGCAAATCAAATTTCAAATTTTACATAACAGTTACGCATTTAAAAGGCTGTACATTCTTCTGTTTGACAATGATGGATATGATGGACGCATTGCAGCCATATTCAGCAGCCAAACCACAGGTTGTCACACCTCGTTCATGCTTTTTATCTTATGCTCTATTTCTATTGAGATCATCTTTTTCTTATGCAAATCCTTATCCTTATCCTTTCTTATCCGAAGGTCCATGCAATAAATGTAAGTAAATGTTTATAAGATAAAGGAAATCACTCGATAATTGTAGATACACATCAACACAACGTTTTCTATAGCGCGACAACGAACAAAATAGGAGAGCGATATTTGGTAAACCTCGGGTGCCGAGTGAATAGTCAGATCGATTAGAGGAATCAAACGAACACTCTGTCACCTAGCGATGGTGTCGCGCGACTTTTGAAATCGTATCTAAAAATCGTCATATCTTAAAGGCTTAAATAGAGATACAATGTGTCGTCGTATTTCAACAAATCGTATATTTGTAGCTCAAAGTAATACTGCAATATATATATATATATATATATATTGTTGTAAACATCACGGAAATAAAAATAAGAAGAATAACAGGCGTAGAGATTGTATATGGTTTAATCCGCCTCACAGCGCGCACATCAAAAATAACTCGCCAAATGAATTCTACAAGATTTTCTGATAAGAACTTCCCTTAAAGTAGTAACTTAATAAGTTTATAAACAAATTCACAGTTAATTTATCATTCTCAAAAATTCAAAAACTATAAAAGTTCCAATAATGTAAAAATAAGGCGATTAACGAAAGTCCTTTTGATTGGAAATGCTTCATTTCTAACATTGTATATAAATGTGAGGTCAGTAAAAGTAATAGAACTAGCACGTATATAAGGTGCACGGCCTGTTAATTTAAGAATAGATTCTGCAACCATATTGCAATTTTGCAGCAGCCACTATAGTACATATACAATTTAAGCAAATGTGCACGCGCCCATCTCACGAAAAAAGAACGAAAAAGGAAAATAAAAAAATACATCTCAAGTAAAGTGCGAGTCAGGGAAGGTGGATGTGTGAAGTCGCGGACGAGAAAGCGCTGTCTATGGCGGCGTCAGGTGGCAGGAAGAGAGACTTTTTAAAAGCACAGGGTATATGCAGAACTTTGAGAATAAATGCATTTCATTTGTATTGAAAAATGCAGATCGTGAGTAAAGGTCAAGCCCAGAAGCTTGTCAAAACATACATTTTTTTTTACTTTTGAAAGGATACGTTTTTTTTTCAAGTTACGATGTGGAATACAATGTTTTTTGTAGCGCCTGATTACGGTATTTACCCTACTACACAGTTTTATTTATAATGTTATAGAATATACTGTGCTGTATTTTGTTACTAATTTTTAATGTCGTATCACGGGGTTCTACTGTATACAAAATCTGGACGAATTAATATATATTTAAGCGTATGCACGGAAAAAGTCGAGTTCCTCCGTCGCTAGTAACTTCATATATACCTATATTTACTTTATCTTGTTTTAAAATTCAATATATATATATATATATATATATATATATATATATATATATATATATATATATATATGTGTAGACATGCGTTGTTTTTTTTTCAAATTATATCTCATGTTTTCTTCATACCAATTCTTAATTTATGAAACTCAGTGTAATTACGTGACTGTCATATGCATAAAAAAGTTAAATTGTAATATATATAAATAAAAATTAAGTAAAATATAAACGTATGTTATGGATAAACAAATTATTAATTTTATCTAAGTAAATATATATATTAATTATAAATAATAAATTAATAAAATATAAATAAAATATTTTCTATTAATGTATATCAAAATAAATACAATTTATTAATACGGAAATTTTAATTTAAGTGGTTTTACTTGGAAATTCCAAATGGCATAATAAAAGGAAAAAAAATAGTAATTGCAACTTCTCTCCCAATTTATAAAAGTATTCTTATGTACATCGATATCAAAAACACTTGTCAACGTTTTTTTTTTTTATTTGTCTATTTCCATACTTTGTGGACCAGACGCATACGCAGATCCCACAATTTTAATGAATCATCATTATGCCAGTTCAAACATACCCATTCCTGTGTCTCGATACATCTTCTATCATTATATGTGATCAGTTTTCTATAATAGTCAAACATATAGGAGCCTATTCGTGACTAGACACACACACAGACTTCAGCTTTATATATATATATATATATATATATATATATATATATATATATATATATATATATATGATACTTTGACATTGTATAAAACTAATCACAATATATTAATAAAGGAAATCCAAAACAACATTAGTACTGTATAGGGCGGTGACAACAGCATATTCTTTTCATTGTTTTGACTCTTGAGTATATATCCGTTAATATTTTATATGTTTTTACGTAGAGTGATGTGGTTCCCGGTTGATTTGACTGTGTCTTACCATGTCGGATATATACTTGAGAGTCAAAAGAATGAAAAGAATACTCTGTTGTCGTGGCCCTAGTAATGTATATTATTATTATTATTATTATTATTATTATTATTATTATTATTATTATTATTATTATTGGCCTACTTGGAGCTTTCACACGAGTCAGCAAACGATCTGATTGGAGACCTGTGGTGTTCTCTGGAAGCTGAGTGACAACAAGTCTCCCTAGACGTCCAGCTCTCTCCTCCTCCTTCGATATCATTTGCAAATAAATTTGCATCATCGCAACAGCCTCTTACCATTGATTTCTCGCTGACAGTGGCCATTGGTTGCTACTGGAATTTGAGTGGCACTAAACCTCCCCAAGATCCCAGTTCTCTTCGCACTTGTCCAGCGGAGGTCTGGCCAGTGCTCCCTCCTCGGTCTTTCCATCCCCCTTGACCCTTCTCGGCTCTTTATTATTATTATTATTATTATTATTATTATTATTATTATTATTATAATAATAATAATGATGATGATGATGATGATGATGATAATAATAATAAAAAAAAAAAAAACAAAAAAAAACAGAAAAACCCCAAAAAAACAAATATTGTATAGATATAAATATTTTTAACTTGTAACTAAGAAGGTAAATATATAAACAAAATAAAGTAGGGGTGGCACGTAGTATAATAGATTCACCCGAATATAAGAGACTGGTAAACTAAAAAATATATTCATTTTTAGAGTGTCTTTGATGCTTCCGCTACTTGGGAACTGGTTATTTAAAGTACCAGTCAATAATCCGGTCTTGACATTCAGCCCGACAGTAGCAGGGCCAGGAACCGGCCCAGTACGTGTCGCACTGATAAAGTACGCGGTCTGGTTATCACCCAGTAGGGCCAGCCTCATAGACTTTGCCACCCGGCTTTCGAGTGGAATAAGTTTATTGCATATTGCCTAATGTGCCCTGTACTGGCAATGCCGATGGGGATGCTCAGCCAATTTTTGCCCCTCATTTGGAGCGCTTGCTTGACAACCCATTTTCTTGATCCTTGTGTCACATAATGCTAAGCTGGGTAGCATTTAAATACAAATCCATTTTTAATGGGTAGAGGCTGTTGGATTTATTTGCTTACCCACTGAGCAAATTAGGCACACGGCCGTTTTTTAATGTGGAGATAGAGGGAGGGGGGAAGGGAAAGGGGGGGACAAGCTCCCGAGAGGTGGGAAGTGGGAGCTGGATAGTAACTGTTGGTATGAAGGGTTGCCCCTACATTGACTAAGGTCAGATATGTGGGGTTACCCCCACATATGGTCTTTGCTAGTCATAGCTTGCAGCATCTGTCGGAACAGATGGTATTTATTTGCTCCCCCACCGAGCAAATTAGGCAAAAGGCCGATTTTTAATGTGAGGAGTGAAGGGAGGGGGAAGGGGAAAAGGGGACCAGCTCCCGAGAGGTGGGAAATGGGAGCTGGTTAAAGGTCAGACATGTGGGGTTGCCCCCACATCTGGTCTTTGCTAGTCATAGCTAGTCATAGCTTGCAGTATCTGCCGGAACAGATGGTATTTATTTGCTCCCCCACCGAGCAAATTAGGCACAAAGGCCGATTTTTAATGTGAGGAGTGAAGGGAAGGGGAAGGGGAAAGGGGACCAGCCTCCGAGAGGTGGGAAATGGGAGCTGGTTAATGGTCAGGCATGTGGGGTTTCCCCCACATCTGGTCTTTGCTAGTCATAGCTAGTCCTAGCTAGTCATAGCTTGCAGTATCTGCCGGAACAGATGGTATTTATTTGCTCCCCCACCAAGCAAATTAGGCACACGGCCAATTTTTAATGTGAGGAGTGAAGGGAGGGGGAAGGGAAAAAGGGGACCAGCTCCCGAGAGATGGGAAATGGGAGCTGGTTAAAGGTCAGGTATGTGGGGTTGCCCCCACATCTGGTCTTTGCTTGCAGTATCTGCCGGAACAGATGGTATTTATTTGCTCCCCCACCGAGCAAATTAGGCACAAGGCCAATTTTTAATGTGAGGAGTGAAGGGAGGGGGAAGGGAAAAAGGGGACCAGCTCCCGAGAGGTGGGAAATGGGAGCTGGTTAAAGGTCAGGCATGTGGGGTTGCCCCCACATCTGGTCTTTGCTAGTCATAGCTAGTCATAGCTAGTCATAGCTTGCAGTATCTGCCGGAACAGATGGTATTTATTTGCTCCCCCACCGAGCAAATTAGGCACAAGGCCGATTTTTAATGTGAGGAGTGAAGGGGAAATGGGGACCAACTCCCCGGGGAGTAGGGGAGCTGGATAGTGACAATTGGTATGAAGGGTGGCCCCTACATTGACCAAGGTCTTATATGTGGAGTTGCCCCCACATATGGTCTTTGCTTGCAGTATCTGCCGGAACAGATACTACACTTTGATCTTGACGCCCGGGCCCCGGAGGGCGTTCGGGCTGTGAATGGGTAGAGGCTGTTTATTTATTTGCTTCCCCACTGAGCAAATTAGGCACAAGGCCGTTTTCTAATGTGGAGATGGAGGGAGGTGGGGAGGGAAAGGGGAAACCAGCTCCCGATAGGTGGGAAATGGGAGCTGGATTAGAAACTGTTGGTATGAAGTGTTGCCCCCTCAGTGACCAAGTTCAGATATGTGGGGTTGGCCCCACATATGGTCTTTGCTAGTCATAGATTGCAGCATCTGTCGGAACAGATGGTATTTATTTGCTCCCCCACCGAGCCAATTAGGCACAAGGCCGATTTTTAATGTGAGGAGTGAAGGGAGGGGGAAGGGGATAAGGGGACCAGCTCCCGAGAGGTGGGAAATGGGAGCTGGTTAAAGGTCAGACATGTGGGGTTGCCCCCACATCTGGTCTTTGCTAGTCATAGCTAGTCATAGCTTGCAGTATCTGCCGGAACAGATGGTATTTATTTGCTCCCCCACCGAGCAAATTAGGCACAAAGGCCGATTTTTAATGTGAGGAGTGAAGGGAAGGGGAAGGGGAAAGGGGACCAGCCTCCGAGAGGTGGGAAATGGGAGCTGGTTAATGGTCAGGCATGTGGGGTTTCCCCCACATCTGGTCTTTGCTAGTCATAGCTAGTCCTAGCTAGTCATAGCTTGCAGTATCTGCCGGAACAGATGGTATTTATTTGCTCCCCCACCAAGCAAATTAGGCACACGGCCAATTTTTAATGTGAGGAGTGAAGGGAGGGGGAAGGGAAAAAGGGGACCAGCTCCCGAGAGATGGGAAATGGGAGCTGGTTAAAGGTCAGGTATGTGGGGTTGCCCCCACATCTGGTCTTTGCTTGCAGTATCTGCCGGAACAGATGGTATTTATTTGCTCCCCCACCGAGCAAATTAGGCACAAGGCCAATTTTTAATGTGAGGAGTGAAGGGAGGGGGAAGGGAAAAAGGGGACCAGCTCCCGAGAGGTGGGAAATGGGAGCTGGTTAAAGGTCAGGCATGTGGGGTTGCCCCCACATCTGGTCTTTGCTAGTCATAGCTAGTCATAGCTAGTCATAGCTTGCAGTATCTGCCGGAACAGATGGTATTTATTTGCTCCCCCACCGAGCAAATTAGGCACAAGGCCGATTTTTAATGTGAGGAGTGAAGGGGAAATGGGGACCAACTCCCCGGGGAGTAGGGGAGCTGGATAGTGACAATTGGTATGAAGGGTGGCCCCTACATTGACCAAGGTCTTATATGTGGAGTTGCCCCCACATATGGTCTTTGCTTGCAGTATCTGCCGGAACAGATACTACACTTTGATCTTGACGCCCGGGCCCCGGAGGGCGTTCGGGCTGTGAATGGGTAGAGGCTGTTTATTTATTTGCTTCCCCACTGAGCAAATTAGGCACAAGGCCGTTTTCTAATGTGGAGATGGAGGGAGGTGGGGAGGGAAAGGGGAAACCAGCTCCCGATAGGTGGGAAATGGGAGCTGGATTAGAAACTGTTGGTATGAAGTGTTGCCCCCTCAGTGACCAAGTTCAGATATGTGGGGTTGGCCCCACATATGGTCTTTGCTAGTCATAGATTGCAGCATCTGTCGGAACAGATGGTATTTATTTGCTCCCCCACCGAGCCAATTAGGCACAAGGCCGATTTTTAATGTGAGGAGTGAAGGGAGGGGGAAGGGGATAAGGGGACCAGCTCCCGAGAGGTGGGAAATGGGAGCTGGTTAAAGGTCAGGCATGTGGGGTTGCCCCCACATCTGGTCTTTGCTAGTCATAGCTAGTCATAGCTTGCAGTATCTGCCAGAACAGATGGTGTTTATTTGCTCCCCCACCGAGCAAATTAGGCACAAGGCCGATTTTTAATGTGAGGAGTGAAGGGAGGGGGAAGGGAAAAAGGGGACCAGCTCCCGAGAGGTGGGAAATGGGAGCTGGTTAATGGTCAGGCATGTGGGGTTGCCCCCACATCTGGTCTTTGCTAGTCATAGCTAGTCATAGCTTGCAGTATCTGCCGGAACAGATGGTGTTTATTTGCTCCCCCACTGAGCAAATTAGGCACAAGGCCGTTTTTAATGTGAGGTAAAAACCAGCTCCCCTAAAAGTAGGCAAAAAGGGGGCACTCTGGTTACCAAAAATAATAATTGTCCCAGTATAGAGGGTTTCCCCTCCATTGACTGGTACAAATTATCTTAAGTGCAGCATCTGCCGGACAGATACTACACTTTGATCTTGACGCCCGGGCCCCGGAGGGCGTTCAGGCTGTGAATGGGTAGAGGCTGCTTGCGGCTTGGGGACTGAGTATTTAAAGTACCAGTCAAGAGTCCGACAGGTTCAGGGCCAGGAACTTAAATTATTTAAATGCATATTCACTTTGGATTTGGAGACGAGGACGAGTGTTACAGACAAGAAAGATATTTTTTTGATAGCATCAATAAGGTTAGTCAAATTAATCTGGAGAAGGAAACTAGATCCAATATTCGGAACATGTTTTCTTTTCTTCTTGTGAATAAGGAAGATGGTGTTTGATCAACACTGCTGGGCAGTTATGATTTAATATACCGTTTTGTTTTTAAATCCAATAAACAGCCTTTCATGATAGACAACTGATGATCCCTGAAATAACATTAGGACTATTGTGAATTCGAGACAGCAAGTTGTTACAGTAATTGTAGGTAATTAAATGAATTACTGACGAAATGGTTTTTCAACGAATGATAAAAATTATAAAAAGTAAATAATTTTTTAAATATATATATATATATATATATATATATATAAGTATATATATATATATATATATATATATATATATATATATATATATATACTAGCAAAAGTACCCCTCGTTGACTGGGTTAAAAAAAAGCCAACAGAAAACTCTGATTTATGAAAGTGTGATAGGTTATGAAAAGGAAGGGTTGTAAAGTGATAGCTTCGAATTTGGGGGGGGGGGTATTAAAACCAAAGAAAAATATGATGAAAATAAAAATAAAATAGATAAACCCCCTAATTTATTATACCATACCTGTTCACACTGAAACACTTATCGCAATATTCTGTGGATCTATATTAAAAAACCTTATTAAACTTTCTGACATATTTCCATTCTATGGAAGTCAAAATAAAAGAGATAAACTCCATAATTTATTATACCATACCTGTTCACACTGAAACACTTATCACAATATTCTGTCGATATATATTAAAAAAACAACTTGTTAAACTTTGTGATATATTTCCATTCTATGGAGGTCAGGCGCGAACGAACACCCCATAATTTTATTATACCATATTTCTTCAAACTGAAACATAATTATCAAAGTATACTTACGCAGATAGATATGAAAAGTCTTTATTAAAGTTTGTGCCTATTTCCATTCTATGGAGGCCAGGCGCGAACGCAGACCCCACAATTTTATTATACCATCCCTATTTAAGTTAAAACATACTTATCAAAGTATTATTATGTACATCTATATCAACAAAAACTTGTAAACGTTTTTTTTTATTTCCATACTTTGTGGACCAGGCGGGTATGCAGACCCCACAACTTTAACGAACCACCGTTCTACCAGATCAAACAAACCTATTCCTGTGTCTCCATACATCTTCTATCATTACATGTGATCAGTTTTCTATAATAATCAAGCATATAGGAGCCTATTCGTGACCAGACACACACACAGACGTTCACCTTTATATTATAGGTATATCTATCTATCTTCTTCTATCTCCTATAAATTCGTTTTTCTTTTGTGTGTATTGACATTCATATCAAAACCCCTCTTTTCTACTTATGTAAAAAGAAAATACAATTTTCTTATATATGGGTAATGGAATTGAATTCATCTGCAGAAGATCTAGCTAATTTTCATATTCTTTTAAACATTCACTTTAATTAATTCCCTATTAGTTTTTCGGTTTTCTTATGGGATGATCACCTTTAGTTAACTATTATGTGTAATTATATTCATGCAGATATTCTACATGATTTATACTTGCATAATATTTGCGTAAAAAGTTTACAGGAAACACAAACTTGTTTCCATATATATTTATGTATACGTATATATTTTTGTTTAATCTATAAAAGTGAAAGTGTCTGTGTGTCTGTCTGTGTACATTTCCCTCTGTCAATTTTCATTCTACACACTCGAAAATTAATATACAGGGTACTGAGATTTGGAAAAATCTATGTAATCCGTGTTCGGCCAGAAATTTGGCTGATCATGGGTCAAAGTTCAACGATTTGACCTTTGAGAACTCTACCAAACTCCTCCGACAATTTAGGGTATAAGTACTTGAAATTTTAGTTATAGGTTCCTTGGACATAAATCTAACTTAATAACTTGATTTGAGCCCCAAACAATAAATATTAAGGGGTCATAATCGGGGTCGAAGTTAAAACAATTTACCGCTTTTTTATGCCCAACATACACATCCAAACGCTGGGCTGAAATACTAGTATATCTATAAAAGTGAAAGTGTCTGTGTGTGTGTGTGTGTACATTTCCCTACGCAATAACTCTGTCAACTTTTAGTCTACAGACAGGAAATTTGATATACAGGGTACTGAGATTTGGGAAAATTGATGTGATTGGTTTTTGGCCAGAAATTTTGCGATTAAGGAGTCAAATTTCAACGATTTGACCTTAGAGAAATCTACCAAACTCCTACGACAATTTTGGGTCTAAACACTTGAAATTTTAGATATAGGTTCCTTGAACATGGATCTAACTTAATAACTGGATTTGAGCCCAAAACTATAAATTTTAAGGGGTCATCATAGGGGTCAAATTAAAAAAAAATAGACCGCTTTTTTTTTTTGCTCAACATACACCTCCAAATACCCGGGCAAAGCCGGGCACCCATGCTAGTTATATATAAAAGTGAACGTGTATGTGTGTGTGTGTGTGTGTATACATTTTCCTACGCAATAACTCTGTCAATTTTCAGTCTACAGACTCGAGATTTGATATACAGGGCATTGAGATTTGGGAAAATCTTTATAATACATTTCTGGCCAGAAATTTCGCTGATCAGAGGTCAAAGTTCAACAATTTCACCTTTGAGAACTCTACCAAACTCCTCCGACAATTTTGGGTCTAAACACTTGAAATTTTAGATATAGGTTCCTTGGACATGGATCTAACTGAATAACTTGTTTTGAGCACAAAACAATAAAGGTTAAGCGGTCATAATAGGGGTCAAAGTTTAAAAAATTGACCCTTTTTTTTTGCTCAACATACACCTCTAAACACCCGGGCAACGCTGGTCTGAAATGCTAGTATATCTATAAAAGTGAAAGTCTCTGTCTGTGTGTCTTTCTGTGTACATTTCTCTACACAATAACTCTGTAAATTTTATGACTACAGACGCGAAATTTGATATACAGGGTACTGAGATTTGGAAATATCTTTGTAATCCACTTTCAGCCAGAAATTTGGCTGTTAAGGGGTCAAAGTTCGAAAATTTGACCTTTGAGAACTCTACCAAACTACTCCACCGATTTTAGGTTTAAAAATGTGAAATTTTAGATATAGATTCTTTGGATATGGCCCTAACTTATTAACTTGATTTGAGCCCCAAATAGTAAATGTTATGGGGTCATAATAGGGGTCAAAGTTAAAAAACATTTTACTGCATCGATCTCTACCAAATTACTCATACAATTTCTGGTGTAAACATTTGAAATTTTACATAACGGGTATTCAGCGATAGGGCAAGCTTTTTAATCGTTTGGGGCGAAAATTTGAGCTACCAATATATAAATGTATGCATGTATGTATGTTTGAATGTGTGTCTAAAATTTTCGACATATAAATGTACGCATGTATGTATGTTTGAATGTGTGTCTAAAATTTTCGACAGAGGCGACGGATTTTTACAAGATCAGTATTGTTTTGAAGTTCGACTTTCAGACGCCAAATATCGAAAAATTGGCTAAAAACATTAATATCTTCACCTTCAACTTGGCACTTTTCTACAGGGAGAGGTCGCGTTTTTCGCCGATATTTTCGAAAGTCATCCTCTCTTTTTGATTGTCCAGCCTTAATTAAAACCTAAGCCACTTCCCGTTTGGCGGTGGTCGTAACAGCAAAGACGTCACGTTTTTCCCGTTTTTTCCTTGTTTGCGGTACGGGTTCGAACCTGCCTCTCTTCTGCAATTTTTTTTTGCTCAACATACACCTCCAAACACACGGTCAACGCCGGGAATCCACGCTATCATATATATATATATATATATATATATATAGATCGATATGATTTATAGATCATCGACAATATATTAAAAAAAATATGAATCTCTCTTCTTTAGCAACGCAGACAGTTTACCCTTCAGTCTGTAATTGCTGAAGAATGCAACAATAAAAAGAAAGAAAATATCCCAGAGAAAATCTCCAATCTCCAAGAAATATTTTCGTTTAGACACTTCGATAATTCTGAGCCAGTTTCTATTCTGGAGAGTAATATCCGTTCACATAAAAAGTATAGCGATATGATGTCCTCTCAATGCCGGGTAACCAACTGAGTTTCCCTGTGCGATTTCTCTATTAACCTTCCCCGGTAGTCACATCGCGACACAAGAAATGTAATTTTCGTGATACCTCCAAGAATTTTAATTTCGAAACTTTTTTTTTTCACCTGCAGACTGAATCCGGGAATTTGTCAAGCTAACTTAAGAAATGGTGGTTCGTCGACCATATGATGACCTTCTTCTTCTTCTTCTTCTTCTTCTTCTTCTTCTTCTTCTTCTTCTTCTTCTTCATAATCATCATGATGATACTCTTCATCACAACCACTACTACTATTACCACCACCGCCACTGGAGTCTGGGTGACAGCAAATCTCCTTAGATTTTTTAGTACTCTCCACTTCTTTCGATAACCTTTGAAAATAAATTTGCGCTATTGCAAATAATAATAATAATAATAATAATAATAATAATAATAATAATAATAATAATTATTATTATTATTATTATTATTATTATTATTATTATTATTATTATTATTGCTGCAACTTTTCCTCCTCCTCCTCGTGGTAGTAGTAGTAGTTCATCACGTGATGCAATAAACAGCGTTGTATCTATAGTCGGGATGATAACAAGTATTGCCAGATGTTAAGATTGATCAGGCGCCTTCGATAACCTGTACATTATCACAACAATATAACAACCGTTTACCATTGATCTCTAACAACGACACTAATTTCCTCTCTAATGTTAGTGGCAATAAATCTCCCAAAGACCTTCTTCGCACCCTTCTAGTGATCATGTGTTTGTTTTGTCTCATCTTGGTCTGCAAGGATGGCAAGGTAGAGGTGTGATGGGATAAAAATGTCATAACGACTAAGCAATTGGAACATAATCGTTCAGATTTGGTCATCATTGACAGAGTCTAAAAAAAAACTGGCAGATTGTAGACTTTCCAGTACTCTGGGACAGGAATGTGAGAGAGAAGGAGAACAAGAGGTGGAGCAATTATGCTCTATTGGTCTTGGAGATAAGGCGTATACACGGGGTTAAAACACAAATAATCACGGTTGTAGTTTGTACACTAGAAGTAGCATCAAGTTGTCTGGAAGGACGATTGAAAAAACTACAAATCCCCGGTGGTGTTCAGACCTCTGCTATTGTAGGTACCACCAATATCCTTAGAAAAACCCTTATCTTTGAAGCTCCTGGTTTGGAGCCGGGATTAAGTGAAATCCTCTGGAAACGAATCCTATCCCTTTCAAGAGAGACGTTCATAAGCGAAATCAGAATTATTGTTATTAATAAGATAGCGTGTGTGTTATTTTGCGTGTCACGATTAATCTTTTTACTTCCGAGTGATTGTCGTTTAATTGTTATAATAATTTCTTGAGATAAATAATTTTACCAAGAATTTTTCATAAGTTTTAGTTTCGGTTTCGATTATAGCTGATGGCACTTAAGTTATATATATATATATATGCATATATATTTTTTCTTCATAAATTTTGGTTTTGATTTCGTTTTAAGCTGATGCTACCAAGTCATATGGGTATATTGTTTTGTTTTTGAAATCACAACTTTATAAAATATAAGAATTTATAGGAAATTGACTCCTTAATAATATATACAAAATCTGTATAAATTAAAATATCATGTTTAGCATCTTTTATGACCGGGCTACACCGGATATCCCTGCTAGTTATTATTATTATTATTATTATTATTATTATTATTATTATTATTATTATTATTATTAGCGGGACCCGATATTATTGTAGCTTTTTTGTTAAAACTGCCAAAGTATTTAAGCGAGCACGAACGCCCGACAAAGCCCGATGGTAAAGTACGCTTAAATATGATATCTTAATTATTGAGGATTTCGTATATATTATTATACACTTAATGTTCTATCGATTTTTATATATTATAAAGTTGCGATATGAAAATTTATTAATCATATGATTTGAGTGCAATAACTTGAATCGAAACCGAAATAAAACCTTATGATATATATATATATATATATATATATATATATATATATATATATATATATATATATATATATATATATATATATATATGTATGAGAAATAACTTGAATGGCTACGTTATACATCAGATTAGACTTTTTGAGTACTGTAATAGGATAAGATACGGGGTCTTTTGAAAATATTTTAAAATCTGACGAAATTCATTCAATTATTGGGGCTCTAGGCAGTATTTTGTTTAGTCTCTGCTTCAACCTGGAAAAAAATCTTGTAAATCAATTTTGTTTTATATCCAAATTATTATATAAAAAAAATCGTATTATTGTACTTTCCCTGCGACCGGTCGTCGAATCAATTTATCAATCTATATAATTTAAATAATAACGTGGTGGAAGCGTGGGTGTGTTTGACAGTGGAAAAAATGTGTTGCTTGTCTTGTCGTCATCGCCGCCTTCTCCATTTTCCCGTTGTTCACCTCTCTTTTTTATTGGCGCAGATGGCGTAAAGCATTCCACCTCGCATTGTCTTGAAATGTCGGTCAGTCTCGTTGATATAATCTCCGGGGATTCTACGTCCCCCATTTTGACTTCTTTAACGTCACTCCCGAGGCACCTAGATGCAGAATCTGACTATCATTTTTCATCATTCTCGGAGCCCCTTCCAAATATTCAACAGTATGAATGGTAGGAGTCGAAGTCAGATTGAAAAACAGTTCAACTTATATTATTACTAAATAGAAGAATTTAAAAGGAGAAATCGGGGTAAGAATTGTTTTAGTCTTCAGAGTACGACCTTATACTTTCCAACTTAACAAAGTTTGAGTTTTAATCGAAATCATGTATACATTCTTGCGTATGTTTGGCGTTGTCCGGTTGAAAAATACGTTTTAATATGATATTTTAATTCATGCAGATTTTGCATTAATTATAGAGTACATATCTATCGATTACTATATTGTACTCAAAATATAGCAGTGATTTCAAAAGTAAGCAAATAATTCGACTCGGGTGCCATCAGTACGAATCAAACCTAAAACATACAGCTCCCCAGTCTTATCCGTTACAGTATGAACTAAATACATACGTATACGAAACTTTTTTTTTTTACATGGGTGTCACCACTTATCAAGGCCCAGAGGCCACTCAAGGATAAGGGTTAATAGGTATACATTAGTCATTGTGATTTTAGTATAGTAAACAGTGGGAATTTTGTAACTTGGATTACTTAGGGGGACGATTCAATTAGAACTTGTTCACATTGGACTTTTTCTTTTTTTTTTTCATATGTATCACCACATTATCAAGGCCAAGAAGCCACTCAAGGATAAGGGTTAAAGAGTGTACAGTAGAAATTGGACAATATAATAATCATTAGTAATGAAAATTTGTTAAATTTGATAACTTATATGGAACGGCTCATCAAGAACTTATTTACGTTAGACTTGAAGACAACCATATTGTAGTCAGCCGGAAAGCAGGAAAACGGAAGACGGTTCCACAGGCGTGCAGTTCTAATAAAAAAGCTTTGAAAAAAAAATCATATTATTTAACTTATAACTACTGTATATTTGCAAATGCGCGGAAATAACAGCTTTAGTTTAATTACTCCTACTAAGGTCAATGTTTTTCAATATTGACCCGTTAGTATATATTTTTATCAGCTAAAAACAAAATCGAATATGCTTCACAGGTCCAGAGTCTTCATGTATCCAGCATATAGACAGACAAGGCCACTTTATATATATATATATATATATATATATATATATATATATATATATATATATATATATATATATATATATTAATACATGTACGTGTGCTAGAACCTACACAGTGATGCACAAGGTAAAAACATGCATAAATAAACTGAGCTTAATAATAGTTAATAGTTAATTAATAATTAATAGTTAAAGAAACCAATCATCTAATAAGAAACCATAACAAATGAATAATTAATATAAGTTCACCCTTTAAAGAATATTCAAATTAGTAAACCTTTATTTAGTTGCTCGCCGTCTTTGGTCTTCATACAAATTTTTTTTTTAAGTTATGTAATCTATTTAAAATTAGTGAGTTCTTATTCTTCCGATGATTCACAGCGGAAAATATTTAAAAATTGATATAATATATATATATATATATATATATATATATATATGATTGTTTCTGCGCTAAGAAACAGGTGGTGTCAAGAACTGAACATTTTTACATAGTGAAAGAAATAAACAATAAGATGAACAACATGGAATATAGCCTTTTTGTCATATATATATATATGTATATATATATGTATATATATATATATATTGATATATATATATATATTTATCTATCTATCTATCTATCTATCTATCTATAAAAGTGAAAGTGCCTGTGTCTGTGCGTGTCAATTTTTATTCTACAGACTCGAAATTTGATATACAGGGTACTGAGATTTGGGATCGGTTTTTGGCCATAAATTTGGCGATTAAGGGTCAAAGTTTAACAATTTAACCTTTGAGAACTCTACCAAACTACAGTTTTGGGTCTACACTCTTTAAATCTTAGATATAGATTCCTTGGACAAGGATCTAACTTAATAACTTGATTTTAGCCCAAAACAATAAATGTTAAGGGGTTATAATGGGGGTCAAAGTAAAAAGAAATGACCGTTTTTTTTTTGCTCAGCATACACCCCCAAAACACTTGGGCAACTCCGGGCACCCATGCTAGTATATCTATAAAAGTGAACGTGTCTATGCGTCTGTCTGTCTGTCTATCTGTGTGTCTGTGTACATTTCCCTACGCAATAACTCTGTCAATTTTTAGTTTACATACTCAAAACTTTATATACAAGGTATTGAGATTTGGGAAAATCGATGTGATCGGTTTTCGGCCAAAAATATGGCTGTAAAGGGGTCAAAGTTCAACGATTTGACCTTTGAGAACTCTACCAACCACCTCCGAAAATTTTGGATCAAAACACTTGAAAGTTTAGATATAGGTTCATTGAACATGGATCTAAATTAATAACTTGATTTGAGCCTAAGCTAAAAAAGTTGATCGTTTTTTGTTTTTTTTGCTTTGCATACACCTCCAAACACCTTGGCAACGCCGGGCCGAAATACTAGTCTATCTATATATCTATAAACGTTAACGTGTCTGTCT
>NC_136519.1:13996273-14268773 GCF_053919585.1 Euprymna scolopes | reverse complement strand
AGCACATATTCTTACAGAGAAGCGTCTTACGAATCCAGCGAGTGTCAGAACGTCGGTTAAAATGTCAAAAGAGAGCAAAAAAAAGGGTACAAAAATGGCCAATTGTACTTCTTTCTTCTTTCTTCTTCTGCTTTCTTCTTTCTTTTGAGACGATGTATCTCGGTGTACGAACGGTCTCTGACAACAGTTCAAGCATCAATCGACTGCTCTTTACACGGAGAAGTGCAGTGACCCATCGCTTTTTAGCTAACTCCATAATTAAATAAGATTACGTGTAATAACAAGTTTTAAACACTATATACCCAATGTAGACAGACCACTTCGAACACGGAACTTCTCTCAAAAGGGACAGCTCCAAATAATACACCGGATGCTCACAGACGTTCCAGTTTGCCAGTGGCCTATATTTCTTGGACGCTGAATATTTGAGGTGAACGTTAAGGTTTTTTCTTTAAACAGTAACCCACCAGCGTTAATGAAACCACGAAATCTTTATCTCAGTTGATCAAAATTGTTATAAGAGTAACCTATCAGCAAGTACGACATCAAAAAACAATGTTATAAAAACAAATAATTCTTCAGATTTTGGACTGTAAAATATGTACAAAATGTCAGTGCTGTGACCAGGATTCGAACCTAGGTTAGCACGGCCACAACGTGGGGTCCTAACCTCTAGACGATCACGGCTAACACTGACGTCTGTCGCTCTTGGCAGAAAGACACATGACTACTGTCAAACTATTGAAAAATAAGGAGGAAACTTGAAATTCTCACGCATGCGCAAAAATACACTATAGCAACCATTGTTAAATGCAGGTGAATCTCTTGGCTCGCTAAGAAAAGTAGATCAGACCAGTTCTTCTAAGAACTCACCAAACGCCAAAGGAAATAAGTTAAATTAACCGCAAAAGAAACTGCAAGAAAGTCATCTTCTAAGAACTCACTGGAAGCTGACCAAAAAGAATCAAAATCCAAGCCCTAGCCACAAGAATAACTAGATGTTGTGGCTACTATACACAATCTACTAATAAAAACAAGTAAGTTTTCTAAAATAATCTACAATAAATTAACCAAGTAACCTCACACTGTCACTGATTAGGACTTCATATAAAGATAACAACTACACTATTGGTGTATATACCGTTCCACACTTTAACTATTGGTGACGGGGCAGTATCTCAATTCTACGAGAGTTGTCTTGCTATAAGATAAGTGATATTATAGTAAGATACACATAAGTGTTATATGTTTACATTTAATAAAAAATGCCAAAGTCAGCACGTAGTAAAAAAGCTCAGAGAAATATAGACTATGAAAATAAACAAAGTCAAGGTATTATCTGAGCAAAAAGAATACATCAGAAAAATGCTGAAATAATAAAAATTAAGTATCATGCAAATCATGAGGCAAAGAAGGCTGCCTCACGTGCTGACTCAAAAGCACGGTATAACAGGGATCCCGAGGGGGAAAAAACTGCCTCACGTGCTCTTTATAACAAAGAACCAGAAAAAAAGAAGGCTGCCTCACGTGCTGACTTAAAAGCACGGTATAACAGGGATTCCGAGGGAAAAAAAGCTACCTCACGTGCTCTTTATAACAAAGAACCAGAAAAAATAGAAGGCTGCCTCACGTGCTGACTCAAAAGCACGGTATAACAGGGATTCCGAGGGAAAAAAGCTGCCTCAGTGCTCTTTATAACAAAGAACCAGAAAAAAAGAAGGCTGCCTCACGTGCTGACTCAAAAGCACGGTATAACAGGGATCCCAAGGGGGAAAAAGCTGCCTCATGCACAAACTATTATAAATATAAATATCAAAAACTGCCAAATCTTTGCCAAAACGCCAAAGAATGAACCAAGAAAAATTTAATAGTGAAGGTATGAACATTTTAGAACTTTATAATACTCTAACTGTTTTATCAGAGAGGCGGTAGCACTCTCTATGTAATATAGAACCGATGGAGGACCAAGGGGCAACTCCTAAGGCCCAAAACCCAAAGACCTAAAACGCAGCAGGAAGCGACCTGCTACTAATGGAGGCGGAAATGAGCCGCCTCCTAAAAAAGACAATACTATCATGAATGTAAGTTTAAAAATAAGACTCTAAGTAAAAATACTAATTAACAAGAATAAAAAAGCATTGGAAATGCAAAAGGATATAGGGATGGTATGCCAAAAAGTATACAAACAAGATAGCTAGGCACATGGAAATAGAATTGCATCCAAAGTATAGCCCTATAGCTTTTTACAACCGTAATGATGGCACGGAATGAAGATTGGAGAAAAACTATAGGGCTATACTTTGGATGCAATTCTATTTCCATGTGCCTAGCCATTCATAGCTATCTTGTTTGTATACTTTTTGGCATACCATCCCTATATCCTTTTGCAGTTGCAATGCTTTTTTATTCTTGTATATATATAATCGCTCGTCTCGTATCAACTGGATTATTTTTGCCCGTTGAATTTGCCTTGAAATTTCTTCTTTACGGTCCACGTATTTATCTTCGTGTGATTTATGGTTCACATACGATCCAGCCAAATGTAATAAGATTATTCTTAGTTGCATTAAGACATGTGTCCCAATCACGGCACTGGGTGTCCATCCAAAGATTAGCAAGTGCGCGTTCCCGCCTTCATTCTCCACTGCCATTATCTCCTGCGGCTCCATCTTTTTCGGGGGCTTTGAAAATCAGATCATATCTCATTTGTTGATGAAGTGCGAACGAAAGTGTTATATCACCATCGTCTCAGGAGAAATAGCCACTGTGAATTGAACGAGCAACAAATCCAAATTAGTTAGTGCTAAATGGTTAACTGGGTTCTATATGCTACGGCATATCAAACCTTTGTGTTATTTAATGCCGTAACACAATGCACACGAAAAATAGATTTATTCCTAGCGATATGTTGAAAACAATGTATTATTTCGACTACCTATCTATCTATATATTACGATATCTATCCATATGAACTAAGGTGTGCGTATATGATTGTATATTTGTACTAGCGGGAGGGGACATTCGGCTTTGATTGGGCGTAAAATACGCTTAAATATGATATTTTTATAAGCCAAAATTTCGTATCGAGTCGTGATTTCAAAAGTAAAAAAGAATTACTTGAATGCTATCAACTAGAATCGAAACCGAACGCAAAACTGTAGTAGTCGAAGCAGGTAATGTTACCGCTGTACGAATGTGACACGCATATAAACTGATAAAAAATAAACTAACATGAATATACAAAGTGGATAACGATTTTTTTTTTCAATTTTGACCCATTTCCGACTCCTTAAAACTTATTTTGACCGGTTTAAGACCCATAAAAGAACAGTCCGTAAAAAAACATCCAATAATTTGCGGCTGATAGTGCCACTCTGCGACTTTTAGTTTCGGAGAAGATAGAATTTGAAAATGTGGAGACAGACAGACAGCTATATGGCCTTTTATATATTACATAACCAAATACACAGGCAAAACGATTTATTCCTAACGATATCCTAGACAAAATTCTATTTTAGCTCTTTATCTATATATTCCTATCTCAATTAATAAAAACTAAAGCATAAGTGTATATCTATATATTGTTACGTACAGAATTCACCCCTAAACTAATTAATAATTAGTAATTTTTAAACAAAGCTGGGGCATAATGTGAGCAATATTTAGCTTAATTAAGTTTTATACAAAGCGAAAGATACCGTCGTATTTTGTGCGATTTTAGTAATTGGTATCAGACATCAATTTAATAATATTATATCTCACATTTCAGTTGCTTTTATGGTATTTTATAGAATTTTTATAGAGCATAATGACACAAGCCTCCATTTAAAAATTCAAATATTTTCGATTTGTATTAAATTTGATCCATAGTCATTAAACACCAATTAAACAAAATTCCTAGAATTTCTATATACATTTTGAAAGATTTCTAAACGTTAAATTTCAAAATTTGAGACAATTTCTATGATCAACAGGATTTTGATCAAACTTTGATTAAGGATTCTAAACATAAAGAATAATAGCGTTTCATCTTTATTCTAATTTTCATAAAGCAATATATGTATTAAAAAAAAAGATCTGTTCAGGAAATTAAGTTTAGCCGTGTTGGAAAGCTGTGCCCATACTATGCCAACTAAAACCCGTTTCAAAAGCACTAAATTTCAGGGAATATTTATTAATTACAAATACTTAAGGCTATTACTACTGATCGTACACACATACAACTATTTCCACTAGAAGGTAAATGACCCACAACTCTCAACTAGACACACTGCTAATACATAGAAAAACATATTTCGATCTATTTATATATCTAATATTCTTTCTCTCCCTATGTATATATAAGTGTAAATATATATATTATTATATTATTGTGTAATATATATATATATATATATATATATATATATATATATATATTTATAATTATATTATTGTATTATATATATATATTATATTATTGTGTGATATATATATTATTATATTATTGTGTGATATATATATATATTATATTATTGTGATACATATATTATATTATTGTGTGATATATATTATTATATTATTGTGTAATATATATATATATATATTATTGTGTGATACATATATTATTATATTATTGTGTGATATATATACATATTATATCATGGTGTAATATATATATATATATATTATATTATTGTGTGATATATATTATTATATTATTGTGTGATATATATATATATATTATTGTGTGATATATATATATATTATATTATTGTATGATATATATATTATTATATTATTGTGTGATATATATATCATTATATTATTGTGATATATACATATATTATTATAGTATTTTGTGACATATATATATATTATTATATTATTGTGTGATATATATATTATTAGATTATTGTGTGATATATATATTATTATATTATTGTGTAATTGTTATATAGTTATTATTATTATTATTAGACTATACCACTTGTGCGCGTATGTTACGTGAGTTCTTATTAGTAATGATATGAGTCTTAGTGAGAGTTCTTGTCTTATTACATATGATGTCGTATCTTAGAGAGAGAGATGTTGTTGTAATGACATTTTATAACACAGACATATAATAACAATACAATTTACCTTTTTGTAGAAATCACAAACACAAAGATGAGCTTTATCACAAACACATGATGAATTTATTTTCTGACGACCGGTCGGGATTTCCCCATTAAGAACTCAAAGTTTCACATCTTAGTTTCTGAAGTGACGTCTCGCTTCAGACGTCCGCCTGTCTGTCTCCCCTGACTGTCTCTCCTGACTGTCTCTCTGACTGTCTCTGACTGTCTCTGACTCTCTCTCGACCAACTAACTCCCACCTGCTATATTGAGAACTCCATGCATCCCGGCCACGTGAGCAAAATTCACGTGTCTCAACATGCGCGACTTTGCACGTTTTCGACATTGATTTCCCAATAACCTATTTTCCTTGTGTTGTTTCCACAAAGGAATTTAACCTACATATCTAATTTATTTAACTCATATTTTATTATCCACATTCTTTTAACAATTGAATAGTTTATTTATTATTTATTTCATCCGAATTAACAATTTACTGGACATTCCATTTAAACCTATTGTTCTTTAAAACTTATGTCCAGGGTTCGATTTCTGCTTTCTCTTATTTTCATTTTAACTAATCTCTCTATTTTTATACTTACATGAACAGGGGACAGCCCTTATCATGTAACATCCCTCCCTTCCATATGTCACACAAAAAAAATGTATGCATTTCTAATTTTAGTACATTTTTTATTTTTACATCTACACAACCACACGGCTAGAAAGATCAGGCTAAAAAAACACAAAAAAAAAAAATCTCTTTCAGTCAGCCCTTCACGGCCGACTTCACAATTATATATTTTTTTATAAGATCAGGACCTTTCTGATCTTTGTGGCATTTACTCTTTGGGTGTAGGATATTTACCTATGATACACATCAGCTATTTTCCAGCCACCCATATGCCGCAGACTAGAGGTTTTCACCTTTCTCGAAATGGACGACTTCCTTCGTCTCAAAAGTGTTCTGATCTCTCTTTCCGCATGGTTAGTCTTATCAAGTATGGCTTTGTTTTTTTATTATTCTATAACTATCTCATACGGGACATACCAAAGCTCATATACTTAAATCTTTGTGGTTGGCTTCAGAAGATTAAGATATACCTTTTTTTCTCTCATACGGATTCACTCGGATTTCCTTGCTTGGATTCTTGAAACTTCGACGAGGATTTAGAAATATCACCCCTAACCAACTAACACGTTTCCTGCGACCAACAGCTTAATTGCGCCTAAATTCTATCTAATTGCCCGATTTTTTTGTGATTTTTCTTTTCTCTCACCAGGGCTTCCAAGATCCAGCAGATATATCCCACATTCATGCTTCTCTAAAAAAAAATACAAGGTTATATCTTTCTTACGTAATCTACGGCATATTTTTGCCTGTCTCTTACTTCATTAAGCTATATGTGATTGCCTCGGGACTACCTCTCATCGGTTTACTGGTCCCCTTAAGAATTTTCGTATTCTTTCCAACGCCTGTTTATTAATTAAGCCAAGACTTACTACTTTGCTTGGAGTCGTTAACGTGCAACCAGCTTATTTTAAGCACTTAATTAACCAGGTTCCCAAATTTTTCGTATAGGGGCACTTCTTGTGCTTATCAATCCCTACCAAGTAACTTTTCTTGGAGAATAATTTTTAGGATCTCTAAAAAAAAAAACAACAAAACCAAATGCTAAAACAAAACACCTTTCTTACGGCTTATCACATCTAAAAACTCCAAATACCCGTTTACGTAATTTTAATTCTTGTCCCCCTTCTAAAATTCTAACTGAATCTGTAAGCCAACCATACGTCTTAACTTTTTTTCTACTAGATCATTTTAATCTAATGTATATTTACGGATAACTTTGAATTCTTGCTGTGAAAATCATAACATTACATACATAAGACAATTTACAATATTTGTTCAACATCATAAAAACATTTAAAAAAAATACTTTAATACATTTAAACATTTTGCAACAGTTATAACTTTTTTTTTAACAACAAAAAAAAATCATCTGTAACAAACAACAATTCAACAGTCTGTCCAAAACAATTGTCCCTTTTTTTTTCAAAAACAAAATAAATGAACACGCAAAAGCCGAAAAGTTCACTATGAACACAAAATGCATTTCAAAACAATTTACACGATGTTTCATAGAGAGTACATGCGACCTTTGAAATTCCTGTTTTGATTGACAGATTAAATTCAACAATTCGTCGAAACGATTTCATATTGACACAGATTTTCTAATGACACTTCTACAAATTTCAAAACAATAACATTAGGGTGACATAGTCTCTGCCTTCGCGTGTATGTGTGTGTGTTTTTTTTAACAGACCAATTCATTTATCAATGAATTACGCATGGTGACTTGTTTACTATTTTTTTCCATTACTACGAATATCTTTTTTTTTTTTTTTTTTTTTTTTTTTACGGCATATCGGCCTTTTCTTCTTTTTCTTTTTTTAATATTTCTTGTATCTTTTGTTCTCTGTGTGCGTGTGTGTTCATTTTTTTTTCTTTTTTTTTTCGCATTTCTGTGATCGTGTAAATTTTTTTTTCCGTGGTATTATTTCTTTATTTTTTTAAATTATGTTGGACCCCTTTAAAACGTTGTGTTTCTTTTTCTTTTTCGAATTCTGTGATCGTGTAATTTTTCTTTTTCCGTGGTATTATTTATTTATTTTTTAAAATTATGTTGGACCCCTTTAAAACGTTGTGTTTCTTTTTTTCTTTTTTTTTTCTTTTTCTTCGTGGTATCGACCCCAGGTTCGGTTTCTGCATCGCTGATGCAAAAGGTTCACGAACACCAAATTGTGAGTGTTATATAGTTGGTTCATTAAAGAGTCTTAGTGAGAGAGATGTTATAAGTGATGCTTTTTCTTGTGAGAGTTCTTATTAGTAATGATATGAGTTTTAGTGAGAGTTCTTGTCTTATTACATATGATGTTGTATCTTAGAGAGATATGTGTATGTAATGACATTTTATAACACAGACATATAATAACAATACAATTTACCTTTTTGTAGAAATCACAAACACAAAGATGAGCTTTATCACAAACACATGATGAATTTATTTTCTGACGACCGGTCGGGATTTCCTCATTAAGAACTCAAAGTTTCACATCTTAGTTTCTGAAGTGACGTCTCGCTTCAGACGTCCGCCTGTCTGTCTCCCCTGACTGTCTCTCCTGACTGTCTCTCTGACTGTCTCTGACTGTCTCTGACTCTCTCTCGACCAACTAACTCCCACCTGCTATATTGAGAACTCCATGCATCCCGGCCACGTGAGCAAAATTCACGTGTCTCAACATGCGCGACTTTGCACGTTTTCGACATTGATTTCCCAATAACCTATTTTCCTTGTGTTGTTTCCACAAAGGAATTTAACCTACATATCTAATTTATTTAACTCATATTTTATTATCCACATTCTTTTAACAATTGAATAGTTTATTTATTATTTATTTCATCCGAATTAACAATTTACTGGACATTCCATTTAAACCTATTGTTCTTTAAAACTTATGTCCAGGGTTCGATTTCTGCTTTCTCTTATTTTCATTTTAACTAATCTCTCTATTTTTATACTTACATGAACAGGGGACAGCCCTTATCATGTAACATAATATATATATATATTCTATTATTGTGTGATATATTATTATATTATTGTATGGTATATATATCATTATATTATTCTGTGATATATGCATACATTATTATATTATTCTGTGATATATATATCATTATATTATTGTGTGATATATCCATATATTATCATATTATTGTGTGATATATATATCATTATATTATTGTGTGATATATCCATATATTATCATATTATTCTGTGATATATATATCATTATATTATTGTGTGATATATCCATATATTATCATATTATTGTGTGATATATATATTATTGAATGAAAATCATTGTCTCTCTCTTTCTCCCCCTCCCTCTCTTTCTCTCTCTCTCTATACGCATTTTCCACACACGCGCACACGCACACACACACACACGCGCACACACGCGCGCACACACACACACACACATACATACATACATACATACATATATTTGTATATTCTCTATTGGATGAAACTTGATGAAAACTTTAATAGCATTGCACATCGTGGCTTCTTTTATAAATATTACAAAATCTAAAAATATGTCTTTCAATTATTGGCGCCCGTGGCCCTCAGTTGTTTTGTCTCTGTATCAGCCAAACAAACAAAGACAAAATAAAATATCCGTGATCAATTTCGTTTCATATATGTATTATTGGAAAAAAAAAAGTTCTGAAACTTTTCACGGAGAGCGTTTCTTAACAGGGTTACGGAATTAATACCGGGGATGGGGGATTCGGTGGTTTTCAAAGAAGTAGGAATCGGCGTGAAAGTCAGATTCTTAAGAATGCCAGACGTTGAAATTGGAATCGAATTAAAAATATTTGATTCTTTTTAATGAATATTGGAAGATAAAAAAAAAAAAAAAATTAAAGTGTCGGAGGCGGTGCGGAATTATGGGCATCCTCGGAATCAGAATTGGAGGGGGGCATTTTTTACCCTCTCACCTTTAGATCTTAGAAATCACAGCATTCTCTGGTTCTTTTTCTGAGTCGGTATGCGGCGTAATCACTTTGATACACTGATTCTCGTTAGATCACCGGAGTTAAGCAACATTGAGCCTGGCGAGTACCAAATGGGTGACCAGTTTAGGAATATTAAGCGCTGTATGTAGGAAAATGTCGACACTTCCGGCATTGTACATCCCACATGGCCTCCAGCTGTCCTGCCGCTGAATCAGGCTTGTTGGGAAGTGAAGATAAGGCTGACTTCGCGTAAAACAGTTTTATGTAAAACAAACTCACAACGTGATCCAGAAGCAGGCAGGCTCGAGACAGCTGGAGGTCAGAAGCTGACAGAAGTGGCAACGCCCTCCTACATACAGCGCCTGGTATTCCCAAAAAGTTAACCCATCTGGTACTAGTTAAACTCAATATTGCTTAATTTCGATGATCTAACAAGAACTGGTTTGTTCACATGATTACACCGTATACAACAATAAAATAACCCCTTCTGAAAGGGCGAGAATGCAAAGTCTCGGAGGGTAGACATTCAACAACAGCATACGACTATATAGACCATACCTCAACAAACAAAGAAAAGGCCATTTCAACAATCACCTCAACTCATAAAGGAAATTACTCGGACTTAAAAATTTAATAGGATGATCAGCTAGTTTTAGTCGTTCCGACGAACTAGCTGTTTTCTTTTGCATACTGATTCAAAAGAACGGATGTATCATGAACGGCAACTAAAACATCATGGTTAGTGTCTGCTGTCCATTTCAGGTGATCGTATGCGATGCACACTACTAGTACTTCTGCGGATAAATTCATTATTCTCTCGGTTATTGAAGCATCATCATACGTTTAACTTCAAACAAGCAAAAATAGTTTAATTTATTTCAAATAAACTGTAGTACTTACCAACAAAACAAACGCCAACGTGTTTGTGCCTTGTGTAGGCATGCGCGACAACAAAATTTGGGTTTTTATAAGCGGAAGTCTCGAGGTTGTCAGGAATCTCCGGGCGCATGCGCAAGAGGAGGGATTGAGAGAGTGGTATAAAAGGCAGGTCGAGTAAGAAGGTTGTTGTTGTTGTCATTGGACGGTACAGTGACGCGTGCGTTAGCAGTTGATTGAGAAGTTGTTTCTTTTTTGTGCCAAGTCGCGCACCTCGGTGAAGGTGAAGGTCATATAAGTCGTGCACCTCGGTGATGGTGAAGGTCTTATAAACTGCGACAGAGACTTCTTGAATCAGCGCTTATCACAAATTCAATCACAATTAAACAACGTGGAGGTTTCAATAATTTATCGCCATTAATAAGTAAACTTTTATTAAAAGAACATAATTTAATTTTATACGCAGGTTAACCCTCCCACACTATAGAAAACACTTCCTATAATAATTAATACATATAATCAATCAATAATTTACATACCAAAACATACACACATTTCATTTCAATTACACATCTATATTTGAATTATAACGGATATATTTGTTAAAAAATGAATTGCATCATGTCTTTTTAAATATATTAACGGCTATATCACGTTATAAAAATAATGTCACTCGCTTTGCCCCTCTCCATTTTGTTAATTCCCAACGACTTTTTCCGTTTCTGAAATGGAACCAGGGTTATACATTCCATTACATTTAACATAGATTTTAGATATTTGTGCTGGTGTTTTGTTTACTTGATTTCATTCACTCAGAGGAAGTCTTGAAATAAAGACGAAACGTTTATGAACACATAACTTGATTTGTTCCTTTTTTATTTCTCGATTTCGTCGGAAACTATTTTCATTATTCTCATCATATATATATATATATATATATATATATATATATATATATATATATATATATATATATATATGCGTTTTATTTTTTATTCCCGTATCTTTCTGTTAAGTTACATTATTGTTTCAGCTACCCGGCCGTTTTTTTTTTGGGCGTCTGTAGCTTCCTCAGACTTTTACAGAAAGCTACAGGCGGCAAAAAACAATAGAAAAAAAAAAAAAAAAACCGCCGGGTAGCTGAAACAATAATCTTACTTAACAGAAAGATACGGTAATAAAAAAATAAAACGCATATTTGCTCTACAACAGTATTGAGCACTTTCTTCAGTTTTCATTAATTACCATTTCTACTATATATATATATATATATATATATATATATATATATATATATATATATATATAAACTAGCGGAGGGGGCGCCCGGCTTGGCCCCGGCGTAAAATACGCTTAAATATGATATTTTAATTCGTTCAGATTTCGAATATATTGTTATAGTCGTGATTTCAAAAGTAAAAGAAGTATTTGGGTGCCATCAGCTAGAATCGAAAGCAAAACTGTAGCATTTAAAGCTGGTGACATAACCACTGTACCAACGTGGTACGTATATAAACTGATTAAAAATTATATTTTTTTAATAAACTAGGATGAATGTTTTACGATTTTTTCAATTTTGACCATTTTTGACCTCTGAAGAACAATTTTAACCGACTAAGGACCCATAAAAGAACGGCCCGTAAAAATCCAATCATTTGAGGCCCGTGCGACTTTTAGTTTTGAGGACGATAGAGTTTGAAAATGTGGAGACAGACACGAACGTAGACAGATAGACCGACAGATAGACAGACCAACAAACAGACAGACATACAGCCGGTTATATATTAGATGAATGAAACGTTTGACTTGGTAATATAGCAAAATTATTGTTCATTTATATATGCTCTCCTGTAATTTTTAACAAACATAGCGCTTCTAATTAAAATCTAAAAGTATTAGTATACACAAAGAGTAATAAATAATCGCAACAGCATATTTTGTCACAAAACCTATATGTGTGTGTGTGTATTATTGTGTGTGTATTATTGTGTGCGTGTAAGACATCAATATACTAATCAATATCCATTCGTATTTATGTGTCTGATTATGTATTTCAGTCTCTGTAGATCTCTTTCTATCTCTCTCTCTCTCTCTCTCTCTCTCTCTCTCTATATATATATATATATATGTGTGTGTGTTTTTTATGTATGTGTATATATATGTATATATATGTATATATATATCTATAATATAAAGCTGAATGTGTGTGTGTGTGTCTGGTCACGAATAGCCTCCTATATGGTTGACTATTTTAAAAAACTGATTACATATAATGATAGAAGAGGTATCGAGACACAGGAATGGTTATGTTTGATCTGACAGAACGGGTGTTCCTTAAAGCTGTGGGGTCTGCGGTCGTGCCTGGTCCACAAAGTATGGAAATAAAAAAATTAAAAAAAAAAAACCGCTTACAAGTGTTTTTGATATAGATATACATAATAATACTTTGATAAGTATGTTTTAACTTAAATAGGGATGGTATAATAAAATTGTGGGGTCTGCGTTCGCTCCTGGCCTCCATAGAATGGAAATAGTCACAAACTTTAATAAAGACTTTTCATATCTATCTGCGTAAGTATACTTTGATAATTATGTTTCAGTTTGAAGAAATTTGGTATAATAAAATTATGGGGTGTTCGTTCGCGACTGACCTCCATAGAATGGAAATATGTCAGAAAGTTTAACAATGGTTTTTAATATAAATCCACAAAATATTGTGATAAGTGTTTCAGTGTGAACAGGTATGGTATGATGAATTATGGAGGTTATCTTTTTTATTTTTACTTTCATCATATTTTTCTTTGGTTTTGATTCCCCCAAATTCGAAGCTCTCGTTTACAACCCTTCCTACAACCTATCATACTTTTATAAATCAGAGTCCATTTTCTGTAGGCTGTTTTTTAACCCAGTCAACGACGGGTACTTTTGCTAGTATATATATATATATATATATATATATATATATATATATATATATATATATATATATATTATATCTTTCTATTTTTGTATGGAAACTCACCTCTGTATATTCTCATCTATCTATCTGTCTAGGAGGTGATTTTGGTCTAGCGGTTAATGATACGAACTGGCGACCTGTGTATCTCAAGTTCAAATACAGTTTGTTCCACAAAAACCACTTTCATTTAGGATGTTGGCAACCTTCTCGTAATCTCCGATGTCTTTCTGAAAAGAATTCTGATTATAAATATCGGTGAAACCAATGCAAATAAAAATGTTCAGATTCATACGCTATGATCATGAGCTATGATTCTATCTATCTATCTATCTATCTATCTATCTATCTATCTATCTATCTATCCTATGTCTGATGACGGGACATATCTATCTATCTATCTATCTATCTATCTATCTATCTATCTATCCTGTGTCCGATGACGGGAATTCCGTTGTAATAAAAAATATTGCCTTCTTCCCAATTATCAAAGCTTTAAGTTGTACTTGATATGATTGTCGACATGGGACCATGGTGCAACAGACAATGACGTGGCAATCTTCTGGAAGTTGAAGGTTCAATTCTCACCTAAGGCAATAGTAAGATTAAAATAAAATTACTTAATACTTTGCCCGATCATGGGTGGCAAGATGAGAGCACTCCTTTTTCGAAGATTAAATAAAGGTTTCAATTGGAATTCTTTTTTATCGATTCCCGATTCTGAAAAGATGCACCCGAAGAAAGTCGGAGCTTGCATCGACTGAAACATTGTGAGAATAACAGCCTTAATGATAATAATAGTCCGAATAATTAAAATAATCTAGGATCCATCAAAGAGTTGCATTTTTGTATCAGTTTTATAAGTACTTTAATGAAATGTGCTCTGATGAACTCGCAGCACTTGTACCCTCGAAGTACATACTTCCTATAAGCCTGAAAAACAGGAAAAAACCTGCTCCTATACTGTTAAGAGCCATAAATGCCGGGAAACATTTTACTCAAATAGTTTCTTCTCTCGACCGTTTGACTTCGGAATTCCCTCCCTGTTTACTGCTTCCCATACTGTACTAACATGTAAAAGTTTAAGTGTAATGTGAAAATACATCTCGCTGCTAAACCCCCATACGTCCCTGTTAGAAACAATCCCAAACAAGATTCCCTGACGTTCCAGGTGGCAATGCGTTATTTGGAGTAAAAATAAGTAAAAAGTTCAAATTACAAATTCCCATCTGTGAAAAGCTTAAACAGATTTTAAAAAAAAATGCTTCCTGGAAAATAGTCTGCATCTAGCCGCGCTCTGATTCTCTCTGTTCACGCCTCATTTCCCGAAATTCCCATTAATATTCAGATGACCGGGCGCAAATTTCGCCTCATTTGCAATGATGAGGACTGCAAAGGGAGATAATTGTTAGAAAGCCGAGACGATTAGAGACCGATGAGCCCAACGACCCTGAATTTTGTCGATCATTTTTCCCACGCAAAATAAATGTAGCCTGCTGAACGATGAACTCACAGATTTGCCGGTAGAGGTCGTCACGATCGATAATAATACTTGGCTCAAAATAATGCTGATCTGACGGTCGCGCAGGTGAAAAACAAAACATGATAGATGTAAAAGATCTTTTTACTCTAATAGTTTCTTCCCCAGAACCGCTAGACTCTGGAATTCTAGAAGTTCAAGTGTAACGTGAACCGACATAATAATAATAATAATAATAATAATAATAATAATAATAATAATAATAATAATAATAATAATAACAATAATAACAATAATAACAATAATTATTATTATTATTATTATTATTATTATTATTATTATTATTATTAACACCTCATCAATAGTTGTGAGAAGTTAGCTCAAAAGGAATATAAGAGGCGGCATGACAATAAAAAAGGTCCATTGAGATATATGCAAGAAAACGGGTTTCAAATTGAGTGAAAAATTGTACGAGCATGTTCCAGAAGAAGTGGTGACGAGTGTTCATGTGAAATTATTGTGGGGTATGAATATCCGATGTGATAATGTGATTGAAGCAAAGATACCAAATTTAGTTTTATTGGAAAAAAAAACGAATGTAAAGCAATAATGATTGATACAGCAGTGTCAGTTGATTTGAATGTGGAGGAAAAAGGACAGGAAAAAGACTAGAATACTAAGACTTGAAAAGGGAGATAAAAAAAATTGTGGAAGTTGAGGAAGGTAGAAGTTGTACCTATTGTTATGGGAACTCTGGAGAGTGTAACAAAAGGATTTGCCAAGTGGATCGAAAAAATTGGGCTCCATTGGAATATCAAGGTACTTCAAAGGACTGCCTTATTTGGAACCGCCATAATCTTGCGGATATAAATCGGCAATACCAACAGCCAGACATAAAATAACAATAATAATAATAATAATAATAATAATAATAATAATAATAATAATAATAATAATAATAATAATAGCTAGATATTTGCATATATTTATGTGAATGTACAAGAACCGTTTTATTGTGGAATATAGCGTTGAGTACTTCGTCGAATTTTTCCAACTATAGAATCGTTTCCAAACGCGTTGCTGTGCACTCAACGATTATCCGAATTCAACCGTCACGCTTCAATAAAGACGCAGAAGCGTATAAAACAAGGTCACTCGCAGACAATTTTCACTTCGCGCCGCTTGCCTCTGCGTTTTGACGTCCCGCTGTGACGCCATATAACGTGTTAATATGAGTCCTCGCAACTTTCTGAGAGGCTTTGTCATTTAGACTATCTTCACTTCGTAATAGCATTTTTAACTCGAAGATTAAAAGGATTCTTCCCAACCTCAAGTGACTTTTAGCCTCAGTAAGTCGTTTGTACTTAAAAAAAAATATTAGTTAATATTCAACAACGCCTTAATGTTAATCGAGGACATGGATTTGTAAGGCGGATGGTGATACAAACATTTTGAGCATTATTAAGGATGATTAGATATAGGCAGAATTTGATCATTTAAGAAAATACGGCTCAAATGAGTCACTGCTCATCTAGGCCCAAAACCGCTCGAGGACAAGGGTTAATGGTTTGTATCAGGTTAATGGCGAGAGAAAAATCTTAAGCACAGTAGAGGATGGTTAAATCTGTATCGAATTTGATCATTTAAAGACGGCTCAAACGAATCTTTGCTTATTAAGGCCCAAAGATCACTTGAGGACAAAGGTCAAATGATTTTATTAAGTGTATTGCGATACAAACATGTTGAGAATTGCAGACAATAGTTGGATCTGAGCAGAATTTGATTAGTTAACAAGACGGTTCAATAATTTGTTTACATTGAACTTGAAAACCCTTATCTTGTAGCCAGCTGAGGTATAAAGGTATAATAGCTCAATTATCTTTACAAAAGTTTCTGTCTTTCATTCAGTTTTTCGAGCTTAAGTATGCAATATTTTCGGTGGAAATTCACCTTAAAAGTTAAACTCACATTTTATTAGCTTATGTTTTAAATAGCAATTTTGTTGGTCTGTTATGTTTTGGTTTCAAATAGAATCTTTGTCGATTTGTGGTTGTGGCATTGGTGACGTGAATGACAGTTCGGACTGACGATACAGGGATTTAAAAGTCGAGTCCAGTCGATTCCAGTGGATTCCAAAGCACCATTTTCAGCTTCTCCTGTAAGTACTTGAACATAGAAAGAATCCGTGAAATCAACACCAACAACAGAATCAACGAATAAACAGCAAAGAAAACCATAATGATTGATACACATTTACTTTTCTTTTTAAAGTAACCACTTATCAAAACTAAAAGGTTCTGGATCTGACCTTAAACTATATCCAGTGGTGAGGCCCTAGCTTGCTGGCTTTGGAGAGTGTGGAGCCACCCTTTAATTGCCATTGCTCCCAGGTCCACTCTGGCCAGGACTGGTAGTACCTGTTATGGTCCCAACTATGGGTTAAATAGAAACCGACTTGAAAACAACAAATATATTCTATTAAAAATTTTTACTTAGATTCGGCATTAAATAACCCGAAAAGGGTTGATATGCCGTAAAACAAAAACAACCAACCAACTAACTTAAAAGCTATTTGAAAAGAAGAATGTCGAGTTGTAATATTTTCCTTTGAAGCGATAAAATTTAAGTTTGAAATAACATTTCCTTGGTAGGTCAAAAAGCATTTTGTTGATCTGTCAAGCTCAAATTGGAAATTACATTTTCATTGCGTTCGCGCTCAAACTTGAAATTGCTATTTCGTAGGGTTTAGGCTCAATTCTGAGATTGGAATTTCGTTTGGTTCACGCTCAAATTTGAAATTGATATTTCGTTGGGTTCTGGCTCATACTTGAAATTAGTATTTCGTCGAGTTCACGCTCAAATTGGAAATTAGATTTTTGTTGCGTTCACGTTCCAAATTGAAATTGGATTTTCGGTAGGTTGCTTAAATTTAAAATGGATTTTTTCCCAGGCTTAAGTGTTTAATCTTATATTCTTTGGTTTCATGCTAAAATGTTAAATGTTAAATTGCATTTTCTTTGGGTTTACACTTAAATTTAAAATTTTATTTTATTTAGTTTCGAGCCAAAAATATAAATTGCATTTTCTTTTGCTTCAGACTAAAATTTGAAATCACATATTTTTACTCTCACGCCTAAATTCTAAATTTCATATTCTTTGGCCAAAAGGATAAAATTTAAGCTGCATTTTTGTTCGCCTATCGCGATTAAGTTTCAAATAAAATTTCAGTCGCTCTGTTACGCTTAAGTTTGAAATATAATTTTTAAATGCATTTGCATAGTAGGGAATGCTAATCTGTTGGTCTGTTACACTTAAATTTGAACAAGGATATTCGTCGGTCTGTCACACTTAAGTTTGAAAAAGCATTTCATTCGGTCTGATACATGAATAGGATTTCTGTCGCTCTATCGTACTTAATAGAATCTTTATCTGTCTGTCATGCTTAAGTTTAAAATTGTATTCAATGGGACACGTGCATCAAATCCGTTGCCAAGGTCGCTGGAAAAATAGTGGCATCCTTCTATCGATCCAGTAGATATCTACCTGCTGATGCAATTCTCTACCTACATAAGAGCCAGGTACGTCCTAGGAAGGAGTATTGTTGCCACATCTGGGCAGGATCTGCTAGAAAGATCTTATCCTGTCTTGAAAGAGTTCAAAATAGACTTCGTAGCCTTGTGGGGGGACGCCCTTTTCTCTTTCCTGAACCCTCTTTCTCACAGAAGAGACGTTGCGAGCCTGCATCTGCTTTATCGTTATTTTCATGGCAAGTGCTCGTCTGAGGTTCAATCTATGACCCCCTCTCCAAACATTCACGAGAAATACTCGTTTGGATGAAACCACTATCAATAATTTCCCCCATTCTTTATCTGTGCCTAAACCTGAACGTAGATTCCATGAACAACGTTTCTTTCGTAGAGCTGCACACCTGTGAAACTCTCTTCCGTTTGCCTGCTTTCAAGCTGATTACAATATGGCCGTCTTCAAGCCCAATGTAAACAAGTTCTTGATGAGCCGTTCCCCTTAAGTAATCCAATTTACCAAATTTACACTTTTAACGGTTACTATGATATTGTCCCTTTGACTACTGTACACTCGTTGACCCTTATCCTCGAGTTGCCTCTAAGCCTTGATAAGTGGTGATTCAAAACAAACAAAAAGAAAAAAACTTTGCAATACGCGCAAATTAAATGGATGCGTCTTAAAAAACTTTCGGGTTGAATGCCGACCCGGGTGAGTGAATATTGCCCCTCATTAAAAAAGTAATATTCGCTAACCCAACACTTAAATCGCATAAAAGCAAAAGAATCGATCTGTTTTAACGCGCGCATTTAAAAGCTATAACAATTTTTATAGGTCAAAAAGGCTGAACTTATCCTAGGATCGAACAATTGATTAAAAAAAAATATTACTGATTTATTGAAATTACGCAGTTTCTAATAGTTTCGCGGCAACATTTATGCGTTCACATATATTAGCATGTTTCTGCATTAATTGCATAAAATCGAAATGCATAATAAACATGCTTGAAAGACGTTTTGATTAAACCAACTCGAATCTCAGTTATCGGCGCATTTCTTTGTTTTATGCTATGGGCTAATCTTGATTTTCCAATTTATATTAACGTAAATGGTTATGGCATAATTACACACGATATTATGGGATTCAGGAGAAAATGAAATGATGTGTTCTCTTTGATTAGTTTATCATGACGTCATTTTCATAAAAACAAAATTTATCATCCCCCCATTTGCAACACATACTCGCCTAGCTACAACAACTGTCAATAATTTGCTTTACTCTCTATCAGAGCTAAATAAGAAACAATTTGAATTTGAACAAGACGTAATAAACTGGCCGCTCGGCTTTGCTCGGCTTTGCTCGGCTTTGCTCGGAACATGACGTCAAACGCTGGTTCGCTAAACGTCGACGATAATTAAAGCGTAACGACGCTTCTAAGGAAAAATACCGAAGAAAATATTTAAATATAATCTAATCACCAGAACATATATATATATATATATATATATATATATATATATATATATATATATAAATTTTTAAATTTATAGAATGACTAATATATATATATATATATATATATATATATATATATATATACATATATATAAATTTTAGTCATTCTATAAATTTAAAAATTTATGATGTGAAATGGTTAAATTTCAAATTAAAAGATTTTTATTATTCTATGTAAGACAAAGAATACATTTGAAATATTATAAGTCCTTATCCTATAGGATTTTGATGTTTGCCATCTCTTCAGAGGAGAAAATATTAGCAAATAATTATAATGGTTTACACCTTATTTGCTAAAGTCAGTGAGACATGGAAAATCACAATTAAAAGTAGCTTAAGTATTTAAATGTCATAGAGTAAGGGAAGTTAATGAAAAGGATATAAAAATCCACATTCAAATTGCATGGCAAAATCCGAAGTGAATGTCTTTGACAGCAGTGAGGTAAACTGATTCAATCTGTGTTTTGAGTAATCCACATCACAAGGTAACAGTCCGAAGTAGTCATTTTCCTGGAGAAATTTGCTTTATATATATATACTAGCATTTCAGCCCGGCGTTGCCCGGATGTTTGGACGTGTATGTTGAGCATAAAAAACGGTCAATTTTTTAAACTTTGACCCCTATTATGACCCCTTAACATTTATTGTTTTGGGCTCAAATCAAGTTATTAAGTTTGATCATATGTCCAAGGAACCTATATCTAAAATTTCAAGTGTTTAGACCCAAAATTGGCAGAGGAATTTAGTATAGAGTTCTCAAAGGTCAAAACGTTGAACTTTTACCTCTTAACAGCCAAATTTCTGGCCGAACCCGGATTACAAATATTTTCCCAAATCTCAGTACTATGTATATCAAATTTCGAGTTTGTATACTGAAAATTGACAGAGTGATAGCGTAGGAAAATGCACACACACAGAAACATTTACTTTTATAGATTAGACAAAAATATATACGTACTAGCGTGGGTGCCCGGTGTTGCCCAGTTGTATGTTGCCCAGCTGAATGTTGAGAAAAAAAGCGGTCAATTTTTTAAACTTTGACCCCTATTATGATCGCTTAAAATTTACTGTTCAGGGCTCAAATCAAGTTATTAAGTTAGATCCATGTCCAAGGAACCTATATCTAAAAATGTAAGTGTTTAGATCCAAAATTGTCGGAGGAGTTTGGTAGAGTTCTCAAAGATCAAATCATTGAACTTTGACCTCTTAACAGCCAAATTTCTGGCCGAAAATCCACCACAGAGATTTTCTCAAATCTCAGTATCCTGTATATCAAATTTCGAGTCTGTAGACTTAAAATTGAGAGAATTATTGCGTAGAGAAATGTACACAGAAAGACACACAGACAGAGACTTTCACGTTTATAGATATACTAGCATGTCAGCCCGGCGTTGCCCGGGTATTTGGATGTGTATGTTGAGCAAAAAAAAAAAGTGATAGTAGGAAGGCAGGCTCGAACCTGTACCGCAAAGGAGGAAAGGAACGGGGGAAAACCTGACGCCTATTCTGTTACGACCACCGCCAAACCGGAAGTGACATTTTTTAAAATTTAGGCTAGACACTCGAAAGAGAGGATGACTTAAAAAATATCGGCGAAAAAAAAAAACGACCCCCCCCTGTAAAAACGTGCCCACTTTAACGTTAAGATATTAATGTTTTTAGGTAATTTTTCGATATTTATCGTCTGAAAGGTCGCACTTCAAAACGATACTAATCTTGAGAAAATCCGTCGCCCCTGTCGAAAGAGTTGAGTAGACATGCAAACACATATACATACATACATTTATATATTGGTAACAAAAATATTTCGACTCAAACCGATGAAAAGGCTTTCCCTATTTCTGAATACCTTTATGTTACAATTTCAAATGCTTAGATCAGAAATTGTCTGAGTATGTGGTAGAGACCGCGGAGGCCAAATTTTTTTAAAAACTTTGACCCTTATTATGACACCTTAACATTTATTGTTTTGGGCTCTAATAAAGTTATAACGTTACATACATGTCCAAGGAACCTATATCTAAAATTTGAAGTGTTTCGACCTAAATTGTTGGAGAAGTTTGGTAGAGTTTTCAAAGGTCCATCGTTGAACTTGGACCCCTTAACAGCCAAATTTCCAGCCGAAAACCGATCACAAAGATTTTCCCAAATCTCAGTACCCGGTATATCAAATTTCGAGCCTGTAGACTGAAAATTGACAGAGTTATTGCGTAGGAAAATGTACACAGACAGACATAGACAGACACCTTGCCCGGGTGTTTGGATGTTTATGTTGAGCAAGAAAATAAGTGGTAGTGGGAAGGCAGGCTCGAACCCGTACCGCAAAAGAGGAAAAGAACGGGGTAAAACCTAACGTAAACGTAAGGTTTTACCCCGTTCTTTTCCTGTTACGACCACCGCCAAACCGGAAGCGACATTTTTTTTAAATTAGGGCTAGACAAGCTAAAGGAGAGGATAACTTTAAAAAATATCGGCGAAAAAAGTGACTCCCCCCTGTAGTAAAGTGTCTTGATTAAGGTGAAGATATTAATGTTTCGATATTTGTCGTATGAAAGGTCGAACTTTAAAACGATACTTATCTTGGTAAAACCCGTCGCCTCGATTGAAAGTTTAAGACAGACATGCAAACAGACATATATACATGCATTTATATATTGGTAACTAAAAATTTTCGATCCAAACTGATGAAAAAGCTTGCCCTATCTCTGAATACCCTTTATGTAAAATTTCAAAGAGTTAGACCAGAAATTGTCTGAGTAATTTGGAAGAGACAGCAGAGGTCATTTTTTAAAAACTTTGATCCCTATTATGACCCCTTAACATTTATTATTTCGGGCTCAAATCAAGTTATTAAGTTAGATCCATGTCCAAGGAACCTATATCTAAAATTTCAAGGCGTATACCGAAAATTGTTGGAGGAGTTTGGTAGAGTTCTCAAAGGTCAAATCGTTGAACTTTGACCCTTTAATCGCTAAATTTCTGGCCAAAAACGAATCACATCGATTTTCCCAAATCTCAGTAACCTGTATATCAAATTTTGAGTCTGTAGACTAGAAATTGACAGAGTTATTGCGTAGGGAAATGTACAGAGGCACACACACAGACGCACACAGACACACACACAGACACGTTCACTTATATATATATATATATATATATATATATATATATATATATATATATATATATATTACAAATGGGATTAGAACAGTAGTCTAAAGAGCAGAGTGTATTTTAATGTGATAGTTAAATTACTAATTTAGTTAAAATACAAGAAAAGAACAATGCTCGTTGGCAAATATTCTAGAGCTACTTTAATATTTAGTAATGTGATTGACAATTTAAGATTCAAATTAGAATAAAAAATAAAAAATATGTTTCATAAGAAAGAACAACAACAAAGTCAATAATTTGTACGGTTGTTTCCGAAACGATCGTACAAATTATTACCTTTGTTGTTCCTTCTTATGAAACAGATTTTTAATTTTTAATTCTAATTTTAATTTTAAATTGTCAATCACATTATATATATATATATATATACACTTATGCCCGATATTATTCATACCCCTCGGATCTTTGAGATTTCTATAAGAATATTGCTCAAACCAGAAGGTAGACAATATTAAAGGGATTTCAAACAATAAATCAAGCATAAGCATTTAATTTAAACTCAACAAATAAATAAATTATGCAAGTTTGAAACATTATACAAAGAAAAACAATAATGGCACTAGTTCAAAATTATTCATACCTCTCTTACTAATAGTCAATAGCATGCCCTTTATTCTTAATAACTGCCTGTAACCGTTTTGGATATTTATCAACAAGGTTTTTACAAGCATCAACACTGATTTTTGACCATTCTTCAATGCAGTAGTTCTCCAAATCCCTCAAATTTCTAGGTTTCTGCTTTTTAACCTCAGTTTTCAATATGTGCCAGAGGTTTTCGATAGGGTTCAGGTCGGAACTCTGGCTAGGCCATTCCAAAACATTAATTTGATTATCCTCAAACCATTTCTTGACTATTTTGGCTATATGTTTTGGATCATTATCCTGTTGAAGGACACAGTTTGGTCCTAAATGGAGCTTCTCTGCATCCTGTCTAATGTTTTTTCTGGAGTATCTCCAAATATTGCTCCTTCTTCATGGTTCCATCTATCTTGACCAAACTACCTGGACCACTAGCCGAAAAGGAGCCCCAAAACATTAGGCTACCACCACCATGTTTCACCGTGGGTATGGTGTTCTTTGGGTTGTAAGCTTCTCCTTTCTTGCTCCAAACGTAAGAAGCATCCATATGGCCAAACAATTCAATTTTTGTTTCGTCAGTCCACAAAATACTTGAGAAAACAGACTCTGGAGAATTCACATTGGGTCATAGCAAACTTTAGACGTGCTGCAAGGTGTTTTCCGGTGTGCAATGGAGTCCTTCTTGGTCTTCTTCCTTTCAGACCATTTTCATGCAGAGTCCTTTGCAATGTTTGCCTTGATATTTTTATGCCAGAAGACTCCAGATTTTCTAAAATGTCCTTAGTAGTGGTGGTTGGATTTGCATTAACACTTCTTACAATATTCCTGGTGGCTCTAGCAGACAGTTTCCTTTTCCTTCCTCTCCCAATCAAGTTGTTTGTTGTGTGGTGGCTCTGGAATTTTTTGATGATGCTCTGTACTGTTGCTGTAGGGACCTCAAATTTCTTGGAAATTGACTTGTAACCTAAACCATCCTTATGTGAATTCACAATTTAAGTCCTAAGATCATTACTAAGCTCTTTTTTCTTCCCCATTCTAATAATTTTTATTCTTTTATTGGTTTTCAGTTGATATCATTTTAATTTCTGAAAAATGCAAAAAACGAAATGAAATTAATCAAAGGTTGTATAAAAGCATTCAAAATAAGAATCAAACAGGAAACAAACAGTCAGAAACTCGATTAATACTGAAAAAAATAAGGGGGTATGATTATTTTTGAACATTGCAGATTTTATAAATAGCTGTATATTTCTTTTATTACAAGTATCCCGAGATTTTAAAATGACGAAAATGATCAGAAGAGGTTTATTAAGAATATGTATCAATATGGACGTAAACAATAAATTCTTACAAAGTTACACCTAATAAACTCAATTTTCAAGGGGGGGGGTATGAATAATATCGGGCACAAGTGTATATATATATATATATATATATATATATATATATATATATATATATATTAAAAGCGAAGTGGGGGCATTTTTATTTTTTGATCTTATAAAAAAAGATCGCCTATAATATAAAAAGAAACAGGATCGACTAAAAGTAAGAAAAATAAATTGAAAAAAAAGAAGATCGACTAAAAGGGGGAGAAAGAGAAAAGAAAAGGGGGAACGGCGAAGAAACTTGAAGTACTTTTCGCCGACTGTCTTCAGAAGTAAATGTCGGAATGAAGTAATGTTGGCATGAAGTAATTTCTATGAGGGGTGGGGGGAACACACCGCGTAGAAATTAACCTGGTGGCGCCTCTTTATAAAACGTTCAACGAAAGTATGTGGTCCATCTGTTTGCAAAGAACAGGTCTGCAACAGTTTATTGTAAGGGCCTCCAAGAATCCGAGATGTTGAACAGACCTAGCCCTGTGCAAAATAGAGAACCACCCCGGTGTGTACTCACTCGCACATTTATTTGAACTGACCAGGTGATCACCGATCGCGGTAGCAGAAACACGTGATCGTGCAGAGGAGTCTAACCTACCCTGTCGTATATATAAAGGGACATGTTGGGAAATTCTGACCTCCAATCTGTGACTCGTTCTGCCCACGTAGTCAGCTCCACACTGGCACTTAAATTTATAGACGACAAGAATGGTGGGCAAAACATCTTTCTGAAAGGAAGAAAAGAATTTCCGAGTGGTAAAAACAGGGCGGACTAAAGTGGCGGGGAAACAATTATGGGTCTGGTGAACAATCTTTTTGATGATGTTATCACCTGCTGAACCCAACCATGGCAACTTTCGGTAAATCGGACACCGGGAAGGGCCTATGAATCTATTAGTATTAAAGCCCCCGACCTTGTTAGAAATTATCTTACTAACAATATGTCGGGGGTATCCATTATCAAGAAAGATATTAAGTAGTTTTTCTAATTCGGCATCTAACTTAGAAGTCGAGCAAATCATAAGTGTACAGTGGGTAAGGGCTTTAATGAGATTGATCTTCCTCTTAAGTGGAGTAAAAGAGTTCCACTTAATGTAAAGGTGGGTTTTCTGTAGATATCAGTCTCAAAGCAACACTTCGTATAATCTTTGGATACCATGACATCTAAAAAGGGTAAGGAATGATCGACTTCGCATTCCATAGTGAATTGGAGAGCTGGATGTAAGCTATTTAAGACATCAAAAAATATTACAGAGTCGTCATGTGAAAAGAAACAGGCAAAAGTATCATCGACGTAACGTGTGTAAAAAGACGGTGGGGAGATCTTAGTAAAAAGACGATCTTCCCAAAAACCTACGAAAATGTTAGCCAAAATAGGACCTAAAGGGCTACTCATCGAAATGCCATCAACTTGTCGGTAAATCAGGTTGTCAAAGCTAAAGGAAACAGCCTTCGTGGCTAATTCCATCAGCTCAACAAACACCGGTTCTGGGAAGGGGGGGGGGACACGATTTAGGGCCACGATATAGGTAGTCACAACAAATGTCAATAGTTTCGTCCAAGGGGACATTTGTGAACAAACTACAAATATCAAAAGACACAAGATAATTATTAGAACTATTCAGTTCTAAGTCTCAGATACGGGAGGAAAATTCAAAAGAATCCAAAACACAATGGCTCGAATAATGTTTTAAAACTGGCTGTAAGATCTCTACAAGCCATTTGGCTAATTCATGCTGCACCGAACCGACCATCGACAAAATAGGACGAAGAGGGGGGCGTCTACCTTATGAATTTTCGGTAATCCGTACATGCGTGGTCTTTGTGATCCCACTGGTCTAATTCTGCGGTATACCTCGCTATATTCTGCTATATACATATATATATATATATATATATATATATATATATATATATATATATATATATATATATATATATATATAAAATGACGCCATTGATTGGATAAACTTCACAGCGCTTGAAAGTTTCCTTGGCGTCACTGCGGGGACCAATCTTTAACTAACGGATCTTGACTATGCCGATGACATTGCCATTCTTGGTGACGACTTCGACTAAATCCAACAGGGTGTTTACACGATGCAATCCACTGCTTCTGATTGCAGGATTCCTTCTGACCGAAAGACAGCTCATAACTCTCAATGGGGACATCCTTGAAGAGGTTGACCGGTTCAAATACCTTGGCTCCATTATTATAGCAACAGGCGAAGGCGAAGAAGACATCAACAATCGCATCAACAACATTCGTCTTGCCTTCAATCGCCTTCACAGCCATCATTGGTCCCGGAATGAAATCACCTTGAGAACGAAGGTCAGGATCTATCGAGCTCTCGTCCGCACCATCCTCCTATATGGTTGTGAAACGTGGCCTATGCGGGTCGCTGATCAGCGTAAACTTGAAGTGTTTGATCATCAGTGTCAATCCTTCGAGTTCGCTGGCAGCAATTTGTCACCAACACTGAACTCCGCGCGCACTGCAAGACGTCCTCTCTGCCTCAAACCATCCGCTTGAGGAGACTACGTTGGTTTGGCCATGCCCTTCGTCGACAGCCGACCGATTTCATCCGCCAAGTCACTGACCTGCCTCCACTACAGGACTGGAAGAAGCGACGCGAAGGACAGCTGAAGACCTGGATCAGGACGGTGAAGGAAAACTCTGAGCTGATTCTGGGCCCTCAACTCTACGGAATACGCCGCTGGAATCGGGAATGGCTCTTGCTAATGGCTACTGCGGCATCGGATCGTCAGACGTGGTCAACCTCAATTCGAGATGCAGCAAACTCAACGGGTGGAGCCGCCTCAACCATTCCGAAACAAACAAAATATATATAAAAGAAAAAACGACCTACCGCAACGTCTTACGTCAGATTTTAGTCAAACCCGAGCGTATGACATCATGTTGTGAGGAAAGACGAGCGGACGGTTAGTTACGTCTGGTTACAAATTCTGCATCAGGATTCTGATAGAACAGTTCATCTGTGGAACATAATACCACTGGACTGTTTCCCAGCTAACTATAACATCATCGTTTTCAAATCCAATGTAAATAAGTACTTGCCGAGCTACTCTCTTACATAATTTAGCCCTACCCAAGTTCCACTATTACTGATCATCAAGTGTTTTCTCACAGTTTACACGACATTCATTAAACCTTATTCTCGAGTGGCCAATTTGCCTTTATAAGCGGTGGATCTCTAGTAAATTACAAAAACAAGGCGAAACAAATATTTCTAATCTATTTTGAGGGGACTTCTTTTATGATGACTCAAACATAATATAGACAGTAAACATCATCACCATCAACTGCAAAAGTTGATGACCATCCTTCCCATAAACAACCCGCGAAAGCAGATAATCTCGTTTTCACGCAAGAGACTAAGCTCTTATCACGTCCTGAAGGCCAATCGAAGATAAGGATTATGTTATATAACGAAGGGGACAGATCCCAGTAATTAGAGGAAAAACGTGAATAAGTTTAGAAATAATCGATATATTAATACGATAGCGTGTGTGTTCTTTTGTGTGTCGCGCTTATATCTTTCTCCTTCCGAGTAATTGTCGTCTAATTGTCATGACCTTCAATTTCTAGCAATACATAATTTTACAAATAATTCTTTATAAGTTTTTGTTTCGATTTCGATTATAGTTGATGGCACTAAAGTTATCTATTTGTTTTATAAATAATTTTACTAAGAATTTTTCATAAGTTTTGGTTTCGGTTTCGATTATAACTGAAGGAAATTAACATATATATATATATATATATTCTTCATAAGTTTTGGTTTCGGTTTCAATTCAAACTGATGCACGCAAGTTATATAGACATATATATATATATATATATATATATATATATATATATATATATTTAAATTACGACTTCATAAGAGTCGAATTGACTCTATGATAATATATACACGTATATTTAAGCGTATTTTACGACCGGGCGTTCCTGCTAGCTTAGATAAATACCTTTGAAAATTTAACAAAAAAAAAGCTATAATAATACCTGAACACCCACAGAATGCCAACATGAACATATGAATGACTCTGCTGTGGAATTTTCACAGGTCCCGCCAGTATTTATTAAAAGGAAAAGGCAAGAATCGAGCCCAGTATTAAAAAGTTAAAAGCAATACATACTGTAATCTCAGGAATTTAGTGAACCGATCATTGTGTTTAGAAATAACTAAATAATGATATAACTAGAGGTCAGAGTTAGAACAATGGAATTCAATTTAGGAATTTTTAGTGTGTTGCCAAAACGGCGCGTTGAAAACATGTAATATGTAAAATCCACGTGAGAAGCATTCACGTGGCTGAAGCACTTTTTTTTTTGACCTCACAAAGAAAAATAATTTACAATATATTCAGAGAGTCAATTTAGTCAGGGTCAGTTCAGAGAGGAGTGACACATCCGGAAGTTACAGCTAGGAAACATATGAAAGAGGAGCATTGAGTTAGCTGAAACCCTTTTGGAAGCGACCAGAAAGGGAAACAAGAAAATGTGACTGAAAGGCAATCGAATTCCTGATCACAATCTTATACAATTGAAAGAATATCATTATGAAATCTGTGAACCTTTGTCTTCATTGTGTGTCTTCTGTTATCCACAACACCAAGCTATCCCATCATCTTTGTAAAAAAAAAATATTATATCAAACACCTTCCTTCCATTCGCATTCCTTCAATAATGAATTCTCATCCCATATGTGTTAAAAGAACTGCCTACGTCTCTTTATATCAAGCTCCAATCATAAATATGAACTGTGTGTAATCTATATATCTATAAAAGTGAATGTGTCTGTGTGTCTGTGTGTCTGTCTGTGTACATTTCCATACGCAATAACTCTGTCAATTTTAAGTCTACAGACTCGAAATTTGATATACACGGCACTGAGATGTGAAAACATCGGTGTGATTGCCTTTCGGACAGAAATTTTGCTGTTAAGGGGTCAAAATTCAACTATTTGACCTTTGAGAACTCTACCAAACTCCTCCGACAATTTTGGGTTTACGCACTTGAAATTTTAGATATAAGTTCCTTGGACATGGATCTAACTTAATAACTTGATTTGAGCCCAAAACTATAAATTTTAAGGGGTCATAATAGGGGTCAAAGTTAAAAAATTGACCCCCTTTTTTTTGCTCAGCATACACCTCCAAACACTCGGGCAATGCCGGGCTGAAATGCTAGTCTACTATAAATGTCGTTATCAGTTCCCGTTCTGTCTAACGATTATATATGTCCCCGATATACACGCTCCACTATTTAACAGTTAATGAGTGTGCGGTGATCAGTGAGACAATTTATAGAGTAGATAGATGAGCGTAGTGATCAATTTCTTATCACGCCCTGAAGGCCAATCAAAGATAAGGATTAATTAGTGTACAGTGGTCAATGAGACAAGAGCATAGTGATCTCTCCTACTTGAAACTGACTAAAATTTGAACATTAAAAGGGGACGGTTCAACAAGAACTAGTTTACATTGGAATTGAAGACAACTATGTCGTAGTCCCTTGGAAATTAGGCTCGCGTTACAGAGTTCCTCAGGTGGGCATTTCTTAAAAAGAAACTTTCTTCATAGAATTTGCGTTTCTTAGTAACAATATGTCTAAATCGGTAGTCCGCAGCCTTTCAATGGTTGCAAATGTTTAAAAGCATGAACTTTTTTAATCGCTCCAGACAAAACATAAAGCCAATTGATATAAGAGGATTAGAAAGAAAAACTAATTAAAAGTAAAAAAACTAGTCAAAAATTAGTAAAAGAAATGTTTATTTTGGAATTGATTTTACTTCGAGAAATCATATCCCTCGATAATTGCTATAGTCCACATACACAAGGATAACATTTGAAAAGAAAAATTGTATTCTTTTAAAATGACTATGAAAATGTAAAACTGATATACAAGTACATTTAATCGAATTGAAAAATGATTTTTAGGATTACATAATAATTTTTTTATAATTCACTACAAAACTTTACTTTACGTTCCAGTTTTTGTATTGTTCTTGAAGACAGTTATTTTATATATTGCTCAATATAGAGAAAAGGGCTTTATTTTTAACTCCAAATCGTTCATCATGTAATAATAATAATAATAATAATAATAATAATAATAATAATAATAATGATAATAATAATAATAATAATAATAATAATAATAATAATAATAATAATAATAATAATAATAATGATGATAATAATAATAATAATAATAATAATAATAATAATAATAATATCGCCTAATACAATTTTGTAAAACAAAAAAATAAACAAAACAAAAAAAAAACAAATCAGTTCAATATATTCATTGACTAAAAATATAGCAATTTAACGTCACGGAAATTCACAAAAAATTTACAAAATCTTCTATATTTGTCTGAAATCTTATAAAACCTCTACGCAAAACATCACAAAATAAAACAACCAACGTAATAGATCATTTTTAATCGAATTAGGTAATAGTAAATTTATTTTAACTTAAAATTGTTCATCATGTATTAGTAGTTGTATTATTAATAATAATAATAATAATAATAATAATAATAATAATAATAATAATAATAATAATAATAATAATAATACTATTAATAACATTAAAAAAAATAATAATAATGAGGATAATAATAATAATATCACGTATATAGAATTTTTATAGACAAACCCAACCAAAACAAAACAAAACAAAACACAAAACAACAAATCAGTTCAATATTTTTATTGATTAAAAATGTGTCTGTTTTACGTTACGGAAATTCACCACAAGTTTACAATATTTAAATTTTGTACATTTTGCTTGAAATCTTAAAAAACTTACATGAAAAAAATAAAACAAACAAACAAACAAACAAACAAAAAACAAAAACACGCACACACCGACACAAAATAAGACAACCAACTTAATAAATCAGTTTTTAATTATTTCGTTTTTGTGTATATTCTATCAACAATTGCATTAATTTATCATTTTTTTCATGTTTCAGGGATTGGAAGACAAAATCCTGTTTACAATTTCGTCAGGGAATGCTTATTCTTGCAGATGATGATTATGATGATGATGATGATGATGATGATTGTTGGAAGAGCAAGTGGCTTAAGTTAACGACAATAGTTTGTCTACAAAGCAAAATTTCCCTTACAAAGTTAAAAAAAAAAAGCGATCCAGTTGGCAAGGACAAAACTGGTTGATGACAAATAAAGTTGATCTGGAACATCCTCCAAGTTCCTGAATCTACAGAGTAACCAGAGGTCACCCAAATCATAGAATTCAGATCGTGAGACTTAGTCGCAAGGAGCCGGCTCAACCAATACACAAATTATTACACATTCAGTAATTACCAGGCTCAAAGTTGAATTAGTTTTAGTTGAATTAGTTTTAGTTGACTTATTATACGCCACAGCGAATATGAATTGCATGATTTGAGCCCAGACGAAGGAAGATAAAATGAAGCACACACACAAAAAAATAATATCTCTTATTTTCGGTTCAGAGAAAGAAACCTTTTGAATTCCTTCGAATATCCTTACCAAGTCGTCTGAAAATTGAGAAATTCGGTTTCTAAATCTATATATCTAGAAAAGTGAACGTGTCTGTGTGTGTGTGTCTGTGTACATTTCCCTACGCAATAACCCTGTCAATTTTAAGTCTACAGACTCGAAATTTGATATACAGGGTACTGAGATTTGGGAAAATCTTTTTGATTGATTTCGGCCAGAAATTTGTCTGTTAAGGGGTCAAAGTTCAATGATTTGACTTTTGAGAACGCTACCAAACAAACTCCTCCGACAATTTTGGGTCTAAACATTTGAAACTTTAGATATAGGTTTCTTAAACATGGATCTAACTTGATTTGAGCCCAAAACAATGGTACTTATGCAGAGAGTGATCCGTGCTGAAATAATAACGTTATTATTTAAAAAGACATTCTTAAAATAGGGAGGGTATTTTGTACCTATTCTGTACTTTAACCTTACAACTGAATACAAACATACCATAAAACTTTAATTAAACGTGGAAATACGATTTAAAAAATAGCGCGGATCACTCTCTGCATTAGCGTCAAAACAATAAATGTTAAGGGGTCATAAAAAGGGTCAAAATTAAAAAAATTGACCACTTTTTTTTTTTGCTCAACATACACCTCCAAACACCCGGGCAACGCCGGGCTAAAATGCAAGTGTTAAATAGAAAAGAAAATGAAATAGCGAATGTGACACGAGTCAACCAATAACCAATAACGGATAAATCGACCAGTATTGATTATCGATGCGTGTATGACTTTGAAACAATCTTAAAGAAATGCTCATGGGTGAATGGAGGATAGATTTATTGAAAAGCTCCTTCTCTGCATAGGATTACCGATCGAAAACCCTTTCCGTATTATCACTCGAAGTATATTTGAGTCGAGCGCATTTAATCAGATTAAATGCATATGTTTACCGTAATATCCAGTTGACCATAGCCAGTCAAAAATGATAGAAAAGTAAAATATGTCGCAATCTAAATCAAAATCGACAGTACTCCTTTTCACTGACGCTGTCCATGTGTTCTCCCAGCTGCCAAAGACTCAACTCGCTCTTTATGCACGCTTAAACATAACAAACCCTTCATAGACGACAACACAGAACTAGTTTTATTATACACGGCCAATCATAACTAGCTCTTAATACACATCCATATATAACTAGCCCTTAATACACCAGAGATAAGTAACCCTTCATACACAACCAGACACAATTAACCCTTTATACACGGCCAGACATAACTAACCATTCATACATACCAGACATAACTAGCTCTGCATACACAGTCACATAAAACAAACTCTTTATACACGGGCACACATAACTAGCTCTTCATATACGGCAATAACAAGCTCTTCATACAGGACCAGATATTAGTAGCCCTTCATACATGGCCAGACATAACTAGTCCTCTATGCACAGCACTTCATATACGGCCAGGCATAACTAGCTCTGCATACACAGTCACATAAAACAAACTCTTTATACACGGGCACACATAACTAGCTCTTCATATACGGCAATAACAAGCTCTTCATACAGGACCAGATATTAGTAGCCCTTCATACATGGCCAGACATAACTAGTCCTCTATGCACGGCACTTCATATACGGCCAGGCATAACTAGTTCTTCATACACGGCCAGACACAACTAATCCTTCATACACAGCCAGAAACAACTAACCTGACACATTTAGCCATCAATGCATAATCATAGTTATCTAGCCTACACACAGAGGCACACGCATATACGCATTTAAAATTAAAAGTCTGATTCTCGAATTGTGTAAACAATTCTGACAAACAAGACGCCAACTCGATCATTTCCCCTTTTCGCTTGCTAAAAACACAACGTGGCTCCAACTAGACGCACTTCATTTCTTTTTATGTCGAGATGACTTGTAATCCAAATAAAAATGTATGGCACTTCTTTTCACTGATTCCGTAATTTACTCAACTTGGATATCTTCTTTCAACTTCTAAACACCCGAATCGCCTTTCTTAACGCAGCTCTTCTCCTCATATGAAAATGAATGCATTTATATTTCGAACGACAGAAGTTCTATCCAATTCTCTGAACATACGACACATATATACAGATCAATAAATAAAAAAAGACTCATTTCTTTTCGCACTAAGCCCCAAGTTCGTTATTTCAAGTCCAGATCAACGAACCTACACACATAAACACATATATGTAACGTCCACGACTTTCTGTCGTTTTAACACTCTCTAACTATTTTAATGTTATGCCAGGATTTAACATTCATAGGTGTTTAATTTCCCTTTAATTATCGTGTTAGTTAGTGATGGCCTAAAAGTAACTTAGCAAATGGAGTTAAAAGTGACTTTATAACTGCGTTCATATCCCTCGATCTGCAGTAATCATCACTTCCTGCACTGATGATTGCAAAATATGAAACATTAGAGTCTATAGGTACATATGCATGTATAATTATTTCCACAGCCAAACAACGTCGCAGCTCACAAGAGGCATGACAGCTAAAAACCGGAAGTCCAACTTCAGGTTTGTAGGGTGTCATGGCTCTTGTGAGCTGCGATGTTGTCTGGCAATAATTATATATAATTATGGAAATAATTATATATTCCTTCACATTCTGAAGGCTCTCTCTCTCTCTCTCTCTCTCTCTCTCTCTCTCTATATATATATATATATATATATATATATATATATAAAGAGAGAGATAAAGAGAGAGAGAGAGAGAGAGAGAGAGAGAGAGAGAGAGAGAGAGAGAGAGAGAGAGATGAAGGAGAACTTTTTACCTAAGTCGCGATATCTCCTGTTAGGCCGTCAGAGGTTAAACTTCGACAGTCATAATGTTCTTGGCAACACTCACAGACTGCCGAGTTCTAATAACACTCAAAGTCCACTACCCGGCCTATTCCAAGTGAAACCTTGTTAGCGTCTAGTGTCGCCCAGCACACCTCTGCTGTACAAAAAAGTGGATGAACCTTCGTTTGGTTTGGCAGCGCCTCTGCTGTACAAAAGAGTGGATTAACTTTCGCTTGGTTTGGTGGTACCTCGACTGTACAAAAGAGTAGATTAATCTTGATCAGTTAGTTCGGCTTGACGCTGCATAATAAACTTTTCTTTTAAACGTTTAAAAATACAAACAAAAAAAAAAGAAAAATATTTCGACTCAACAAGCGATTAATGTATGCAGTGCAATGTTATTCTTTTATGATTTTGAAGAAATTTACATAAATACAGTTTTCAAAAGAATATTTGCTTATAAAATCGTAATCATACAATCTGTACATTATTCGCCTCTTTCTTTTTTTCTCGGGGTGTCAGCGTGCGAAAGATCGTTTTTCGTAGCAGTAGCTATTAGGCAGGATGGAGGGGAGAAAAACGATAGGGTAAGACTTGCAGTAGTAGTAATGTTCGCGTCCTCGGTTCTATGTTGCGAGTTGGGCTGCCGGTTTCACGTTAGAAAAAAACTATTTTAGCAAGAGTAAACGTTCTCTCTGGCATACAATCGCGATTCGATCTTGTCGGGGGTTATTCAGCCGGAATATTTTGACGTGTTGGGTATCTCGCTAAAGGCCTCGAATGATAGAGGTTTTTTATGGACTGTTCTTTTATGGGTCTTTAGCCGGTAAAAATAGTTTTTACGGAGACAAAAATAAGTAAAAATTGAAAAAGAAAATTGTTATACATTTTGTACATTCCCCTTAGTTTATTTAAAAAATTTTTTAATCAGTTAATATGCGTGTCACGTTGATGCAGTAGTAACGTCATCAGCTTCGACTGTTATAGTTTTGCTTTTGGTTTCGATCTCAGCTGATAGCACATAAATACGTTATGTTTTTACTTTTGAAATCACGACTCTATAATAATATATCCGAAATCTGGACAAATTAAACTCACACTTGATCTCGATATGAGATGCATGGCTAATCGAATGTTCCATTACATTTCTATTTCATCTCTCAAACGTTGAATTATCAAAGAAGTTAGGAATATTAATTTTCCTCTCATTTATAGGCCAATTACCTTCAATATATTGTACGTTTTTTTGTCCCTTAGTATTACTGGAACCTAGGACAAGTCTAGTCTGTTTGAGTAGTTAGCTTAGTTTTGCTACTATAGGCAACATAACTCACACACACACATATGCATATATATAATATTTCCCCCAAACCTCTAGATGATTGATTATCCCCTTAATCGAGACCTTAAGGGCAAATATCACATAGCTCACTACACCATTCAGGTCATTAACTTTCCAACGAGCCTTCATTTCTTAAATTCTGATCAATAGTCGCTGAGATTTGGAACTTATAAAATTGCCAAAAAGTGGTACATGTATCAATCTCTCTCTCTCCCTCTCTCTCTCTACATATATATATATATATAATTATATATATATATAATTATATATGTATATATCTATACTTATAGCAATTGAATATTGAAATGTTCATATCTTTGGTACTATGGAAGAAAACTACTTGAAAATTTACAGCCTTTTTGAAGATTATAATACTATTCTATGGTTAAACTTTTATGACAATTGATAAAACAGAACCTATATTTTCAAGCCAATAAAATATACCCAAATTTCCCTGCATATACAGTGTCATGACAGACATTTTTAGTTTTACTGATTCGGTTGTCTCTCATATGGCCTTGTTAGGATAATAATAATAATAATAATAATAATAATATATATATATATATATATATATATATATATATATATATATATATATAGCTCTACCTACGTATTGAGCACTGTTGAAGTAAATACTTTACGCATAAATTTATACTTTCGTATATTAATTTTATGTGAGTAAATGAAGTAGTTATATATATATATATATATATATATGAATATATATATACATATATGAATATATATATATATGAATATATATATATATATGAATATATATATATGAATATATATATATATGAGTATGTGTGCATATTAATTGTTATATAAAAGTCACTTTGTGTGTGTGTGAGTTCGTTCCATAGGTATTCCGAAATAGCTTAGCGTTTCTTTAGCAAATTTCACACGAATGTAACTTATATGACTGACAGTGTTCTTAGAAGTTTTGTATAGAAATTCACCCGAAAAGTAACGAAAATCGAAAAAATCTGATCTTAAAAATAGTCTTTCTCTCTCATAGATAACAAAGAATTTTACAGGGCAATATTTTACGTTACACCGGTGAAGGGAAATAAGATATTCTCAGAAAATCATATCTTAAAAGAACCCCCCCCCCCAAACAAACAGACTTATTATCTTCTGGAGATATAGCTGAGTGGTAGCGTATTTGACTACAGATCGAATGATCCTCTGTTTAAGCCTCACCGTATGTTTTTTAAAAAATTATTAATGAGTTTAATTGACGACAAAAGAAGAGGTACCATTTAAAATAGCTGCAAATATTTTTTTCGTTTGCATATCTTAATACTAAACATTTATCAGAAGTGGCTTTTCCAGGGCATCCATTCCTCAAGCCCAAGTATCAGCTGAAGTGATATTGTAAATAAACACAATGGGAAACAATGTTTTTTTTAAATTTTTATTTTTTCGAATTAGTTCACCGGGAAAATGATTCCTCGTAATAATATTCAATACAGAACTGATTCTATAATAGTACATACGCAATCGGCATAAATTAAAATATCATGTTTAAGCGTATTGTACGACCGGCACAACAACTACGTTGCTCGGAAATCCACACAGATGATTCGTTTTTAGTGGTGAAGGCTTGGTGTAGAACCATCCACTCTTTTTTGGTATTACTGCTAACCTTCGCCGGTGCAGATGACTGCTACAGGAGAAAGTATAGAATAGACCGCAGGTTTTTACATTTTCTTCTCCTAGATGCATGTCTTAACGAAGACTGCGGATGCATCTCGTCCAGTGAATTGATGCGCCTCGAGATACCAATTTGGAAATTTCTACGACCAGATACCAATTTGGAAATTTCTACGACCAGATACCAATTTGGAAATTTCTACGACCAGATGCCAATCTGGAAATTTCCACGACCAGATGCCAACCTGGAAATTTCTACGACCAGATACCAACCTGGAAATTTCTACGACCAGATACCAATTTGGAAATTTCTACGACCAGATACCAATTTGGAAATTTCTACAACCAGATACCAATTTGGAAATTTCTACGACCAGATGCCAATCTGGAAATTTCTACGACCAGATACCAACCTGGAAATTTCTACGACCAGATACCAACCTGGAAATTTCTACGACCAGATACCAATTTGGAAATTTCTACGACCAGATACCAATTTGGAAATTTCTACAACCAGATACCAATTTGGAAATTTCTACGACCAGATGCCAATCTGGAAATTTCTACGACCAGATACCAACCTGGAAATTTCTACGACCAGATACCAACCTGGAAATTTCTACGACCAGATACCAATTTGGAAATTTCTACGACCAGATACCAATTTGGAAATTTCTACAACCAGATACCAATTTGGAAATTTCTACGACCAGATGCCAACCTGGAAATTTCTACGACCAGATACCAACCTGGAAATTTCTACAACCAGATACCAATTTGGAAATTTCTACGACCAGATACCAATTTGGAAATTTCTACGACCAGATACCAATTTGGAAATTTCTACGACCAGATGCCAATCTGGAAATTTCTACGACCAGATACCAACCTGGAAATTTCTACGACCAGATACCAACCTGGAAATTTCTACGACCAGATACCAATTTGGAAATTTCTACGACCAGATACCAATTTGGAAATTTCTACGACCAGATACCAATTTGGAAATTTCTACGACCAGATACCAATTTGGAAATTTCTACGACCAGATACCAATTTGGAAATTTCTACGACTAGATGCCAATCTGGAAATTTCTACGACCAGATACCAACCTGGAAATTTCTACGACCAGATACCAACCTGGAAATTTCTACGATCAGATACCAATTTGGAAATTTCTACGACTACGACTAGCATTTTTGTCGTAAGTAAGACTGATGTTTTTTTATTAAGTTCCATTAGAAAATTTGTTTTAAGTTTAGACAGTACATTTTTCGGCATCCTGCTGTATCTTGTCTCCAAATGGTTGAAAAAAAAAAAAACAGGTTTAATTCCCTTTATAAAATATAAAACAATAGACTCTGCTCTTTAGACTCCAGGTCTAATTCCCTCTATAAAATATAATATAATATAATATAATATAATATAATATATATATACAATATATATATATAATATATATATATAAGACAGATATATATATATATATATATATATAATATATATATATATAAGACAGATATATATAGGACAGAGAAGGGTAGAGAGTAGAAGGAGGGTGGTATGCTTATTGACGACTACTTTCACGATGTCACTGTTCGGTTTACTGTAACTCAAGCATCTCGATAAAAGTTCCGCTCGCAAGGGACACAACTGTTGACATTATTACGTAAACAAACCCGCGAACATTTCGGGCCCCTTTTGACTGTCACATTTGCTGGCAATATCTCATGACTCAGCAGCTGCTTCTTCCCAAATGAATTAAAAACCGACGTGCAAAATATACTTGCAGCGGCCAGCCTTCCCCGTCCCTAACCCATCTCCCATCATCTGACGGCCAGAGATCATGCTGGCACAATTTTGTATTCGATAACATCAGAAATCTCTGATGGCTTCCGGGGGGAAACAGCAAAAGTTTTTATTGCATTATTTATACGATTATTCTGGTTATTTATGTCCCTTCAAAATGGTCGCCATCTTGTATATGCAATTATCAGTGAACGTATATTTCTTAGTTTGTCTGTTTTATTTTGTTTGCTTGGTTTGGAATTATAGTGGCAATACACATCCCCAGGATTTTAGTAATTTCCGTGCCCTTTTGGCAGAACACTGGGGGCGTTATTCCTCCTGTCTTTATATCGTCAATTATTATTATTATTATTATTATTATTATTATTATTATTATTATTATTATTATTATTATTATCTTCTTATAGTAAGAAGTTCTCACACATGTCATCATCAAGAAGTGCTCATTGGTTACAAGTCTCCCCAGACCTTCTTCACCCATGTAAATAATTATTGAAAAGGTTTTTCTTTATCAGAACAGTCGCTTACCATTAATTTTTTGACTCGTAACGATCATTAGTCATGGAATCTACGTTTAGGTTTAGACACAGATAAAATGTGGGGGAAATTATTGATAGTGTTAACAGCAAAACGAGTGTTTCTCGTGAATGTTTGGCGAGGGGGAACCATAGATTGGAACTCAGACGAGCACTTGCCATGAAAATAACGATAAAACAGAGACAGGCTCGTAACGTCTCTTCTGTGGGAAGAGGTTGCAGGGAAGAGAAAAGGGTCCCCCACTAGGCTACGAAATCTATTTTGAACTCTCTCAAGACAGGATAAGATCTTCCTAGCAGCTCCTGCCTAGATGTAACAGCAATACTCCATCCTTGGCCGTACCTAGCTCTTATATAGGTAGAGAATTGCATCAGCAGGTAAATATATACTGGATCGATGGAAGGGTCCCATCATTCTTCCAACGACCTTGGCAACTGATTTGATGTACGTATTCCATTTTAAATCAGGAGCAAAGGTCAAGCCTAAAAGCTTGTCAAAACATGGAGCCTCCTCAAAACGAGAGCCATTCATTTCAATTGATGCCAGATGGGGATCAGAACGTTGATGATGTAAAGATAGAAACTTGGTTTTCGATGCATTAAAAGTAACCAGCCACCCTTTTCCTCATTGTACCACATGCTCAATATCAGAGGAGAGAGAATCAGAGAAAACTTGGTCGTTTACGGCCTTTGTAATATGTAATGGGTGTTATTTTAATGACATATGTATTATTCTTTGGTGTTGACTGTTCGTATTAGGAAGAGTCTTAGTGTGTTCATGTGTGTGATCATGTTGTGAGATGCTAGATATTATATATATTCATTGTGAGTGTTCATATTGTGATAAGATGTTCATGTTTGTGGTGATGGAAACATGTTTGTTAAGTTAACATATTGGAGACATAAATAGGGTATATATAAAGAGAGCATCAAGCCTGTAATTAAACTAGAAGAGATTTTTGAATATCTTGATAGATAGACCGAGAGTGCGTTTCGCATTTACGTTTTGACAGTACATTTGTACATTTTGTACATTTTTATAAACACAAAGTTCATATTAATACAATTTCACTTTACCTTTGTTTTGGTGGTGATGATTTTCACAAAGTTCTTATAACATGAAGGGACAATAGCTTTTCTGTTGAATAACATCACGAAGACGCAGATACAAAACCACATGATGATACGTTTATTTCTTCTTCGACCGGTCGAACATGATTTTGTATTTCAGGGATTCAAAGTTGTTACCTGGTTATCTCTAAACCCTCCCGCTTCCAGAGGGGGCATTGGCTCTAATGGAGAATCGGTCTGAACCTCTCTGCTTCTCTGATCTGACTGATCTGATCCCCCTAACTAACTTCGAACTCTTTCCTATATTGAGAAATCCACGTATGTCTGATCAACGTGACTAAAACTCACGTGTTTAACAACATGCGCGATTTGCGCGTTTTTGAAACCATTTCTGACGACCAAGAAATTTCCCATTCTCTTTGTTGTTTTACAAAGGAATTTAACCTACTTTTCTAATTCTGTAACCCATATTTTATTATGCATTCTTTCTAAGAATGTGAATAGTTTCCGGCCAAATTTGTATTTATTAAATATTTTAACAGAATTAACAAATTACTGGACATTCCATTTATAATAAAATTCTGTGTTTATTTTAACTTATGATTGGAATTCTCAATTCCAAGTATAGCTTCGCAAGTTCGAATCCTTGACTATCCTATTTCATATTTACATTTAACTAATTCTCTATCTTTTTACTTACATGAAAAGGAGACAGCCCTTATCATGTAACATTTGATGTGCTGCTAAGATGATAGTGTCGTCAGTAAAAATGTCTACGAATGATGTAAGGATGTGATTTGGAAGATCATTTATATACATCAGGAAGAGAGTTGAGCCCAGAATGTACCCCTGAAGGACTCCAGCAGTAATACTACGAGCTTTTGATTTCTGCCTATCAACCACTGCTCCTATAAAGCTATCAGAGAGAAATGATTTAATAATTGAAAAGACATTTCCAGCTATACCATAGCTGGAGATCTTGTGAAGTATACCTTTATGCCATACCCTATCAAATGCCTTTGATATGGCAAGAGCAATTACTCTAGCAAGGAAGCCTCCGTCGAGAGTTTCGCTAATCCCATGAAATAACCGTAAGCACATCCGCTGTAGATCTAGCAGAACGGAAACAATATTGTATGTCACTAAGAAAGTTATTTTTTCTGAGGTGGTTAACTACTTCTCTATTTAACACAGATTCAAGTAACTTACTCATGACGTACAGGAGACTTATTGGTCTGTACTGAGAGGGAGATGACCTGTCACATGAAGTCTTAAATACAGGGCATACCGATAATATTTTTCAGGGTGTTGTGAAGCACTCCCCCTTAAGACAATGCTTAAATAGTTTTGTTAGTATGGGATCTAGTTCTGGTTGAAGCTTTTTGAGCACTGTAATTGGAATGCCGTCGGGGCCAGTTGCTTTACTGGAATAAAGATTTTTTTTTTGGAATCATAGTTTTTCTCTTAGTCCGCAAGAATCCATGGCGTAGTGTATAAAGTACCTGGTAAAATTCAGTTGTACATTTACACTCTTTTGAAGGTAGAAAGTTAAATCCTCAATGTGGGTGACAAGGAGATGAGGTATCCTGGGAAGTTCTGTCGCAAAACAGCCATTGACGCGCGCGGTGTGTGTGCTGTGGTACCATACTGCTGGAACTACATGTTTTCCATAACCAAACTTTAAGTTCCACTTTCTCCAATAAGTTTACCCTTACCATCCTTGGAGCAACGATCGCCAAATTTAAATAAGCAAGTTGCTCTGCCCATCTTGTAATGCACGAATTAATGATAAGCATTTGTTCTAGAGTGTTGATAATTCCACAAGAAACAAAATAAATATTGATCATATAGGTGAAAACACACAAACGGATAAACGTATGGTCATTGGAATAATCGCAAGATAATGTAATGAGTTATATATATATATATATATATATATATATATATATATATATATATATATATATATAAATATATATATATATATATAAATATATATATATATATATACACACATTATGTGTATTGTTGAGTAGAGGGCTTACACACAAAAACAAAAAAAACAAAAACAAAAAAAACGGATGAAATTAAAAGTATGATCGCCGGAATATTGACAAGTTGTTATAATGCATCATACCGACATTGTATTTTATACAATGTATGAAACATATGTATATTATGGATATTCAAAAAGATGTAAAAAAAATAAAAATAAATGAAGACAAACGCCAAGAATTAAGACATTACTTTATTAAGAAAGAATTAAGAATTACACAACTCTCAGCGGGGTTCCACTGGCAAGGCTTCTTTTTTGAAAATATTTAGAAAATTCGTTGTTTGAAATACCAAAGATAAAGGCTTTTGTTAAAAAAAAAAAGTTTTTTTTTGTTTTTTTTCCTTTATATTTTTTTTTTTGCGACGGAGCCTATAACGTGTTGGGTCGACTAAAATGTAACGCCGCCATTAAAAAAGGTGTACAATGTTACATAAATAACATAATAAAGTTTACGCAAAGATAATAATGTGCATACGTTGTCTACCTAGTCGCTTAGAATACATATTCCATAATTCATAATAACTTAAATAGATGCAAGCTCGTACAACTTTAGACGCTTACATTTACAAACTGATCAGGTTAAAATATAGTATTTAATACTAGCTGTACATACCCGACATTGCCTTACCCTAACCCTAACCCTAACCATATACCCGACGTTGCCGGGTTGGAGGGTTAGAATATTCGGTGTATCTTAAATAGTATGTGATTATCACATACTATTTACGATACACCGAATATTCTAACTTGTTACGAATTTCCTGAAAGTTGACCATATGTTAGATTAATGGCAGCATAAAACATCCATTTTCATCTATGAAAATTAAACGGGAAACATTTATCATAGCTTAAAAGGGAAAAAAACCCTCTCAACTTAAATAAATATAATTACTTTCATTTTTACAGGTCACTGGTGTCGGCTAATAATAGTTGAAAATAGATTAAATTAAATATAAATTTAATCTATATATTTATAAAAATGAAATTGTCTTTGTGTATGTCCGTCTCTGTGTGTAAATTGCCCTACCAAATTACTCTCTCAATTTTCAGTCTACAAACTCGACATTTCATTTGACATGAGGGGGTATTGAGATTTGGGAAAATCTTTTTAATCGGTTTTCGGCTAGAAATTTGGCTGTCAATAGGGCAAAGTTCAATAATTTGACATTTGAAACCTCTACCAAACACCTCTGCCAATTTTGGGTCTAAACACTTGAAATTTTAGATGAAGATTATCTGGACATAGATCTAAGATTTTAACTTGATTGTAGCCCAAAACAATAAATATTAAGGGTCAAAATTTGTGTCAAAATTTAAAAAAATTGACCTCTCGGCCAATTTTTGGTTGAAACATTTGAAATTTTTTACATGAAGTGTATTCAGGCATAGGGCAAAGGTTTTTTTCACGACTTTTGGCCGAAAATTTGTCTACTAAGGGGTAAAAATTCCAAAGATTTGACCTTTGCGATCTCTAGCAAACTATTCAGCCAATTTTGGGTTTAAACATTTGAAAATTAACATAAAGGGTATTCAGACATGCAGCAAGCTTTTTAATATTTTTTTTTGCGAAAATGTGGCTGCCAAGAGGTCAAAGTTGAAAGATGAGCTATGATACAGCGAAACTGTACTGTATGTAGATGACTATAATGCTCCTTATCTTGAGTTGAGCATATTGGGAAGTGATACACGATCATCCATTGGCGTATTAAGCGATGCTCTTTGTGTAAACAAATCGAGCATTCGGACGATGTAAAAACATCCTTAATTCACTGCCTGCACAGCAGCTTGGCTTAGTGGGGGATGCCCTTTTTTCTTCCCTGCAACCTCTCTCCCACAGAAGAGACGTTGCAAGCCTATCTTTGTTTTATCGTTATTCCCATGGCAGGTGCTTGTCTGAACTCCAATCTCTGGTCCCCCTCGCCAATCTTTTACGAAAAACACCCGTCTACCTGAATCCACTGTCAAAAACTTTCCCCCACTCTTTATCTATGCCAAAATCAAAACGTAGATTCCATGAACAAAGCTTTTTTCTTAGAACTGCACGCCTGTGGAACTCTGTTCCGCCTGCCTGCTTCCCTCCTGACTACAACTTGGATGTCTTCAAGTCCAACGTAAACAAATTCCTGATGATAAGTAGACACTTTAAATATCCACACTAACGTACTGTACTTACAATAACCCTTATCCCTGAGTGGCTTCAGGGCCTTGATAAGTGGTGACCACCTTGTAAAAAAAAGCTGCTGATTGGCGTAATGGTTCAAAGCCTTGACTGTCATATGGGCGGTCGGGTTTCAATTCTGGCTTAAGGTAGTTGCCTGTCTAGCCGCACTGATGAGCTGTGATACAGCGAAACTGTACTGTATGTGGATGCCTATATATATATATATATATATATATATATATATATATATATATATATACATAAAGTTATGAACAGTACATAGGACACGAGCAATTAAAACAAATCTGTTACACAAAAATTACAACAAATAGTTAATAGCATGAAAATAATTTTTTTAAATGTAATATGCAAATGAGGTTACTTCTTGAATGTAGATTTCTTTTGAATAAATAGTATATATGCAAATCCTGCTGGAATGAAAGTGTTTAGACGTCCGTTTTCAAAACGCAAATGAATTCATGAAACAGTATACCTTTTGTAAGAATTAATCAAATTGTGAAGAAACAAACAGGAACATTTTAGTCTTGTACATCAATTCGCTTTATGTCTTGTCTGGAGCGTTTTTAATAAAACACTCTTAAAATAGATCATATATTATCAATATGTTGTTGTATAATATCCAGGCAACACTGGATAACCTGCAAAAGTTTGGGGTGGAAAAAAAAAGCGAAATAAATTTGCAGCTTATTTTTTTTTTTTACCGCGAATTTTCCATATCGTGTGAGAATTTAGGTTCAGTTAGAAAAAAAAAACAAACTTAGGCTGATTGACGGATACATTTTTTTTTTATCAAAGTTGTATGGACTTTTATGGCAAATCTTGTCAAGTTTTACTGGTTAGATAAAAAGTTATGATGCGAAATCTTAGGTACGCTAATTTGTTAAAAACTAGCTGACCCGTATTCCGGCGTTTCCCGCAGAAGTAGATTAACTGAAGAAAATCCATGCCCTAAAAATGGAATGTTTAATTATTTATTGCTAATGTTTGTCCAATGCGAACACAGGCCTCAACAGTTAATGTAAAATCAACAACCAAAAAATTAAAATTAACTTTTAGACTGTGTGTGTTTAGAGTACTTGTATTTAAGGGACAATGTATGTTTTTTCCTCAGTCTAATCCGCACACCCGAAGCGACATTCACCTTAGGCGGGTTAAATCGGCTTTCTCCATACGTTGCTTAACTTGGGAAACCTATGGATTCTAAGACAAAAATGCATCTGGTCTAGTGGAGTATTCAGTTATATGCTGTTACTTGAGGGAGAGTGTACCAGACATCGTATAAACCCGTGTATAGCTGTGTTGATGGGATCTTATTTGGGATTCAAATAATATGTTATTTAAATCCTCTATTCATATAAGAGTCAGGTATGCTCCAAAATTGTGTACTGTCGCCATATCTGGACAGGACTTGCTCGACGCGCCCTATCCAGCCTCGATAGAGTAAAAAACAGTTTTCGAAACCTGCCCTTTATTTTTCCTTGCGAGCCTGTGTCTGATCTATAGTTATTTTCATTGTAAGAGCTCGACTGAACTTTAATCTATGATTTCCCTTCGCAAACTGTTCACAGAAACACTTGACTAGCTACAACCACTATATTCGATTTCCCTCATTCTTTATCTATGCCTAAGTCTAGATGCAGATTCCATGAACTAAGCTTCTTTTCCAGAACTGTCCGTCTGTGGGACACTGTTCCGCTTGCCTGCTTCTCGGTTGAATACAACATGGTAGCCTTCAAATCCAATGTAAACAAGTTAAATAAATTATCAAATTATACCCAATTTACAGCATTAACGATTACTACAATACCACCTTACATATATTAACCCTTATCCTTGAATGGCCTTCGGGCCTTGATTAGTGGTGACTCCCTAGTAAAAAATATATTTTGTCAGTGTATACTTGTAAGGTGAAATATCCCCATGCCAGGTTTACCTGACACAACCGTATACAGAGAGACCGTGAATAGTGTCTAGTAGGTGTGCAGTTTTGTGTGTGAATCTAAGTGTTCGTTTCTCTCCTCTAGCTGGCCCCGTCGGTGGGGCATTAGAATACGCCGACTGCCCCCCTGCAGAGGGTAAAAGTCCCTCAATGGGGGTCCTGGATATGACCTTAAACTATATCCAGTGGTGAGGCCCCAGCTTGTGGGCTTTGGGGAGTGTGTAGCCACCCTTTAATTACCATTGCTCCCAGGTCCACTCTGACCCGAAGTGGTAGAACCTGTTAGGGTCCCAACTATGGGTTAAATAGAAACCGACTTGAAAACAACAAATATATTCTATTAAAATTTTTTTCTTAGATTCGGCATTAAATAACTCGAAAAGGGTTGATATGCCGTAAAACAAAAACAACCAACCAACCAACCAACCAACCTAAAAGCTATTTGAAAAGAAGAATGTCGAGTTGTAATATTTTCCTTTGAAGCGATAAAATTTAAGTTTGAAATAACATTTCCTTGGTGGGTCAAAAAGCTTTGGGGAGTGTGGAGCCACCCTTTAATTACCATTGCTTCCAGGTCCACTCTGACCCGGAGCGGTAGTACCTGTTATGGTCCCAACTATGGGTTAAATAGAAACCGACGTGAAAACAACAAATATATTCTATCAAAAAATTTTTTTCTTCAAAATCTTTGGATTCGGCATTAAATAACCCGAAAAGGGTTGATATGCCGTAAAACAAAAACAACCAACCAACCAACCTCTCCTCTAGCACAGAATGACAAGAAGGATGGTTATGATATTGAACAACTTTCTACCTTATTTCTTCTTGGACTATCTTTTCGGTTTTTTTTTTTGTTCTCGCCTATTTTTTTTAAGAAGATCTTTCACTGACTAGCTCGCTGTTTATTGCTTCAAACGATCAGGAATCATTTTCCATTGCAATATTCTTTGCATAATTGTGTTAGATATAATCACAAAAATTTGGACGATTATATTTATAGCCAAAAATGATCAGAACAAACCAATCAAGTACCAGAATCATTGTATGAAATATACTGAATCGTTTTGATTTTTTTCATAGTTTTTCGTTGAGACACAAGAAGGAGGACTGCGCTTTTGTGACCCTGACTGTATTAATACTATCACTTTCTTTACTTGGAATTATTTATAATTATAAGCTTCTCGACTGGATTGATGTTGCCAATTTTTGCTTGGGACAACTACATTTAATATGAGCAACTTTTTTTTAGATGCGTGAGAAGTATTTAAAGGATGAAATCCGAGCAGATAAATACAAAGTATGCAGTTATATACAGGTTTGATACGCATGTCAGCATATACATTATCTCCCTTTGGCTAATCACGTTTGGCTCTTTTATTGATATGCATGCTGGTTCTGGGTCCGCTAGTTCTTGTTTAATCAGGTTGAATTTCCGACATTGCCGCGACAAGCGTTGCATGACTATTTCCCGCGCTCAGCTCGGCAAAGAAATGACAAATGATGAAAGCCGCATGGTTTTATGTATTTAATTATTCAGTTGCCACATCATTGGTTTAACGAATTCATTTGATCTGCGTTTTTAAAGCTTTGTTGGGTGAGAATAGAGTCGCCATTTTGTTATCTATAACTCGAAATTAGAACCATATATTTTGCATTATTTCAGTTATAAAGTTACACTCTTCTGGAAGTTCTTCCTGGCTCCAACGTTTTTTTTTTAATTTGTAATATATTGACAAAACTTAATCATGGTCTGCAAAATAAAAAACAAACAAACAAACAAAAACAAAAAAATGTGCCCCCTTCTTATCTTTCTCCGTCTTAAGATACTGGGTTTCTCACTACAAAAAAGAAAACATTTTACTTTGGAAAACGATATTTTTAAGAAACTTACAAGATTTCAGACTGTTCAATAAATTAGCAACATTTTAGTTTCGAAATCGAATTTTGCAAAAAAATTGATTTTTTTTTTTTTGGAAAACAATTCTTTTCAAGAAATTGACAACATTTTACGTTTGAAAACAATAGCAAAAATACAAAAATAACATTTCTTAGCTTTTTGGCTAGGAACAAAGTATTCTGTTCTGATACTAACCTTCATCTTTTCTGTCATCGGCCAGTGGAAGAGAGATCCATCATGACTAAGGCAATTTTTATTTTTGCTCCTATCCAGAGTGCCCTTTTTGGAGAGCTGGATTTCCCTACGTTAAAAATCGACCTTGTGTCCAACTCTGCAGCGTAGGGAAGCAAGTAAATAGAAACATCGTACTTGGCCTTAGGAAAAAAGTGTAGTATCTGTTCTGATATTGCACTTAACGTTTTTGTCTTCGGTCAGTGAAGGATAAATTCTTTCTAAACTGAAATATTTTTTGTTTTTGTTCTTATCCAAAGTGCCCTTTTCGGGGAACTAGATTTTTCCCGCATTAAAAACCGACCTTGTGTTTAACTTTGCCCTCGTGGGGAGGCAAGTAAGTGGGAACAATAACAAAAATACGAATGGAAAATATTCTCCTAAATAGGATGCAAATAGGATCATCTATATACTATTTTTAAGATCAAATACGTTTTTAATATAAGGTTTATGGCTTTAAATGCCCCTTTAGAGATTGACTGGCCGTTAAACACAATGAACCAACCAATCTTATGGAGACGGAAGATGAAAATCTCAGCGACACTCAAAATACAACTGCGAATTACTTATGACTTTTACCCAGTCATGACTGACGAAACGAGAGCATTCCACCCTCGTGGATTAAGTCGAAGTATTGTTACACGAGGGACAGGTGTGTCTGTTTATATTGAGCCAATGTTCACTTTACGACACCTTAGCACTTTTGAGGGGTTCATAAGAATAAAACAGAACGTACCTTTATATTATTCGTATCTCTTGACCGTGTTGGCTCACCTGGAAAAAATACTCATGCATTATAGACACAAGTCTCATTTCTTTGGACAATTGGAACTTTATTCAAGTTCTCTGTTGAAGTTCGCTGCTCATCCTTAGAAGGAAGGTGGAGATTTTGCTCTCGATTTATCTGCCATGCATCCCCCACTTTCGCCGCTCCCACGAGAAGTCTTTCATTTTTTCGGAATCGCAACAGACTCTGGACTGTAGACTATCGAACTCGAACTCGAACTGTAGACTCTAAACTGTGGGCTGAATACTGTCTAACAAACGGATTTATTTAAAGGTGTGTGTGGGGCTGCCAACCCCCGTTAATCGGCTTGAACTCAAAATACACTTATTGACCTGTGGCGTTTGTCAAACTCTCGTGTAATCGCTCGCAGACCTGGAGTCAACAAGTCTGATCTATGTCACCTGCTAGGTTCAAACCAGTACCGCGTTAACCGCATAACTGACGCACAAGATTTCAGATGTATGAGGAGAGGTAAAAACTAATGTTTAATTCTATATACCTACGCCAAACTCATTAGCAGTAGATTAAGAGGGCAAACACTTTTCTATTGATCAATGGTCGTATTGACAAAGTGTTTACCTTCAGTTCCAATATTCTATGCAATACTGGACGCCTGGCGTTCCTTAATCGTGCAATACGCTTAAAAATGATATTTTAATTCATGCAGATTGCGTGTGTGGGAAAGTAAGGAAATCAGAATATGAGAGTTGATTGGCCAAATAAAGAATTTCATGGATAAAGACCGTCGTGTTTATAGAGACAACAAGTGCACAGTTTGATGTCAGTGTGGGAGCTGTACACACAATTATTCGTGAAGCACTGAAGACGCGGAAGATTTGCGCAAAGTTTGTACCAAGAGTGCCCAGAGAAAATTAAAAAAAAGAGACGTTATCATGGGTGGCAAAAACAGTTCCTCACTCTATATATTCCGAACTTTGCTCCCTGTGACTTTTGGTTATTTCCTAAGATCAAGGAAAACCTTAGAGACTGTCGTTATGAGACAATTGAGGAGATGGAAGAGGCTGTGATGAGGGTCATTGGCACATTTACACAAAAGGACTTCCATAGGCTATCCAAAAGTTGTTGAGGACAGTATAACAAGTGCATTGCAGCCGGAGGAAATTACTTCGAAGGTGACTAGAGTTTTATATCAATAAAAGTCTCAATACGAAGAAAGTCTGGAGATTTATTTAAGGCATCTCGTACATTAAAAATTTTTTTATTTCAGAGTTTGACTTTTTGTACTTAGATTCTCCGATTGCAACCCTTGCCTCATAATTACACGCACAGATGCCCCTACAAGGGTTATCCTTTGTCTTTAGAGACTGAACGGAGATATCGATCGTGCCCCGATTGCATAAATAATCTGCCTCGGCAGCCGTAACATTATGTCAGCCTGAGCTGAGTTGATGTGCCCTGACATTTTAAGATGAAAACAGCACCGACTCTATTTTACATCCCTCCCCTCCAGGATAAAGAAAATATAGGTAGAAGGTTTTAAAAAGGACGCTTTATCATTGTACGTTCACACATTGCTGGCTCCGATACAATGTTCTTCAATCTCACACTCTCCCTTTGAGCCATATGGTGTCATGTCTGTTTCTATTAATTTCTACATTCTATCAATCTTACACTCGGATTCATCGTTGATTCGGGCTGACTTTTAATTTCTTGCTATTCGCAACTACCTCTTGTATATACTAGTACGTCCTCTTGATAGTTCAACTCACATTAAATATATAGTTATGTTTTGCGATTGGTTAGATTTCTTAATTGGTTCTGTATTCCTCCAGTTCTTTTTAATTCCATTTGCATTTCTGACATTGTTGCTACAAGCGTTGCATGTCTATTCCGTGATCAGTCAGGCGAACAGACAACAACTTAACAGATCGTTCTGGCTTTATGGATTTACTAATTCGTCATGCCAGTTGTCCATTAAATTCCTTTTTTCCTGTACTCTTTAATGTTTTGTTGGTTACAAATAGAGCCGTTTGTTCCTTATAGTTTTTATCGATTTAAAAATTCATCTTGAACATGTAAAACTGTTTGTTTTGAAAAACTTTGCTCCTTATAATTTGATTGCATCTGTCAACGAGCTTCTAAATATCTCATCTACAAAATTCTCTAGGTTTTCATGTAAAATATGAATCTAAGATATGTTCAATCTCCTCTCGATATGTTAATCTTAGGTTATCTAAATAGTTTTGCAATCTCCAAAATAGATGATAATCCGAGGGAACTAAGTCAAAGTAATAGGCCAGATGAAGCAAGATTTCCCTTCCAAATTTTCCTAGGAGATTTTTGGTCTGTAGTGTTCTGTAATGACGAGCATTATCATGGTGGAAGATGATTGCATTTTTGTTTACTAACTAACAGGTCAATATGGACAAGAATATTGCTATAAAATATGAATAATACTTTAATAAGAAATAGTAATAAATTAATCATAGTGATATGTTTAAGTAATAACAATACGCATAAAATAAATTTCGATCATTTCAAAATGTAGTCATTTTAAATATACATAAAGTATATTTAAAATATTGAAGAAATGAAAATTAAAAAAAATGTATATTTAATATTTTGTATAGTTTTGTTAAAAATCAATGAAAGATTTTAGTTTATTATAACATTTGTTTCGAGTATTTTTTTTTATTTACATATGCATCACCACTTATCAAGGCCAAGAGGCCACTCGAGGACAAAGGTTAAAGAGTTTATAGTAGAAATTGGACAATATAGTAACCGTTAGTAATGGAGATTCGGTAAATTTGTTAACTTATATGGAACGGCTCATCTAAAACTTGTTTACGTTAGACTTGAACACAGCCATATTGTAGTCAGCTGGAAAGCAGAAAAACGGAAGACAATTCCATAGGCGTGCAGTTCTAAGAAAGAAGCTTTGCTCATGGAATCTACGTTTAGGTTTAGGCACAGATAAAGAGTGGGGGAAATTAGTGATAGTGTTTTTCTGCTAGACGAGTGTTTCTTGTGAAAGTTTGGCGAGGGGGACCATAGAATGGAGCTCAGCCGAGCACTTGCCATGAAAATAACGATAAAGCAGAGACAAACTCGCAACATCTCTTCTGTGAGAAAGAGGTTTCAGGGAAGAGAAAGGGACATCCTCCACAAGGCTATGAAGTCTATTTTGAACTCTATCAAGGCAGGACAAGTCCTTTCTAGCAGCTCCTGCCCAGATGTGGCAACAGTACTCCATCCTTGGACGTACCTGGTTCTTATATAGATAGAGAATTGCATCAGTAGTGAGATATCTACTGGATCGATAGAAGGATCCCACCATTTTTCAAGCGACCTTGGCAACGGATTTAATGTATGTGTTCCATTTAAGATCGGGAGTAAAGGTCAAGCCCAGAAGCTTGTCAAAACATGAGGCCTTCCCAAGACCGGAGCAGTTCATTTCAATTGATGCCAGATGGGGATCAGAGGTCTACTTCTCTTCAGATATTTTTTAAAACAAATATTGTGGCTTGAAAATTATATTGTAGTTTCGAAAATAAGGTTTTAGTTTGGAAAATACTATTGTGGTTTGGAAAATAATATTGTAGCTTATAAAATAATATTGCAGTTTTGAAAATACAATTTTATCTTTTAAAACAATATTAGAGTTTTTTAAATGACATCGTAGTTATGAAAATAAATTGTAGTTTCGAAAATATTATTGTACTTTGAAAATAATATTGTAGTTTTGAAAGTAACATTGTAGTTTAAAAAATAATACTGTAGTTTTGAAAATAATTCTGTAGCCTTGATAATAATATCGTTGTTATGGAAATAATATTGTAGTTTTTACAATCATATTTTAGATTTAAAAATTATATTGTAATTTAAAAAAATATTGTACGTTTCAAAAATATAGTAGTTTATAAACTAATATCATATGGCTTGAAAATAACAGTCTTGTTTTTTAAATAATATTGTAGTTTTGAAAATAATATAGTTTTGATAATAATATTGTAGCTTTAAAGATATTATTGTAGTTTTTCAAAATTGTAGGTTTGAAAACAATATTTTTGTTTTGGAAATTGTATTTACGAAAATAATAATATAGTTTTAAAAATAATATAGAAGATTTAGAAAAATATTTTAGTTTTAAAAATAATTTTGTAGTTTCAGAAAATAAGACTTTAGCTTTGAAAATAATGTTGCAGTTTTAAAAATTAGTTTTTAGAAAATGATATTGAACTATTGGAAATAACATTGTAGATTTGAAAATAACATTGTAGATTTGAAAATAATATTGTAGCCTTTTAAATTATGTTATAATAGTGAAAATATTATTGTAATTCGCAATAAAAGATCGTAGCTTAAAAAAATTTGTAGCTTTGAAAATAAAATCGTAGCTTTGAAAATAATATTAAATCTTTCAAAATAATATTATAATTATGAAAATAATATAGTAGTTTTAAAAATAATAGTATAGGTTTGAAATTAATATTGTATCTTAAAAAAAATATTGTAGCTTCGAAAACACTTTCGTAGTTTTCAAAATAATATTACACATACAATTATAGTAGTTTAATAATAATATTGTTGTTTTGAAAATAATATTATTGTTTCTAAAATAATATTGTAACCTAAAATAATATTTTAGAGTTTCAAATATTATTGTAGATTTAAGATAATATTGTAGTTTTAGAAAATAATCTGGTTGTATTTAACAAATATTGTAGTATTTAAATAATATTTTGCTTTTCAAAATAGAATTGTAATTTTTAAAATATACTGTAGCCCTGAAAAGAACATTTTGTTTAGTAAATAAAATTAAACTTTCGAAAATAATAATGTGGTTTTTAAAATAATATTGTAGATTTGAAAAGAATATGTAACTTTGAAAATAGTATTGTAGGTTTGTAAAATAATATTGTATTTTTAAAAATAATATTGTAGTTTTGAAAATAATATTGTATTTTGAAAAATAATATCTTAGCTTTGAAAGTACTAGTGTATTTTTCAAAATATTATTGTACTTTTGAAAATAATATTGTAAGTTAAAAATTATATTATAGTTTTGAAAACCCTATTGCAGTTTTGAAAATAATATTTTAGTTCCGAAAATAATATTGTAGTTTTAAAAATAATATTGTAGTTTTGGAAAATAATATATTAGCTTTTAAAATAATATTGTAGCTTTTAAAATAATATTGTAGCTGTGGAGATAATATCGCAGTTTTGAAAAGAATATTGTAGCTTTGAAAATAATATGCAGTTTGTAAAATAATGCTGTAGTCATGAAGATAATATTGTAGTTTTTAAAATGATATTCTAGTTTTGAAAATAGTATTTAAATTTTGAAACTAATAATTTTGCTTTAAAAATAATGTTATAGTTTTGAAAAATATTGTAGTTTTGAAAATAATTTTGTAGTTTTCAAAATAAATTGCAGTTAAAAATAATATTGAATTTTAAAAAAATAATAGTGCAGTTTTGAAAAAAAAAACGTGGATTCAATGTATTTAATAAAAATTCTGTGCTAATGGCCAAAGAGTTACTTTCGGTAAGAAAATAACCGAATTTACATAACTTATTTATTATCTGTTTTCACTTTTTCTTTTTACAACCAATACATCTGTTTTTTCACTTTTTCTTTTTACAACCAATACATCTGTTTTTCTACTTTTTCTTTTTACAACCAATACATCTGTTTTTTTTCAGGTAATTTCAGTAATTTTTCAGCAGTGTCTACTTACACATCTTTTCATACCGAGAATAAAAAAACAAAAGACAAAAACAAAAAATGACGCGATAACAGGATGACAATCCATACACATTTTAACTGGATGATTGACAGTAACAAATTGATACGGTTAATAAATGAGATTAAATCTCTATCCGATATGATTTATAGTTCATAATCACACACACACACACACACACACACACACACACACACACACACACACACACACACACACACACACACACACACACACACACACACACACACACACACATACGCATACATTACTGTTCGTGTATTAGTGTGGGGACGATTAATTAAAATTTGAATCGGTATCGGATTTGGAAAAAAATATTTACTTATTTATAACTTTTTTTTGAAGGTTATCAAAGCATTTCAGCAATATTCTCACCTATGGTGGCTCGAAACCGACTTAACGTAAAGCGAGCCATCTTCCATCAGAATAATGCTCGTTCTTACATAACATACTGATATATATATATACTTGGCTTAAACAGAAAACTAATAAACCAGTCTACAACAGACACATACATAATTCACAGGATTCTTCCACCGACAAGTCCCTCAAAGATCATCTTCTCGTAACTGACCTCACTAACTCTCTTTCCACAACTGAAACGGATCTCCTTTCACTTGGCCCTAAGTTTATCACCACAATGAAACTGACGGATAAAGCTAAACTCAACATAGAAACGCAGTTCTGCAGAACTGCTTACCACCTTAAATGATTGCACGCTTTCGCCCCGCACGATAACAATGACACTCCCCTCAACCTCTCAGGTAATCACAACACCTCTTTTTCTGTTTTTCAGCTTGACCACCCTTTATACCCACCTCCTAATAATATTCCATTAGATCTAAAACTTTCAAGGTTAAAGCATAAAATCTTCGGAATACTTGAACGCGAACAACACCATATTACCCCCAATCTTACCAGGAACCAATACCTCACCCTTAAATCCATTAAAGACAAAGATTTAGTTTACTTACCCTCTGATAAGGGCAGAGAATTTTGCGTTATATCACAGGAATCTTATAAGAACCTTGCTATGGATCATCTTTCCAATACCGACCTTTACACCCCAGCACATAATATCACTGCTGCTCGTATTGAGAACAACATTAACAAGACATGGTCTCAAATTTGTTTTAAAAGAAATCTCCCAAAACAACACAGACTAAATTTTATTACTAAAGACAGCGAATTACCTACCTTTTATCACCTTATTAAAACCCACAAAAATAGCACACACACACAGATCAGACCAATTTTTTCAAGCGTTAACGGTCCCCTTTATAAAATCTCTTGGTTAATATCCCGCCTACTTAAACCTCTACTCTCTACCTTCCCAGCCCATGTTAGTAGTTCCAACCAAGTAATTAACAGACTCAACGATCTACCACACCATCTACTCAAACTATACAGATACCCATTTAGCCTGGACGTCGTTTCTTTATACACCTCCATTCCTGTACATCCAGCCATCAATCTCATGGCAGACATTATAGTATCTAAAAACCCACAATGCTTCGGAATTACTCCAGGAAATCTCTTACAACTCCTCCGTATTATAGTAGACAACGCTTACTTTACTTTCTTACAAAACACATTCAAACAAGTATCTGGACTACCCATAGGCTCCAGTCTATCCGGTATTCTTGCCATTGCTTATATGAACAAACTCGAAAGACACACCCTTAGTACCTGCTACTCTTATCTCCTTTTTACTAGATATATCGATGACATTTTAATTATCACATACTCCCGCGAAGAAGCTATTAACATTTTTCACAAATTAAATAACGCCGACCCAAACTTAAAATTTACTATAGAACACCCAGACTCTTCTGAATCTCTTTCTCTACTTGATTTTAAAATACAAATAAAAAAAAATGGTGCCATATGCACTGAATTCTACAGAAAACCCGCCAGCAAACGCCTCTTCGTACATTTCAAATCTGCACTACCTCTCAAGGACAAACTAAACTACGCACATGCCGAAATCTCACGCATACAAGACAAATGCACTAACATCTCCGACAAACATACACACACTAACAATTTCCTACAGACCCTCTCACTAAACGGCTACCCTAATACGATCCTATCCTCACTTAAAAAGAAAAAACGCAACGCCCGACCCTTCTCTAACAATTGTTTTCTAAAACTACCCTTCCTCAGTGACAAAATCTCATCTTCAATCCGAAAAGCCATCCGCAGCGAGGGACTCAACATTTAACTCATCCACACTGGATCTACTTTAAGACAACAGCTCAACCGAAAACATCCATCGCATACACCTTCCCCTTGTTCACTCTCTAATTGCCCAATATCACACACAGGTTTATGCTTTAAGAACCACGTTGTTTACGACCTACAATGCGCTAAATGCAGTGCATCTTACATTGGAAGCACTACCAGATTGCTTCACCACCGCATTAAAGAGCATTTAAACACTACTGCTTCATCGTTCTATAAACATATTCGCACTTGCATTAATTCAGAACCGGATTTTCACATCAACATTCTTGCTTCTTCAAGAAACGTAGGTCAACTTCGTATTCTTGAATCTTTAATTATTTCAAAAAATACTCCCACACTAAACAATAGACCGGAATTGAGCTCCGCTTTTATAATATAAGTTTAAAACATAAGAAAAACAATAATTAAAATAATAATAATAAAAAAATTATTGTTTTAAAATAATTAAAAGATTAATAAAATCTCACAGAGTTGCCTCCCTTCAACCCTTGCTTGAATAGTCATCTCCCTTGATTCACAAACACAACAAGTATTTTAAACACCAACTGATTTATTTTAACGTTCTCCTAACGTCATTTTTTGTTCTATATTTCGCGGTATCACGTGGCAAACTCTGTAGCTGCTTTTCCAATTTTGAACACTCTTCCGCTGTCTTCTCTTGAAAAAGGACTAATAGGTCTGAAATATATTGAGATTTATAACACGAATGAAAACAACAGGAAAAAAAAATTACTGTTGTTTAGAGTTAAAATTTGTGTGAAAAAGAAAAAACAAACAACAAAAAAAAAAGAAATTTATTTCTTTTGTTTTCATTTAATTTTACTCTAAAAAAATCTCGCATTGTTCTTAGCTTTTAATTTTACCTTATAATATATATATATATATATATATATATATATATATATATATGGCTTAATGTAAAAAGAAAAGAGAAAGATCAATTCCACAAAAGGAGAATTATCCGGATAATGCCAAGTTCAACAATAATTATTGGAGCTTATACAATAGGACAACAAGAGTATGAAATGAAGACACAAAACTATATATTTGTAGATATAGAATGGATCATTTATTGAATAATGGAACACAGGCAAAATTTGGGGGATAGAAGGGACTCTTTATGCCAGGGCATTTAAAAGAAGATTAGGGAAGGTGTTAGGTAGCATGGGGAAGATGCGGCGTCTAGCGTAAGGTTCATTAGGGGATGAAAAAGATTAAGAGGAATTATAGAATGTTGGGGGGAGCTGGATTAATGGTCCACTCTATATCTACCAATATATAGTTTTGTGTCTTCATTTCATACTCTTGTGGTCCTATAATATATATATATATATATATATATATATATATATATATATATATATATATATATATATATAAGCACAAGTAGTTAATAAAACATGTTAAAACACTTTGAAAAAGAGTTAAAAACATAGTTAATTTTAAAACGGAAACTCTAAATAAGTAGATAGTCCTTAATCCGCGGAATTTCGAAGACGTACTTTCCTTCTCGTCAGAGGGTAGGATTAAGCAAAATGCGGGATCGGATTTTGCTTGCAAAAGTATTAAATGAAGCTACAAGTAAGTCATAGATCTTACTTGATAACAAAAAGTAAAGCAGATGGAATAGGGTGAATGAAAAAGTGATTTCACGTGAATGGACAGTCTGGTGAAGGGTAAAATATCCAATGACTGTAAAATTCAAAGATGCAGAATCAAAGAAAGTTAGTTAAATTATATATATATCTATAATATAAAGCTGAATGTGTGTGTGTGTGTGTGTGTGTGTTTATGTGTGTGTCTGGTCACGAATAGGCTCCTATATGGTTGACTACTTAAAAAAAACAACTGGTTACATATAATGATAGAAGATGTATCGAGACACAGGGATGGGTATGTTTGATCTGGCAGAACAGTGGTTCATTAAAATTGCGGGGTCTGCATACGCGCCTGGTCCACAAGGTATGGAAATAAAAAAATTTAAAAATTAAAAAAAAAACGTTTACAAGTGTTTCTGATATAGATGTACATAAGAATACTTTGATAAGTATGTTTTAACTTAAATAGGAATGGCATAATAAAATTGTGGGGTCTGCGTTCGCACCTGGCCTCCATGCAATGGAAATAGGTACATACTTTAATAAAGACTTTTCATATCTATTTGCGTAAGTATACTTTGATAATTATGTTTCAGTTTGAAGAAATATGGTATAATAAAATTATGGGGTGTTCGTTCGCGTCTGACTTTCATAGAATGGAAATATGTCAGAAAGTTTAACAAGGTTTTTTAATATAGATCACCAGAATATTGTGATAAGTGTTTAAGTGTGAACAGGTATGGTATAATAAATTATGGGGTTTATCTATTTTATTTTTGCTTTCATTATATTTTGCTTTGGTTTTGATACCCCCAAATTCGAAGCTATCTCTTTACAACCCTTACTTTTCATAACCTATCATACTTTCATAAATCAGAGTCCATTTTCTGTAGGCTGTTTTTGAACCCAGTCAACGACGGGTACTTTTGCTAGTATATATATATATATATATATATATATATATATATATATATACACCATATTTTGGGGTAATTGCACCAAATCCAGCCAACTAAAAAAAGTGCTCTTCATATGCGTAGTTGCCAAAAGAGCACTTTTACCTAGTTGCTGCAATTACTCAGGACATGGCGCAATTACCTCAAAGCACGATATCTATATATCCTATGCGAATTTAGTTGGGCATTCTTGACTCATTCCACCTTATCTATGACTTATTTCGGAGATTACAAAATCATTTAGACAACCTCAGCTTGACATCACTAGAGGAGACTGAACACGAGTAAGATTTCTATTTCACATCAAAGACTAAAGAACTTTACAAACGATAGATTTATCAGCTCCTGACAAATGGAATCAAGTTATAAAGAGCAAATGTCGTCATAGTTATCAATAAAGATGTTCAAAATCACAGTTTTTTATTTTCAAAATGAAATTTTTAATAGGTAAAACCTTTTGCATCGATCAGGTATGTAATCGGAGTACGAACGAAGCTAGAATTTCTATGAGGTAATTATCATAAAAAAGAAATTCCGGTTCGAATATTTCCGTCATGTGAAACCGAGGCTAACTTATGGTATGGAAATTTCTTTGTATAAATTGTGGTGCGCTGTGGCATTCTCTGATGGGGCGACGGCGGAATGACAATGACGAAGAAAGAAAATGGCCGAATAGTTAAGAAAGAAACAGATTCTAAGCAATGATGTGATTGTAAAGAATTTAACTCGAAAGGTTTCAGGAAACATCCTGGTATCCAGAGTTAGAATAGCACACTACGTTTATTCAGAGGGTCGATTGGTCATTCTTTAGGAGCAAGACGCCATTGGCATAATGGCGACAGTCGTGTGGCTGCGAAGCATTCATTCGTTTATCTGAACGAAATGTCGGTGGGGTTGTTGAATTGACAATTATGAGACCTAACAAGGTTTCCACGGGGAGATTTGAAACCACGCGCAGCGCAAGAATTGACGAAATACTTGAAAGTTATTACACTTAAATGCATTGCGAGAATTTATAAAATTTCAGATCTGCAGAGTCCAGAGAAGAAGTAATAAAGGCAAAATAATCAAGAACCCCCCCCTCCCCGCAAAAACAAAACAAAACTGAGAGAACTATTAAAAAATAAATGGGGGGGGGGAATTAAAGAAAAAATAATTAATAAGAGACGAAAAGAAAAAAATAAATGCATTATATACTAATACTAGCAAGCAGATGACCCGACGTTGCCCGGAATTGAATGTTTCACACTGCAATATTTTCAGTGCAATCGAAATCGCTAAAACAGCCTATATATATATATATATATATATATATATATATATATATATATATATATATATATATGTGTGTGTGTGTGTGTGTGTATGTGTGTGTGTGTGTGTGTGCGTGCGCGCGCGTATGTGTGTCTATTTATTTCAACAGTTTCCATTTACACAATTTTTACGTACATAAAAATACGCGATGAGTGGATAAGAACGCCATCTTTTTGGAATCTGTCGTAAGTAAGAAATTGATACTTTAATAAATGAGATGAAATCGTTGAAATGTCCGATTTGATTTATGATTCACCATTATTTATTTGTGTGCGACAATTGATACCTTTCTGGAATTCTGACGTTTTTGTTGCTAGCACTTAAATCACATTTATTAAATGTTAAATTTCGTTAAAATAAGTCATTAAAATGAGGTCACAGTTGATTAATTTGTGCGTTTAATACCAAGGCCAAATCGCTTTGATAATGACGTGAAGACAGCTGTTCATTTGTTCATTTTTTTTTACGTCATATCAACTCTTTTCAGGTTATTTAATGCCGAATCCAGTGATTTTGAAGAAAAGGTTTTTAACACCTGAAAGTATCCTGTACCTCTATAAGGCCACCATTCGCCCATGTATGGGGTATTGCTGTCACATCTGGGCTGGTGCATCTGCTACTAGTCTCTCGCTCCTTGACAAGGTTCAAAAGAGAGTCGCAAACCTGATAGGCCCTGAACTGGCATATAAGCTTCAGCCTCTGTCCAATCGACGAAATGTTGCATCCCTCTGCCTTTTCTACAGGTATTTTAGTGGTGAATGCTCTGACGAACTGCAATCACTTGTTCCCCCACGACGTGAGCACCATCGACAAACCCGACAGGCTGCTAAATCCCATCCCCACACTGTAGAGATCCCTAGATGTAAAAGATCTTTCTACTCCAATAGTTTCTTCCCCAGAACCGCTAGACTCTGGAATTCCATTCCAGGTCCCTGCTTCCCCAACAGTACTGACGTGCAGAAGTTCAAGTGTAACGTGAACCGACATCTTGCTGCCTAAATCCCTACATAGTACCCCAGTAGTTGTTGCCCCTGATAGTAGCCCCCAACACCAAAGTGGCAATTTGCCTTGTTTGGGGTGAAAATGTAATTTAAAAAAAATAATAAATATATATATATATATATATATATATATATATATATATATATATATATATATATATATATAAGTCGATTTCTATTTAACCCATAGTTGGAACCCTAACAGGTACTACCACTCCGGGTCAGAGTGGACCTGGGAGCAATGTCAATTACGGGATGGCTCCACACTCCCCAAAGTCCGCAAGCTGAGGCCTCACCATAGGATATAGTTTAAGGTCATATCCAGGACCGTTGTTTTATAAGAAGTTATTTCTTTTACAATATAAGACTGATAAGAGCCCCAATATGGTTTATAAATTTTATTTACAGCTTTAACATTAATTAGCAAAGTTTAATTTATTTTATTTATTGGTCATTTATGTAGAGATAACTTGCCTACTACTACTACTACTACTACTACTACTACTACTACTACTACTAATAATAATAATAATAATAAGAATAAGAATAATACTAATAATAATTATAATGATAAAATTATAATGGCCACTACAAATGAGAAATCAATGGTAAAACGCTTGTTGCAATAGAGTAAATTAATTTGCAAACGGTATCAAAAGAGATGAAGAGTACTGGAAATCTTGGGAGACTGGTTTTCACTGAGACTCAGGTGAGAGAGCTTTTCAGGCTTCGGCAGCGGGAGGGGGGGTAGATAGGCACCCTGGCCGAGCGAATATCTGAATTAGCCATACGTGCCTTTCGGGACCAGTTGGTCCGACATGGTGGCCCGATTCAAGTATTACTGGCTTACGTCCTGGGGGAGGCCCTGCTCGATTGAGATATATGGCGAACGTGTTTAAGGGTAACCCAGTTAAGCTAAGCGAACTCGGGGGAACACGAGAGAGGCCCAAAAACCGGTGTCGGGAGGTCAGATGACCAGAGTGCAACCCGTCCCCCCCAAAAAACGGCCTCGGGAAACACCGATGGGTCGGCCAAGGCATGAGGGGGCAGGCGACCCGTGGGATGAAAAGACCCTTGTATTCTTGGTCGTGCGGACAGCCCGGTCATATGGACAGGGTTTGCTCGCAGGCGTGTTGCTGGCGTTGTGGAGAGGAAGGTCATCATTGGCGGAGGGAGTGCCTCCGTAGGAAAATTACTTTTCCAGGAGAGGGGGAGAGATACCGTCCTGGGGGTGTGAACAGATTACAGGCCGTCTCGGGGTCGCCGAATGAGAAGCATCTGCAGTCCACCCCAGCCCAAGGATGGCCTCAGGAAAATAGACGGCTCAGAGTCAGTCAAGTAGTCAAGTTTCTTGATGAGCCGTTCCATATAAGTTATCAAATTTAACAAATTTTCATTACTAATGATTATTATATTGTCCAATTTCTACTATACACTCTTTAACCCTTATCCTTGAGTGGCCTCTTGGCCTTGATAATGAGTTGATACCTATGAAAAAAAAAAAAAGAAAAAGTCCAATTTGAACAAGTTCTAATTGAATCGTCCCCCTAAGTAATCCAAGTTTCAAAATTCCCACTGTTTACTATGCTAAAATCACAATGACTAATGTATACCTATTAATCCTTATCCTCGAGTGGCTTCTGGGCCTTGATAAGTGGTGACAACCTTGTAAAAAAAAAAAAAAAAGTCCTAAAAGAAAAGGAGGGTCTGATCTGCCCTGTGGAGGTAGGGGGCGTAGAGTTGATAGCGCTGGTGGACACGGATGCTGTCGTGTCGTTGTTATGGATGCGTACCGTCAGGTAACGGACAGCGACTTTTGTGGAACTGGCCCAGACGGACGACACCGAGTTGCAGCCAGAGGGGATGACCCATTTCCCCTTTAGATGGAGAAAGAGGTGGGTGTATGAAGGTCTACATCGCGAAGGATTTGAACAAGGAGCTGATGCTGGGGAATGATTGCTTGCGAGACCAGGGGGCGCAGGTCAGTTTTGGACCGCCCACCCTCACCATTCGGCCGGTGGAAATTCCCTTGGGGACAGGAACGGCCAAGTAACACTATCTACAAAGTCTTAGTGGACGAGTTGGGCTTCGACAGCAAAGAATACCTATCGTACCTGGAGTACTAAGATAATGTGAATCCCTGGAATACTAGCTGATCAGAACTGTAGACGAGATGGGATGGTGAAATTCTGTTTCCGAATGTTTAAAATACTTTTCGAGGGAGAATTAATCGGGCAAATTCCTTATGTAATGTTTATTTGAAATTCGCCATTATGAAGAGTATTTTTGTAAAATTAGAATAAATTTATGGAAAATAAATTTTTCTAAGTCTACAAGGATTCCTCGTTCATTAAACGAGAACAGATTTGCACCTTCATCTAGTTAAATTTACCGAGAGTAAGTAAGCGTATTATTTTTAAAAGATTAAATTAATTCTTGAGAGAGAAAAAATTCCCCAGTCTAGAAGGATCTCTCAGAAACAGACTTTGCACCTTGATCTAGTTAAATTTACCCGAGAGTAAATAAGAGTATTATTATTTTTTTGGGAAGATTAAATTATTGACTTTGAAGTAAGTTGAAAAATAAGCCAGTGAGAATGGATTAAGATTCGTGATTTTTAATTAGAATCGCCTATGAGAATGTAATGTCTTTAATAATACTGAAAGCATTAAGCCGAGAACAAGTGTTCACTCATTTTAAAGCGTCTACTTAAAAATAAATTTGAAGCATTTTGGAAGGACGAATGAGAAGCTAATAATCAAGACTTAATTGCTTACCCTACGTGTTAACTTTCAGGGGTGGGCTGGGGGCTGGTCCCCCCCCCTCGTTCAATACGTTGGGTGTTTCTCGGCAAGGGCCCTGTCGAAACTCATCTGAGAGTGATGGAAGGCGGCGATTCCAGTTATCGATAACCCTGTTGACGCTCGTAGGGGCACTTGCACCTAAGATTACGGGTGATAGGTAATTAACACCATTAATACAAGTGGTAGAAAAATTGGTAATTAACCGGGCGATTTCTTCGTGTCGTAGCAGGGATGGAATAGATCAAGGTAATATACCTGTTTGGGTTGGTGTGGACGTCCACCCCGCTAACAGTGAGGAAGCTTGCCATCTTCAAGAAAACCACGGAGGTACTGATAACGCAATCAAATCGGTTGGTGATGCTAGTGAACGATTTGCAGCCTTATGGGGAATTAATTAGCGAACATCATAGGGGGATCGATAAGTTTGACGAGGCGACAAGACAATTAGTTAGCACGTATGAGCAAGTAGAACAATATATCCGTATATTGAATCCTTTGGAAGATAAGTTGCGAATATTACGACACCAGTGGGCTGACCAATGGGATGATTTCCAGAGATAGAGATTTGTAGCACAGGCCCAAAAAGAGCGGTTATTCCTATAATAGGTGAGGAATTAGAAGCGTTGTTCGAGGTGGTCACCGAGGAACACCTCGGATTAGTAAAGTCGCGGATAGTGGAACTAGAAAGGGGCCAGAAGACATTGATACAAATTACCAAGGAGAGATTATCGATATTAAATATTACCAGGGTAGAGATATGAAGGAATATTGTTAGCCGACTGGAAGTTTTGCATAGAGAAGTTCGGAATGTGTCTAGTAGGATCGAGACAGAATTCTCAAGGGGGGGGGGAGCTTTCCTACAGCGATACTTGTATCTGTTTATACGATGCGCCGATTACGGCGGATCAAGCAGACTCTACTCGAATGGAACAATCATATTAGGACGCAGTTGGACGCCCTGGCGGTGGGGCATTTGTCCCTCAGTCTAATAAGCCGCGATCAGCTGCAAAGAGTGTCGTCTGCAACTCCTGGTGAGCTCAGAAGAAGGATTGTGGAAATATTATAACACCCCCGGGTGTAGTGCGCAGCTGGAAGCTAGAAGAATATTGGTGTTCGGGTCTGTGCCCCTCTGGGATCGGGGAGGTCGATACGAGGTTTATCAAGTCATCACTCTACTAGTTCCGTATCCATTGGATACGCCTAGATTGGGGCTGGTGGCCAGTTACCGGGTGGAGACTGAATACGTAGCGTTTAATATGGCGAGGGATAAATTTATGCTGTTGAACCGGCGGAAAGCGGGAGAGTGCCGAAATAATGACCTTGGAATCTGTCGGTCCGAAAGTCCAATATATGTGACGGGAGATCATGAGCTGTGTGTGTGTGTTGGGACTATTTTAGGGGAACGAGATGGTGATAGATCGCGTCTGCAAGATTCAAGTGACGAGCGAGGGATTATTGCTCTTGGCAGAGGGTACCTGGTTGATATCTACCCAACAGAGGCTGAAATTGTCCAGGCAACACAGGTGCATCCACCTTTAATTATGATAGAACTGGACAAGGGATGTGAGACCCATGGGAAGGGTATAAGGTTACCCGCGTAATATCAGGTTGAGGAACGGAATTTGTTGGGAGCGCCCGATATGAAGTGGGCAAACGCCTAGCTGAACAACCTCATTAACCTATGGGACCCCCTGGGCCGTCAATTGCCATAGATACCATGAATTAGCGGTAATGGGAGCGGAAATGAGCACGCTAGAGATGATGAGTATGATACTGGCGGCAGAGTGAGGATGAGAGACAGCGAGAAGCACCTCGAGGCTGTTTGTGCTGATGACGGAGTTAACTCCGGTCCAAACCCACCTACAGCCAAGATGACCCGCCTGAGGAAAACCCAGTTCCTGACGAGCAAACGGAGGGAAGCACCACGCGTGTTGGAACCTTCCGGGAAACTGAGATGCGGAGTCAATGACAGCGACTTTGATTTTTTCTCCTTCTCTGTTTTCTTTGAGGTTTTGCAGAAAATTGGTCCATGAACCGCCAAGAAGTATCCCGATCGTGACCAGTAAAGATAAGAAGGAAGTATTTGATTAAAAAAAATTGAGTAACTTTTATAATTCGTTTGAAAAAATATTATAACTTTTTTAATTCGTCCGAAAAAAATATAATAATTGTTATAATTCGTTTGAAAAAATATAATAACTTTAATAATTCGTTTGAAAAAATATTATAACTTTTATACTTCTTTTGAAAAAATATAACTTTTGTAATTCGTTTGAAAAATATTATAACTTTTATAATTCGTTTGAAAATATATGATAACTTTTTTAATTCGTTTGAATAAATATAATAATTGTTATAATTCGTTTGAAAAATATTATAACTTTTATAATTTGTTTGAAAAAATATAATAACTTTTATAATTCGTTTGAAAAAATATAATAACTTTTATACTTCGTTTGAAAAAATATTATAACTTTTATAATTCGTTTGAAAAAATAAAGCTTTTATATTCGTTTGAAAAAATAATAACTCTTATAATTCGTTTGAAAAAATATTATAACGTGATAATTCGTTTGAAAAATATTATAACTTTTATAATTCGCTTGAAAAAATATTATAACTTTTATAATTCGTTTGAAAAAATATAATAACTTTTATAATTCGTTTGAAAAATATTATAACGTTTATAATTCGTTTGAAAAAATATAATAACTTTTATAATTCGTATATATTCGTATATATACTCATATCACGCACAGAGCGCAGTTTTATCACGCACAGAGCGTAGTTTTAAGACATCCGTATATCGCAAGCCTACCTTCACCGGACAATACCTTAACTTCAACTCCCATCACCCATATAGTACCAAACATGGAATCGCACGCTGCCTACAACATCGAGCAGAAACAATAAGTCGCCACACCCTTACATACCACCAAGTAATGGTCAGGTTGAAAAATACCCTCCGTCGTAACAACTACCCCGACAGCATACTATCCACCAGACGTGTTAATAGTATAAGAGAGGAGAATGAAACCCAAAAACCTCCAACGATCTTCCTACCATACATACGAGGCATCTCCAAAAAGATTCAGAGAATATGTGCCCCCTACAACATCAGGATGGCATTCAAGAGCGAGTCAACACTCAGACGACACCTGGTACGAGTGAAGCCCCGCATGGAGGAGAACATGACCAAGATCTGCATATACTCCATCCCATGCAGTTGCAAAAATGTTTACAAGGGTGAAACATGCCGCCCCCTTAAAGTAAAGGTGGAAGAACACCGAAAAGCGGTAACTAAAGGGGAGACGGAAAAATCAGGTATAGCCAACCATGTCTGGATGGAGAGGGGGGACCATCGCCCCCTATGGGATGAAGTAAAAATAATAAACAGAGAAACCCACTGGAAAGTGAGAAAACTTAAAGAAACAGCTCACATGCTCGGACATAACAACCTACTGAGACACCTCTGATAAAGAGAGAGAACCTTGAATAAGAACATAGGCTTAACATTAACAAAAACCAACTAAGAATTGTCCTAGAGGTTGTTTCAAAGTTTACAGTTACCCAAAGGTGCTGAGTTCAATCCTGAACGAAGGTAGTGAAAAGTAACATTCAAAACAGAGAATCAGCAACTATGTCCCAGAGCCTAGCTGGAGTCCGAACACCCCCCCCCCCCGTAATACTAATAAAGGGTTGGGTCCGAGACTCCCAGCAAACGGTTCCCCAGTTCGATACAAAACACCTGATGAAGGCCGGAAGGCAAAACGGCCGAAACGTTGAAAAAATATAACTACTTTTATAATTCGTTTGAAAAAATATAATAACTCTTATAATTCGTTTGAAAAAAATATAGCAAGTTTTATAATTCGTTTGAAAAATATTATAAATTTTATAATTCGTTTGAAAAAATATAATGACTTTTATAATTCGTTCGGAAAAAATATAATAACTTATATAATTCGTTCGAAAAATATTATAACTTTAATAATTCGTTTTAAAAAATATTATACATTTTATAGTTCGTTTGAAAAAATATAATAACTTTTATAATTCGTTTGAAAAATATAATAACTTTTATAATTCGTTTGAAAAATATAATAACTTTTATAATTCGTTTGAAAAATATAATAACTTTTATAATTCGTTTGAAAAAATTTAACTTTCATAATTCGTTTGAAAAAATATTATAACTTTTATAATTCGTTTGAAAAAATATAACTCTTATAACTCGTTTGAAAAAATATAATAACTTTTATGATTCGTTTGAAAAAATATAATCACTTTTATAATTCGTTTAAAAATATAATACCTTTTATAATGTGTTGAGAAAAAACATGTGGCTTTTATAATTTTTGGTTGAAAAAAAAAGTAACGTTTCTAATTTGTTTGAATTAAAAACTTTTATAATATATTGAAAAAAAATTCAAAACAGGTGACTTTTATACTTTTGTGAATAATTTCGCGGAAAAAAATTCAAGTAACTTTTATATAATCTTGATGAAAAAACAAAAACGAATAATGAGACTTTGACAATCTTGAACTTTTAGCACCCAGAAGGGGAATAGCTCGGGTGATGAGTAGATGTGAAGACCCATCATCTGTGGGTTGTTGTTGTTGGGCTGGAGTTCGGACTATATTATTTTTTTGACAGGTGAACCAATAATGAAAAAAAAATTGGAATCTCCACGAGGGAGGGAGGTCAAGACTCCCGAAATGCTGGAAAGCCGAGCAGATATGATTTCTTTTATTCTTTGAGTATCGTTTGTGTGCCCGGGCGACGGCAAAAGACCTTGTTGAAAGAAAGATTGATTGGTGATTTTCATTGTTATGAAAATCATTGACAATATCATTTTTTTTTGTTGTAAATTATACTCCGAAAATGGAATGACACAGGATTCGAGTCAAAGGATTTTTATAGTTTGAGTACAATGCCCGCGACCCTCGAGGTCACCGGAGTAACCTTTTCGGAGCATGGGAGCGCTGACAGAACCACAGGTTCACACGGTGCACACGAGGCAGAGCAAACCTCCCCTAGGAGTGACATAAACGGATGCGATTGGCAAAGGAAGCGCCCCGGTCTCACCCCTTTCCTGAGTATATGAACGGATCACAACGTCGAAACCGCGAGAATGTAGCTGAGTTTGGAGCAGAGTCAAGCACAGTCTCCTCTCTTCCCGTATCATTCTACCGCGATACCGAGAAAAATTAACCTGCTTGACTGAGCGGAGTCCGTCAAAATCAACTTTGTACTACGGACAACTGTATATAACTATATATATTTATATATCTTATCTTTAATTTAATCAGTAGAATAGAGACCTGAGTTGTTTCTTTCTTTTGTGTGCATGAAATTCCTTTCCTTCTAGCCGACAGATCGACGACGCGGCGGTATATCAACCGGATCGTGAAATTAAGACCAACCAAATCGATTGACGGGTCCCGCCGCACTGAGATACCTTGCTAACCTACGAAGGACGGGTAACATCACCAGAAAACAATGCATCAACGTAAAAAGGTTTTCGAGAAGCCAATTATAAGGATACTTCGAGTTGTAAACGACTTATATTTAAAGTTCAGTCAAAGCAGCTTTGGCTATGTCTATGTATTGTTTTAATTGGACAAGGTTTATGAAGGGTTTGTTACAATGAATAATTTCTTCAAATATTTTGCTCTTAATATCATCGGCATTTGAAAATGTTTCCTCTTAGGAGATTTAAAATTCTTCGATTTTATATCTAATTCTGAAATAAATCCGAAGACCCTTCCATCCAATTTAGATTTTAACAACAATAATTTGTCTGCGTTATCTTCTAAATTTGATGTATAAAACCGAAAAAGTTTAAGGAAGGTTCAGAAGGCAAATTTGTTCGAAAGTGGATCATTTTCGAAAACAAGACATTGCATATTCGCCAAACCACAAGGCGCCTTTAATGTGTTGGGCTGTAATTTTCCGGTCAGAAATTGGTTCTTCAAATTTTGCAATATTCTCACGTATCCTTCGCGTGAATTTTAAAAGTTCGTTACAAATATGAACACGCTCATCTTTCTGACATTTTGTTAATATCTTATCAACCGGACCTTCCCAATCTGGCAACCAATTTGTATGTAAAAAATATATAAATTTATTATCATTTATAGAAATATCACCCTCATTTAATTTCTGAATGGTCGTTTCGATTCGGAAGTTTCTTCGCTTCTATCATATCTTCTAGATGTAACATGTCTCGGATGCGCGAATGCAAATGCCTGCGAAATGACGTCAGCGGTAAAGAAAAAATATAAAACAATGAGAAAGAGAACGATCACGTGAGGAGCACGAGCACGAAACGGGATGACGTTTGATATCTCGTGGAAGGCGAGGAGAACGTTCTAGGTCACGTGGATAACGTCACGGCTGTACTAATAAGTGCGAGATGCCGTTACCAGCGAGGGGAAAAAAGGACTATGAAAATAAACGATCACGAGAGAGACGATATAACGTTCAAGGTCTCGTGAGAAACGTGAAGAACGTTCTAGATCACGTAGGTGACGTCACATCCGTATCAATGAGGAAATAAATGTTGTTTGCTACAAAGAACAAGCGAGTTGGAGTTATTTCCTATTCTTTATCTTGGTCTCCTTTGCGACTGAAACTGCATACAACATGTGTTACATAGATTCTTACTGAAGATTTTAAACTAATTAAATTACAGAATAATATGAAATATCAAGGTATTGCAACAATCAAAAGTTCACGAACTCAAATAATAACGTAATATCACATTAAATTTTATATTTCAAGTACAACACACTTTCTTTTTAAGTCTTAAAAATACAAATTGTATTTACTTTTAAGATATATATATATAACTCTCACCTGTCTGTTTAAATGTATGTATGTATGTATGTATGTATGCATGTAAAAAATATTATTGAAAAATCAAGTCAAGAGTCAAGAGTCAATTTTTTTTTCTCAGTTTCTGGGTTAAAAGAGGTGACATTTAAAAATACTCTGAACCAAAACTAATGCGATTAATGGAGAGGGACAGAGTCAGTGGGAGTTAGATATTTTTATACACATTTCAACCTTTCATCTAAACTTTGCGTTAAGCAATTGACCAGATGTACAGTTTATTTATACTTTGTCAAGACTAGTCATTATATTGATTAGCATGCATGTATACACACACATGTATATATATATATATATATATATATATATATATATATATATATATATATATATATATATGTATGCATATATATGTGTGTATGTATACATCGTCACATATACATCGATGTGTGTTGGGGTGGAGAGGGCTCCCATAAGCCGTGGTGAAGGCAACCTTTCTAGGAGAAGCAAATCTCTGATTAAAAAAATCCATAAAGCGGGAGACCAGTACCCGCATTAAGCTGATCTGCAGTTTAACTTGTTGCTGGCTATCTTGCTCTTGCTTGTTGCTAGATCTCAACATTTTAAACCGAGAGAGAGACTTAGCTGTCGTACAAAGATAAGACTCTGTAACATCACCTTTTTATAGATACTCCCTCAGGCATTTGTCTATAAAAGTGGTCCTGTGGCGATGGAAAAGTTATGATGCATGGAGGCTTGAAATGCTGGAAACATGTAATAATTGATCTCAATGACCGTCTTCAGTATCATGCCTGCGTGAGCGTTTGAATTCACCAGTAGGACTAAGAAAAAAAAAGTCATTTCTGGGCTCATGGACATTAAGTGTCTGAGGGAGTGGCACTCGTCTGACAAGACGTTGCAATCATCATGTATGCATGTATGTATGCCTAAAACTTTTTTAGAAAACTGGTATCGTTTTAAACCTCGAGTTTTCGGACGGCAAGTATCGAAAGATTGACCAAAAACATCAACTCCTTCACCCTCAACGAGGCAGTTTTTTTCAAGGAAGGGTCGCTTTTTTTTCGCAGATATTTTCAAAAGTCATCTGCTCTTTTCGATTGACTAGCCTTAATTGGACATTCGTCACTTCCGGTTTTGCGATGGACGCAAAGGTTTTTCCCCCATTCTTTTTCTCATTCGAGATACGGTTTCGAGTCAGTTTGCTGCATTCACTTACTATATGGTTTATCGTTTCATCTTTCTGTCCACATAGTCTGCATTTGCTGTTTTCTTGTGTTTTATCGATCCTTGCTTTGATATGGTTGCTTCTTATCGAGTTATCTTGTACTGCAGTTATTAGAGATTCTGTTTCTCGGTTTATATGTCCTTTCCGCATCCATGTCCAGGTGTTTTCGTTATTCGCATCTTTTGTCATTCATATGAATCTTCCGTGGAGCTGTTTCTCTTCCCATTTCTCCTTTCTCGTTTTGTCGTTTGTCTCTGTTTTCTGTTCTGTTGTTTTTTTCAGTGTCTCTCGCTGCCATAATTATCCTTTCAGTGTTTTGCATTATGTATTTTTTTAATACTTTTTTCGTGTCCTTCACACAGTCTTCTATACAGATCAGTCCTCTCCCGCCGTCTTTCCTTTTCACGTAGAGTCTGTCAGTATCGTCCTTTGGGTGTAGTGCATTATGCATGGTCATGAGTTTCCTGGTTTTCTGGTCGAGTTGTCTTAGTTCTTCTTTTGTCCACTCTATAAACGGTCCAGAGTATCTTACTAGTGATACTGCCCATGTATTTATACTCTTTATTAGGTTTCTGCTATATAATTTCGTTTCCAGGAGTTTCTTGTTCTCCTGAGGTATTCCTTTCCAATTTTCTCTTTCATTTTTGTTGCTCTGATGGTGTCCGCTTCCAGAATTCCAAAGTATTTATAGTCGTCTTATTCCCTTAGTGCCCTGATTTTTGGTTGGTTGGGTAGTTCCATGCCTTCTGTCGTTTCCAGTTTTCCCTTTCTTATAACTAGTTGTACGCACTTTTCCATTCCAAATTCCATTTGGATATCTTGGCTGAACATTCTGGTAGTGTTAATTAGTGTCTCTAGCTCCTTTTCGGTCGTTGCAAAAAGTTCCAGATCGTCCATGTACATCAGATGGTTCATTTTTTCCTGTGTATTGGAGAACTTGCATTCGGTTTGGCACTTTCTCAGAATACTGTTCAAGGGCATCATGGCTATGATGAACAGTAGTGGTGATAGTGAGTCTCCTTGAAAGATGCCTCTTTGTATGTTAATTTCTGTTATGTGTTGTCCATCAGCTGCCAATTCCAGTCTCAATGTTTTCATTGCATTTTCTATTACGTTGGTGATCCCGCTTGGTATTTTATACATTTTTAGGCATTCTATTATCCATGCTTTGGGGATCCTGTCGTACGCTTTTTTGTAGTCGATTCATGCCATGGCTAAATTCTTTCCCCTCCTTTTTACCTCCTTTAGGATCTTTTGATCTATATATAACAGGTCATGTGTTCCTCTTTTTCCTTTTTGACATCCTTTCTGCTCTTCAGGGATGAGTCCACAGTTATTCGGGGAGTGGTAGATTTGTTCCCTCAGTTGCGCTGTCAGTATCTTCCACATAGTTGGTAAGCGCGTGATTGGCTTATAGTTGCTAGGGACGGTTCCTTTCTCCATGTCCTTCTGTAGCAGTGTGGTTCTACCTTTTGTCATCCAGTCTGGTACGCTTGCTTCCTGTATACATCTTCATAGGTTTTTGATTATTATTATTATTATTATTATTATTATTATTATTATTATTATTATTATTATTATTATTATTATTACCTGACAGGCCGAGAGAACAAACTTGTTTTAACAATAATTTAACTTGCAAAATTCATAACACGTCGACAAGAATTTATCTTGCAACATATATTCGTTTTGCAATAATTTATTGCGCAAAACTTATGAATGTATCTTTTAATTCGTTTTGCAACAATTTAGTGAGCAAACTACATCTTTAACACGTTTTGCAATAATTTAGTTACAAAACTTGCACTTTTTTTTGTACAAGTTCATTCTGCAATAATTTAGCCGTGTTGAAATTTTCTTCGACGGCTAAAAGTATCGTGAAAGCTCGAGAATTTGCAATTAGCGTTATTCATCTAAGAATGTTGCGCGGTTCAAGCGTCTGTAAATTGTTAAACAATTTCGAGTTAAGCAGGTTTTTATACGGTTTAGTAACCATTCGCAGTTTCTTTTTGTCTACTGTGGCAGGTGCTTTCTTCTGTTAGAAAGCTGAAAAGTTCAATTAAGATCTTGGTGGATTGTTGTACCACCATTGGGTAAAATACCCGAATAAATGATTATTTCGAAGTCCTTGAATAAAGTTCCGGAGAAAGGATCGTTGTTAAATTCTTCTAGACTGAGGAAAGCAGGGGCACGAATCTTAATGAATCACAATTTAATCACGGTAACAAGTTGACGTAGACTAATGCACTTATATGTTTTCCAAACGGTGTTAATAATATAAAATTTTGAGATTTTTATGCCTTTTGCCTTAATACCAGGCGGGAACAATCTTTCCTGAATCGGATTTTAATCCGATACAAATGGTTGCATATCATTACGACAAAAAATATTCTGGAACTATGTAACCATAAAAAAAACAAGAACCCGAAAGAAGTGACACAGAATAGATTGGTGACGGAATGCTATTACGGAAGCCACTACAAAGAACACAATTATGGGAAACGGATGAAAGAGCTATGGAACATGTCCAGTGAACAAAGAATTGCAGATCAAGCGAAACTTATTCTCCAGAGAGGTTGGATTTCAAATCTAGAACTAATGGAAACACTATAAAAGACAAGTGATTGAACAAACCCGGAAACGCTCCACACATGGAACCTCCGCATGTAGATCATCAATAAAACGTAAACACAGTAAACATGGAGACTGAGATCTATGAAATAACTGGACTAAACGCAAATGAAGCAGATTAATGAGAAAACATAACTTCTATTCCGAAGGAACCAATAGTGGAAAAATTAAAAGCAAAAAGAAGATCTGATCCCGATCTGGCATCAATTGAAATGAATGGCTCTCGTCTTGTCAATGAGCTCTCTAGTATCCACCGCCCTCTTCCTATCAGTCAATGAACATGCACTTACAGGACAAAGCCCAATTTGACCTCTGGTTGACCTGATTCTTTGTGTGCGCTCTATTTAGCCTGGATATCTAATGTCTTGACCTGTTTTAAATCTAGGTTAGTTTTTTATGTTAGTTTATGCATATATATATATATATATATATATATATATATATATATATATATATATATATATATATAGTGTATGTGTGTGTGCCTGCGTGCGTGTGCATGTGTACATGTACATGAATGTATATGTATGCGTGTGTGATTGTGTGTGAGTGTATGCTATACATGGGGAAAGAAAGTCTTTAAAAAGAACCCTAAAAAAAACATAAAAACCTTCACCATATGGACTAAAAACACTCTTTGAAAATAACTTTAACCGGACACTGTGAACACTTACAGTTGGAGACAGAATGTCTGAACACCAACAACAACAGAATGTCTGAACATCACTCTGAAAAACATATTTAATATCAGCGGAGGTAATTCTACAAACTCCCATTTTAAAGAAAAACTTTTTACGAAAATATCTGAAGAGAGCACACCCTAAGCTCGAAACGCGTTATAAAAATATTTTAAAATAAAAATATGATGAAAACCTTTAAAAAAAACCACAATTGTTGATGGCTACACTCTTTTAAATATATATATATATATATATATATATATATATATATTTATATATATATACATACATGTATATGTGTGATAGTTTATGTATATGCATGTTTATTTATTTTATTTATTTATTTGTTTATTTTCTATTGTTTTTGTTAGTTTTAAAGTTATTTTGTATATCTATCCTAGAGTAAATTTTATCCTGTGAATACAGTTGTTCGCTATTTCTCTCCTACAGATTAATAGAAACTAGAATGGAAAGTAGTACGACAAGCAAACACCTGTACGGACCTAGACGACCCATGTAGATTATGCCTTCATGAAAAATTTGCTACCCTGTACTTTAAAGAACCCCAATATCTATTATACTAGAAAGCTGATTGGCTAACTAAAATCTCAATAGAAGGTGCGTATATAAAAACGACAGACAACCACAAAATTCGCGCATAAGCCTGAAGAATCCTAGAGTGGATGAAACGCGGAATATTAAATGTAGCTTAATCGCCATATATATATATATATATATATATATATATATATATATATATATATATATATATATATTGTGTCGGACGTCTACAGAATTGCACTTATGCATGTGGTGTCAGAGAGCTAAGGAGCTGCTGAAGATTGCATACTGAACCCTCATTCATCGTTTTCGATGAGAGAATCCACCATATTCCAAATTTCATGATGTTGATCATCTTACAATTTATTCTAATCAGTTACGTTGATATTCACAATTCTTGACAACACCTGTTTCATAGCGCAGAATCTTTATTTAATCATTATATCAATCAACGAATCTATTCTGCCCTAAACCAATCAGAAGAAATAACACTTATCAATCTATTAAAATGAAATAAAATGCATATAGGCATGGCTACAGCGTACTTAAAAAATTAATTGTAAGATGGTCTACATCATAAGATTTGGAATATAGACTTTTGTCATTTATTTGTTATATGCGCTGTAATTGCACTGAGCTTCATATATTAAGGATTGGTATAAATAAAAGGTGAAATATAATTGAAAAAAAACCCAAACATATTTCCACAAACACACACACACACATATATATAGTTATAAAAATATATAAGGCAATTAAGCTACACAGAATATGGCGCATATCATCCTCGTGAGAATTCGTCAGGGTCTTGCGAAAAGTTGTGGTTACCGCGCATTTTTATATACGCACATGGTATTGAATTTTCTAGTTAGTCATTCAACATTTTAGTTGTAACCGCGCCCATCCTAATCAGCCAATGGGCGGGCACTTACAGGACAAAGGTACAGTTGACCTCAGGTCCACCCTTTTCCCTTTGTGTGTTTTATGCGAACGGTAGATGTCCTTTATGTGTAGTAAGCTGACCTACTTTCAGCCTAGGTGTAGTCTTAGATATTTTATTTTATTTTGGTTTATACTTCGGATATTATGCTTGTTTTACCTATGTATTAAAGACTAATCAAATGAGGTATAAGTTGTTTAAACAGTTACATTAAAGTTAGCTTAAATTTGCCATTTTTCTCTAAAAATTATAAATGCGAACTTTCTTTTTGCCGGCACTGTGTATATATATATATATATATATATATATATATATATATATATATATATATATATATATATATATATATATGTGTGTGTGTGTGTGTGTGTGTGTGTGTGTAAAGCTGTAGAAAAATAGATTTTTCATTTTTATGACGATTACATGTAAACATTCTGAAAAAGGCCACTCGAGGATAAGAGTTAATAAGTGGAAGGTTGTCAGTAAGCCAACACCGTAATGATGGTTAGTGGTGAAAATTGAGTAGAATTTGATTATTTAAGGAGGCAGTTCAACATGAACTTGTTTACATTAGACTTGAAGACGATCATGTTGTTACAGAATGGATTGAGAGAGAGAGAGAGAGAGAGAGAGAGAGAGAGAGAGAGAGAGAGAGAGGAGTAAACGTGGAGTGTAGACACGTTTACCAGAACCGAGGGTCAGCTGACCAGATTACGTATGAGTGACGTGGTCAGGTTGGCTAGATCTGTGAGACTGGATTTGGACTTTGAAGAAGACGGACGGTTTAATAGCTGTTCCCTCCCCTTCACTGGGGGTGGGGGCCGCTGACGTGTTCAAAGCAAGCAAGATTCACTTCCATATTCTGTGTCGACATTTGGAAGGAAAATAAAAAACTATAAAACTCATTCATCGTCTTGGAGTGATAAATCTTCGTCTAACAGGTACCAGTCTCCCGCTCAAGAGAAGATGAATTCCAGATGGATCACATCGACGACACATGAAGTAAGGTATGTTGAAGAAAATGCATGTAACACACACACAAAAGCATATGAACAGTTAGAGATGAACACACACAACCGCATATGAAATTAGACGATCATACGCTCACGGAATTATTTTATGTTATACACCAAACGTCAATTTGGTGCCCCTCTATGATAAACCTAGTGATAACTTCAATGATAACGCTATATAACAATGTGGTAGTTAGCTGAAAAAGCAGTCGCATGGTACAGAGTTCCACGAGCGGACAGCTCTAGGAAAGAAGCTTTGTTCATGGAATTTGCATTTATATTTAAGCACAGATAAAGAGTGGAGGAAATTGTTGACAGTGGTTGTAGTTAGATAAGTGCTTGTGAATATTTGATAAGGTGGGGCATAGATTTAAGCTCAATCTAGCATTTGCTATAAAACCCACAGACTATCCTGGAACCTTTCCACTTTAACTTTTCCGGATTCCCCTATTGTTTGAATCCTTTATTTCTGAACTACTCCGCCATTTTCTTTCTTACACATTGTCATTCCACCGTCATCTGATCGGATTATTCCACAGAGCACCGTATTTTATGCAACAAAAGGTCCATGCCTGTAGTTGGTCTCAATTTCACTTAACGGAAATATTCGAACAGGGAATTCTTTTTCATGATAATTCACGCATAGAAATCTCGATTCTCTCTTGTCCTTATATCCCTCTCCCCTTAATCCCCCTCCTCTCTCTCTCCTGTTATAGCGAGTGTCCCCTGAAAAAGTAGCCGGTTTATAAATGTTGTGATTGTAAACTATTCGCACTAAAAAAGCTGAAATAGGTATTATTTAATAGAGCACGTTTAAAGTTTTTCTTTTATAAAAAAAATTAACATTCTACCACCGTCAAACTCAATACACTTATCAAAACAAACGACAAAATATGTTATCACATTAAAAATAGGTTTTGTTAAATAGAGCAAGGTTTAAAATTTTATATTATAAAATAGTTAACACTAGTAGAACCCGTGGAAATTCCACAGTAGCTGAAAATTTTTCAAAAATAACATAAAAAAAACAAATAACAACGAATTTAAAATAATTTTTAGCAAATTCTTCTTTAACATTTTAAAGCTTAAAAGAATTGATTTCAGAAAACTTGGATATTTTTCAATGAATATTCAACGGACAGCATATTGTTTGTTTTTAGTAAATTATAAACAAGCAGATATCAATTCACTTGCACATTTTGTAAAAAATTTAGAAATTACAAGAAAAAGAAAGCTTCCAGTTCTCTTTCAACATGACTTTTTAAAGTATAAAATTATATTTAAATTATAAAATTAATAGCCAATTTGAAACGTAGACAGACGGCCATGATTTGTTTTAAAAGTTTTGGAAAAGTAAATGATTTTAATGCTTTTTAACTAATAAAAAGCGACTATAAAGGGAGATCATTCATTTATCATTAATCAATGTTTGCGATGATGATGCTTTTGTGAGGCTAGACGTATGGAAAGTAAATTAATATTTAGAAGATTCTACATATCTACCACCAGACTAAATACACTTATCGAAACAAATAACACATTTTGCTATCACATTCTGTAGATATTAGCATCAATACAGCCAATTACTTCTTGGACTTTATTTTTCTATTGGGCTATATAACTTTGAATCCCTGAAATACAGAATCATTTCCGACCGGTCGAAAAATAAACTATCAACATGTTTTTATAACTGCCGTCTTTCTGTTTTCATCATTCCAACGAGAAAAGGTAATGTGTTTAATCATTTCAGTATGGATCAATGTAACCACTTCATCCTCTCATCAAAGTATATGTCTTGTGAATATGGACTGTCTCCGTATAAATTTCTTCAACATGTACCTACTATCACTCTGTCTCCTCTCTAAATGAACATTTAAAATATGTGTGTTGTCAATTACAAGGAACATTTAATAATATATGTACAGGCCGTCACGTAAATAATATGTACCCTCTCTAAAACAGAAAAATGTAATATAACAGGTTCCTAGGTTGCCCGGGTATTTAGAGGTGGTGAGCAAAAAGAACAAAACAAAACAAAACAAAAAAAAAAAACAAGTGATAGTAGGCAGGCCCGAACCCGTACGCAAAACAAACAAAAAAACGTAACAACAAAACGTAATATCTTTGCTGTTGCGCCCATCGATAAACTGGAAGTGACGAATGTTTAAATTAACGCTAGTCAATCGAAAAGAGGGGATGACTTTCGAAAATATCGGCGAAATAAGCGACCTCTCTCTGTAGAAAAGTACCCAGTTGAGAGAAGTAGCTAATGTTTTTAGCCAGTTTCTTCGATATTTGCCGCCCGAAGGGGCAAGCTTCAAAACGATACCGATCTCGTGAAAATCCGTTGCCTCTGTCGGAGGTTTTAGACATACATACATACATACATACATACATACATACATTTAAACAGACAGGTGAGATGTATATTATGGATTACATTTAACTTTATTCTTTGAATTAATAATCTAACATCATAGCTACTTTTGTAGGCAAGAGTATCCTAAGTCTAATTTCTTCCCAGTGTTATTGCTGTCTTTGCAATTCTTCAGCAAGAGTTCCAAAATCATTGCTCTTCCGCTGTAGCGTGATACTATCAGGGTACCAAGATGGATACGTCTCGAAATAACGATATCCCTGTGTCATCTTTTGGGTAATCAAAGTTGTGGAAGCGGTCGTAGCTGTCATTTTTAATAACGAGACATTTGGATTGGAATGACAACATTAACTGGGGACGAAGTCTCTGTTTCAACCACACGGAATGAAAGCGGCGTGACACGTCGCATTGTTGTCAAACGTATTGTGTTTATATCGTCGCAAAGTAAACGAGAGATAGATAGAGATAGATAGATAGATAGATAGAGAGAGAGAGAGAGAGAGAGAGAGAGAGAGAGAGAGAGAGAGAGAGAGAGGAAGACGATTGGTCCTTGCAGCCAACTTCTCTTTGCAAACTATCGAATGCGCCAATTGACTTCTTGCACTTGTCAGCATCGTTCTATCACTTTCGAATAACTTTCTTGAACTTTGTAACTTAATTCATTGGTGATATCATTAATAATAAAGTATAATACTCCCCACAAGTAAATACCGAATTTAAATTTAAGATAAGATCATCTACAGACTGGAACGACAATATTGTCGCACCAGAAAAGACGACACCATTCCATTTCCTTTTGATGAAAACCGGTTTTCTTTTTTATTGCAGACTTGTTACTAATTGGCCAGTTTTGTACAAATCCCAAGAACAATAAGAGCCTTCTATCATGTTCAACGAGCTAGACCGGAGATGTCTCTATTCATCAGACTTGAACCTCTGCATGTCAGTGCAGTCAGGGAATCAGGAACTCGGAAAGAAAACCCAAAGTCTAGCGATCCTCGGGAAGAAACTATTAGAATAGAAGTCTTTCTTACATCTGGGGATTTCTACTGTGTACGAGTGGGTTTTTCTGTTTGTCGTGTTTGTCGGGGGTATTTACGTCGAGGGGGACAACGACTTGTAGTTCGTCGGAACACCGACCATTAAAATACTTGTAAAACAGACAGAAGGATGCAACATTTCGTCAATGGGAGAACGGTTTAAGCCTTACGGACAGTGCAGGTTGGCGACTCTCTTTTGAAGCCTGCCTAAGAATGTCTTTATCCGGCAACTTCTGATACAAAAGCGAGTTTAGAGACGATGTTGTTGTTGCGCCTGAACACGTGCCCAAACTATCTGAGTCGCCAATCCTTTCAATATGTGCAATACCTTAGCATTTTCGGATATCAACGTTGTTCAAGTAGTCTATTCATGGGGATCCGGCGGAGCATTTTGGTTTCCATGAAGGAAAATCACCGCTTCGTTTTCCTGGTTGTAACGGATCTCACAGCAGCCCGTTACATCTTCAACTGGCAATGTTTAATGAGATGAAAGAACGAGAGAAAAAACATAGGCTACAATGTTATGATTTTTGTTAATATATTACTAAATGACGAATCATTTTAACGATTTAGGATATTTGGTGTATCTTAAATTGTGAGTAAAATCTTCGCCGGGTACGAGCAATTTGTAATAATATAAATTAATATTTAGCAAAAAAAACAAAAAACAAAAAAAAAACAATGTAAAAGAATTTTTATAGAATTTTTATCTGATCACAATCTTTATGCATTGCCATTCGCTAATAACAGAGGGCGCCGGTTGTGATACGGCACTTTACCCATGTTGCAGTAATGCGCGCAACAACTTTGTAGAGAATTTTGGCGTCGAGCATTGACCATAAATAGTGCTCGGAAATATCACGCCAATCTAAAAAGTCCTCATGACTACGTATGAATCTGAAAATTCTATTGTTGGCACTGGTTTCCCCGATATTTTGTTAGTCAAAGTTCTATCTAGAAAGACATAGGGAATTACGGAGGGATCATGTCAAGGTTGCCAACATCCTAAGTGAAAATATTTTTATGGAACGAACAGGATTCGAACTAAGAATACCCAGGTTGTCGGTCCGTATCTTGAACCACTACACTACCGTCACCTCCCATCTTAACAGTTACACGCCACGAAGTTGTTAAATATTTGTGCAGCTCTGTATTTATTGAGCACTACTTATTGTTATTTATAACAACCTGTTTGCTCATTTGCCCTTTACTGAACTGTGTCTTTTTTTTTTTTTTTTGTAAAAGTTTTTGGTTCATATTTCCAGATTATATCGTTCTTTTCCTCTGCGGCTTAGTGGGTGTTTTTCGTCTCTCTAATGCTATAAATATCATTAGTTTATCAACCGTTTCTATCGCAATATTCTCTTATCTCTCTTACAATCCCCTCAACAGCTACACGAAGTTCGCTGCTGAATGCATATCTAACTTTGGATCTTTTGAAAACACATAAATTCGTAATATTTAAAAATAAATCATTAGCTAAGAAAAAAATATGCAATATTTAAATAAATGTTCGTAGACGACTTCCTGCAAGATTATACACTAGCGTCCATAGTTTTACTTTCGTCTACGATTATATAAAATTAACTTTATCTGTGTGTATGTGTGTTTGTGTGTATGTATGTTTGTGTGTATGTGTGTTTGTGTGTCAGCTCTAAATTTTTAATTGAAATTAGTATAGAATTGTTTTAAGCGTTCTATTTAGAAATATTATATAAAGTTAATTTATTACTTAATGTTGCATAGTGTTGAGGTCTTTCTAAGAGATAGGATGAGGACATTCATATTGATGAGGGAAAGATACATTTATAAAGTTCTGGAGTGTTTCCTCTTAACATATATTAGCGAGGAGAGGGCGATCAATGCTTTTAACACAGGAGGGGACAGTCATTACTTATGATGGAGAGAGACATTACTATGGATGGGGTTATACAAAGTTCATATAAGATGATTATACATTACCTTTTGCTGTTGAATGATGACACGACACAGTTTTACAAAAACATGATGATAACTTCTTTATCATCAGATCGACCGGTCGAATGATGATGACGTCAAGGATTTCAAATTCGTCTACATGATTAAACCGTTCTCCCTTCGCTTCTAAAGGGACCCTCCTCTGATCATGTCAGCTCTTTCCAACCGACCCTGCTGACTCTTCGATCCGGACTCGTTTGCCCCTGATCTTCGACTCTAGCTCCTATATTGAGAATTCATTTTTGCTAAAAAAAAAAAAGAATGGGAGAAATATGAAACAGCTGAAATATTAAGAAAACCCCTTGAATGCGGAAACTGAGCCACATGAGCAGGCCAGATAAACTGTTGCAGAGACAAAACATGAATAAGCGTTGCATGGGACCATAAACATTGAAGCTGCATATCTATAAGTTCTCTATTCCCGCCCCAATTCCCTCCCATTGCCTCATCACTGCCCCCCACAAAATGTGATACCAAATAGTCAAGAAAAGTCAAGGAGGATGGAAATAGCGAGGATAGAGCACTGACTAGGCCTCCGCTGGACAAATGCGAAAAGAACTAGGATCTTGAGGAGGCTTATTGCTACTCAAGTTCCAGGAGAGACCAATGGCTGCTGCCAGCGAGAAACCAATCGTAGACGGCTGTTGTGACGACGTAAATTCAGTTGCAAATATCATCGGAAAAGGTGGAAAGTACTGGAAATTTGGGGAGACTTGTTGTCACTTAGCTTTCAGGGAACACCACAGGTTGTTTTCAAGGAGAGATCTTTGATGGCCTGCGTGAAAGTTCCTTGTAAGGCAATAACAACAACAACAACAATACTACTACTACTACTACTACCACTACTACTACTACTACTACTACTACTAACAATAATAATAATAAAAAGAAGAACATACCACATCAAAGCAAGGATTTACAAGAAATAAGATAACAGTAAATGCAGACTGTGGAAAAAGAGACGAAAAAATAAACCACATAATAAGCGAATGCAGCAATCTAGCCCTAAAATAATATAAGAATAGACACGATCAAGTGGGGGAAGCGCAATACAATGGGAACTATTCTTATGAGACATAGATATACAAACAGATAAACCCGTCCAAGCAAGAAGACCGAATATAATAATAGTTAACAAGAAGGAAAAGTCATGCCATATCGCATATTTCGCCGTTTCAGCAAACCACAGAGTCAGATAAGCGGCGCAAATACACGAAACTAGAGAGCCCAAGGAGTTATGGAATATGAGGAGACTTAAGATAGCACCAATAATAGTGGGAACATTACGAACACTCGCGAAAAACATTGAGAAAAGCAAAAGAGAGATTGGAATCGGATTGAAAGCTGAGAAAATAGAACGGATTTCAATAATGAAAGCTGCTTAAATATTAAGGTTTTCCTTAATATTTCAGCAGCTTTCATTATTGAATGTGGAGACTAATGCACATTGGCTACAGGATCAAGCTGAGCATGCAGAAACTGCTACAGATGTAAAACCCAAAAATACCACATAGGATCATGAAAACTGTAAATTAACTTTGCCGCCCCTCTCTCTCTCTCCCCCAAATTTGAGTGTTGGCTTATGCCACACCATACAAAATAATCTGGACGGGTCAAGGAACATGGAAAGACTGAGTAGAGAAAGCACTAACCAGACCTCCACTATATGAGTGTGAAGAGGAGTAGAATTGAGGTTTATTGCCACCCAAAATTTTAGCGAAGACCAATCGTTACAACCAACAAGAAGTCAATGGTAAACGGCTGTTACGATAACACAAACTAATCTGTAAATGTTATCGAAAGTAGTGGCGAGTACTGGAAATCTGGAGAGACTTGTCACTCTGACTCCAGGGAACACCGCAAGTTGTTCTTAAACAGAAATCTTTGAAGATGACCTGTGTGACTGCTCCTATCGAGTAAATGATAATGATAATGATAATTATAATTGTGATAAAATAAAAATACTAACGATAACAATGACATTAATAATAATGATGATAATGATGATGATAATAATGATGATGATGATAATAATAATGATGATAATGATGATGATAATAATAATGATGATAATAATAATAATGATGATAATGATACTACTACTACTAGTAGTAGTAGGAATAATAATAATAATAATAATAATAATAATAATAATAATAATAATAATAATAATAATAATAATAATCTGGGGAGACTTTTGTGACTCAAATTCCAAAGAACATTATTACAAGTTGTTCTCAAAGAGGAATCTTTGATGATGGCCTGCGTGACTACTAGTTAGTAAATAATAATAATTATTTAAGATTTGAAAACAATGAAAGCCAATTCTATCAGAATGTGAACGGAGGACAAGCACGAACAGAACAACCGGACCAAAACAACAGAACAAAACACTACTGGAGCTAAATATGGGAAGAGCGACAAGATCACAATGCAAATGCACAATAACTGAAAGACATGAATGAAAGCCACAAACTGGAGATCACCAGACTTCAGCGGAATACGTGTATACTGGTTCAAAAAATTCACTGCACTATATCAAAAACTAATTCAGAACCTGAAAAGATGTATTTACGAAGCAAACGTGCCAGAATGGATGGCCAAAGGAAGAACCATACTAGTGCAAGAAGAGTCGGAGAAAGAAAACAACGCCAGTAACTACCGGCCAATAACATGTTTACGTACAATGTGGAAAATACTAACAGCACAATTGGGGAAACAAATTTATCATTCTCTTCATAATCGCGGACTACTACCAGAGAAATAGAAAGAACACCAGTATGAATTTGAAAAATACATAATGCAGAACGCCGAAAGAATAATTACCGTAGCAAGAAACGCCGAAGAAACAAAATAGAAAAGGAAGTGACGGGAAATAATACGAGGAAAGAAAAATGGGAAGAGAAATGACTACACAGACGATGTATAAGGATTACAAAAGACGAGACTAATGAAAATACTTGGATTTGGTTACAAAAAGGAAATGTAAACAAAGAAATTGAATTATTAATAACAGCTACAGAAAATAACACAATTAGAACCAACCACATCAAAACAAAGATCGACAAGACACAAGAAACAGCTAATGCAGACTCTGTGGACAAAAAAGCGAAACAATAAACTACATAATAATGTAGCAAACTAGTCGAAAAAGAATATAAAAATAGACACGATCAAGTGAGAAAGGCAGTGCACTGGCAATTATACAGGCAATTGAATCTTGGACTTCCAGACAAATGGTACAAGCACGAACCGGCAGCAGTACTGGAAAACGAAAATCACAAGATTTAATGGAACATGGATATACAAACAGATAAATCCATCCAAGCAAAAAAAAAAAAAAAAAGAAAAGAAAAGAATGTTAAAATAGTTAACAAGAAGGAAAGATCTTGCCAGATTGTAGATTTTGCTGGTTCAGCAGATCACAAAGTAAAGATCAAGGAGACTGAGAAGCGGAACAAATGTGGGGAACTGGCCAGATCACTCAAAGGGATGTGGAAGGCGAAGAAAGTTAAAATAATACCATTAATAGTAGGAGCACTAGGAGCAATACCGAAAAACTTTGAAAAAAGAATGGGAGAGATTGGAATCAGAGGGATGGCTGAGAATGCACAACGAATAACAATAATGTAAACCGTTGAAACATGACGGAAAACCCTTAAATGCGGAAACTAACGCACATGAGATATATGTACAAAATGGACCTTAAACAAAAAATAACATGACATGGAATAAGGAAAGCTGAAGTATGATTGTAAGTTAAACCCGTTTACGCCTTCGCCTTCCGCTCCTTTTTTTGTGCGTGTCACCATAAACTGGCATCACTAAATAAGTGGGGGAAGGTCAAGGAGGATGGAAAGATCGAGAAGAGTAAGCTCTAGTCAAACCTCCTCTGGATGAGTGCAAAGAGGACTGGGACTTTGGGGAGGCTTGTTGTCACCTAAATTCCAGTGAAGTCCAATGGTCGCTGCCAACGAGAAATGAATGGTAAGTGGTTGTTGCCATCTATGATCGATCTGTAAAGGTTATCGAAGTGCTGAACATCTAAGGAGACTTATCACACAGACTCCAGATAACTCCATAGGTTGTTCCAAAATAGAAATCTTTGAGGAATACCTGTGTGACTACTCCTAGTTAGTCAATAATAATAATAATAATAATAATAATAATAATAATAATAATAATGACGATAATAATAATTATGATAATGACATTACTACTACTACTACTACTACTACTGCTACTACTACTGATAATAATAATGCTAGTAATACTATTACTACTACTAGGAATTATAATAATGACACTACTACTACGAATAATAATAATAATAATAATAATAATAATAATAATAATAATAATAATAATAATAATAATGAAGAAGAAGAAGAAGAGGAAGAAGAAGAAAAAAGAAGAAGAATGTCTCGTCTTTTCGAGTGTGCGTAGATTAATCTTCTCGGACAAGCGAAACGATTAATGTAAAAAAAAAAGGGATCAACTACAAAAAGTAAAAATAAAAGCGAAAAATACATGCAATTAAAATGTAAAAGAATGACGAATGTATTTTTCAATTAATGAAATAAAATAGAAAAAATTAAATGACTTAAGGTTGGAGCGATGAATAGAGTGGGAAGAGTGTGTTTGTGTGTGTGTGTGTGTGTTTGTGTGTGTGTGTGTGTGCTTGCATGTGTGTGTGCGTGTGTTGGTCAATGAGAGAGGGAAAGAAAGATCGAGAGATAATGGAGGAGAGAGTGAGTGAGCGATAACAAATATACATGGAAATACATATTCAGTTACATGTAAAGAGAGAGAGAGAGAGAGAGAGAGAGAGAGAGAGAGAAAGGAAAAAAGAGAGAGTGAGAAAGAGAGAGAGTGTATGTGTGTGAGAGGGAGGGGTTTAGTAAGTGAGAACGAGAAAGATAAATAGAAAGACATATTTAAAGATAGAGAAAAAGAGAATAACACGGAAAGGGAGAGAGAGAGAGAGAGAGAGAGAGAGAGAGAGAGAGAGAGAGAGATCAATATATATAGAGGAACAAGGAGAAAGAAAGCGAGAAAGATATAAAGGAAAAGGGAGAAAGAAAGCGAGAAAGAGAAAGAGAATACAAATAAGTGATTGTGAATATATATATATATATATATATATATATATATATATATATATAAATGTACCTACTTACTATGCCTCCCCACGGGACAGAGTTAGACACCAGGGTCGTTTTTTAACGTAGAGAAAAGGTACAAAAATAAAAATTGTCTCAGTCGTGAAGGATTTCTCCTCCACCGAAAGAGAACAAGAAATAGAAGTGCAGCATCTGAAGAACAGATACTACACTTTGAGATATTAAATCTTTTATTCATGTTAAAAAAATACAGTCAAAATCAACGATGAACAAAAAACTTAGGCACATGGCCAACTCAAAAGGGGGGATTTTGGGGGTCGTTGGTCATCCTTGTCACTCCAGAACTGAACAAAGTCAAAAGTTTCTCCCAGCTAGTATCTTCTTTCACCATAATACCGCATTCACCCTTTCATATTTGGGGACGTCCTACTTAACTCCCAATTTTTATAACATTTTTTATTGACGTGTAAAAACAAAAAAGATAACAATAAAATGGTACAATAATTCATTTGTGTCGAGGGCGGGGGAAGAAAAAACAAAAGGTGATTAGTAGGACCCTCTCAACCCCATCTAGTTGATAGACTGCCCGTTCTACTAGGTTTGTAAAAAGAACCTCGCTTCTACGGGTCAGTCTCTAGGTGGGGATGCCCTCTAGATGGGGGTGAATGGAGAAAAGAAATTTTTGTGGGTAAGGGATGGAGGTTAGTTTGTATTTCTTTTTCTCCAAGATGGGTAAAATTTAGAGGAAGGGGTGAAAACAAAAATTGCAGGTAAGAGGGGATGGGGATCTTGGAGGCTTCCTAATCGGGGAGGGATGGAACACACACTCAGCTAGCCGAGAGGCTACTTGTTTAATTTTACTTTACAGAACTGCGCGTTCCACATCGAGGCGGGGAACACGTATTGAAATTTGGCTCCTCTTCGTACACACAGACTTGCCACATGTATCCATCTTCTGTCAAATGCCGCGCGATGCAGCCTTCTTCTATCACATCTGATCTTCACCCGTAGTTGGTGTTTAAAGAAAGCGATCAGATCTTGATCAGAAAAAGACAACCACCCCCGGCAACCTTGTAAACGCGACGTATGTAAATGAATAAAAAAGAATACGAAAAGTATAAACGCTTATAACTTTCTTTATTCGTTTTCAATTGGTGACGTGCAGGAATACAAAATAATATTATGAAAAAAAAAATTAAAAAACTTTTTTACAGGTACATAATTTTCGACCGATCCTTCAGTCTTCATCGGTGTAGTATATATATATATATATATATATATATATATATAGTAAGTTATAAAATATATATGGCGATTAAGCTACACTGAATATTCCGCGTTTCATCCACTCTAGGACTCTTCAGAAGAAGAAGAGAAATTACTCAGGGACGTAGTAATTATTAATTTATAATTAATATATATATATATATATATATATATATATATATATATATATATATATATATATATATATATATATGTGTGTGTGTGTGTGTGTGTGTGTGTGAGTATATACATATATACTTACAGGCCGCCCGGCATTGCCCGGTCGTTAAATCTTATGTTTTTATTAATGCAGATTTCGTATTTATTACTATATCATATTTAACTCAATATATAGCAATGCTTTAAAAAGAGAAAAAAAAAATGACTCATGCGCCACAACAGAGAATCGAAACTAAAACTTTTAGCTTACAATTTTCTTTTTCTTTTGACGTTAATGCATGAGCTATGAAGACATATTTACTAAAAATTAAAACATAAACTAATAGCTATTAGGTTACGCATACATATTCGTAATGCCGGCGTTCAACCTTCACACTTTTGCACCGATTTTCCCCAGCTAAAACCCCAATATAAAGTTTCGCATAGGTTCGAATACCCTATATATTAAGTTACATGTCTGTAGACCAAAAACTGATAGAGGTGTTTGATGGAGAAAACGTTTTAAACAAATATATATATATATATATATATATATATATATATATATATATATATATATATATATATATACGCATACAAAAATATATATAGAAAGAGGTTCTTTTTACTATAATCTTTGACGCAAATATTACGCAAGTATAAATCATGTAGAATATATGCATGAATATAATTACACGTAATCGTTTACTAAAGATAATCGAAAAAAAAAAACTCATTGGAAATTAATTTAAATGATTGTTTAAAAGAATATGCAAATTAGCTAGATCTTTTGCAGATGAATGCAATTCCATGATCCATATTTTACAAAGTTTTATTTTATTTTTTAAATAAATAGAAAAAAAGGGTTTTTCATATGAATATCAATACACAAACACACAAAAAAAACTTATAAGAGTATAAATGTATATTGTCATCCGAACACACACACACACACGCAGATATATAGAAGGATTTTAAAAGTGAAAGATAGAGAAAACGTTTGAGCGATGTAGATAGTGAGAAATATAGAACAAGAGAAAGAGAGGGGGTTAGCGATAATGATTAAGAAAAGAATCTGAAGAGTGAGAGCGATGGTGCAAGAGCGACAGAAAGATAATTCAATACCTACAGTGTTGCAACAAAATCCGAATCAGATCTACGCCAAAATCCCTACTGATTTATGTCATCACAAGACGAGCTACCGACGATCAAAGAATCGAGAAAGGCAGAGGTTGCGACTTTGTTTCAACGAATTCCAGTACGAATCCGCTGGAATGCTGTTGTTATTCTCTAATAAAAAGAATTTCGCACGTACAAAACTGAAAAGAATTCTTGAAGTATATGAATTTTTCCTTTGCCGTAAAGACACTTTATATTCTTAAAAATAAAAGTAAAAGAAAAAAAAACCGGTATAAAAGCCGTATAAAAGGATATATATATATATATATATATATATATATATATATATAATATAAAGCTGAATGTGTGTGTGTGTGTGTGTGTGTGGTCACGAAGAGGCTCCTATATGGGTGACTATTTTAAAAAACTGATTACATATAATGACAGAAGTTGTATCGAGACACAGGAATGGGTATGTTTGATCTGGCAGAACGGTGGTTCATTAAAATTGTGGGGTTTGCATTCGCGCCTGATCCATGGATCCATGGTATGGAAATAAAAACTTAAAAAAAAGTTTACAAGTGATTTTGATATAGATGTACATAATAATATTTTGATAAGTATGTTTTAACTTAAATAGGGATGGTATAATAAAATTGTGAGGTCTGCGTTCGCGCCTGGCCTCCATAGAATGGAAATAGGCAAAAAATTTAATAAAGACTTTTCATATCTATTTGCGTAAGTATACTTTGATAATTATGTTTCAGTTTGAAGAAATATGGTATAATAAAATTATGGAGTGTTCGTCCGCACCTGACTTCCATAGAATGGGAATATGTCACAAAGTTTAACAAGGTTTTTTAATATAGATCCACAGAATATTGTGATAAGTGTTTCAGTGTGAACAGGTATGGTGTAATAAATTATGGGGTTTATCTATTTTATTTTTATTTTCATCATATTTTGCTTTGGTTTTGATACCCCCAAATCCAACCCAAATTTACAACCCTTCCTTTTCATAACCTATCATACTTTCATAAATCAGAGTCGATTTTCTGTAGGCTGTTTTTGAACCCAGTCAACGACGGGTAGTACTATTTAATTTATTTAATCCCCTCTTATGGCTAAATATGTTATATTAAAAAGATAATAAATATCAATTTTATTCTGTTTTTATTATTATTATTATTATTATTATTATTATTATTATTATTATTATTACTATTATTTTTATTATTATTATTATTATTATTATTATTATTATTATTAATAATAATAATTTCAATATTGTTTTATCATTATTATTTTTTCTTTTACTTATATATTCATTTAATAAAAACGCGAAAACTTTAAACTTATATCATTTAGTATAAAGGGCTTAATTAATTGTAGACGTATGTTTGAACTGCGTTGATATTACTCGCGGACGTATGTTAGATGATAAATATGTCAGTTGGATACATTCGCTGTCTTTTTTGACATGTTCATTTCTAACGATTAGATTGTATTTTCTGTTTGTATTTGTAATATTGTTGTCTCATTACTGAATTGTATAATTGTTCATAAATTGGTTGACACGCAGATTTTTTTCTTTTTCTTTTTCTATATACTGGCAACTTCTTTAAGATTCCCTTCCTATTAATTCTTACTTTCTCTCTTTCTCTCTTTAACTATATCTCATCATTCTGTCTTTTCCCTTCTAGTCCTTATTCTCTTTATAATAACCATTTATATTTTTCTTTTTCTTCTCCATATTATATGTATATTTTTTCTCTCTATTTTCTTTATCTATTTCTTTTTTTCTCTTCTTAATCACTCTCTCTCCATTATAATCTTTTAACTTTATTTAAATTGCCCCCTCCCTCTTTACATCTTATAATTAAAGTTCTGTGTTTTAAGTTTTTTAACTCCAACTTTTAAAGAGTTCCTACCTAAAATAAAAATCCATTATTCATTGAACTTTTGAATAGTCAAGTCGCTGCCTGATGATATCTGTTGTTTGATTGAAACAAGTGGCTATTTGTAGCAGCAGGATGTGACCATGTTTATATAACAATAAACAAGTATTATCAGCTCTTTTTATTGAGCACTATCTAACAACCTCGTTAAATTCATTAGTCCATTACTTTTGAATAAAAAAACCCGAGTATATATATATATATATATATATATATATATATATATATATATATATATATATATATATATATATATACGTATGCATATCCTTGTAGAACCCCAGTGCGGATGTGCGGATGTCGAAAAATAGTCTTGCCCTTTTCTTTCCATTGTCTGTCTTGACTTTGTACTTCGCACCTCTGTTGATATACACAAGATGTTACAAGATACACTAAATGAATCCAGAAACAGCCGTCATCAATCAGAACACACATAACTGATGCAGATTACGCAGACGATATTGCTTTGTTCGCGAACAACACAGCTGATGCGCAAACACTGTTACGTAAGCTAGAAAAGTCATCAAATGACATTGGTCTCCACATAAATGCGGATAAGACAAAGTTTATAACTTTCAATGTGAAGGGAGAGATCAGAGCTTTGGTTGGATCAACACTGAAAGAAGTCACTGAGTTTATGTATCTGGGCAGCAACATAGTTTCCACAGAGGGAGATATCGGAATTCGCATTTCAAAAGCATAGACCCCATTGGATGGGCTACATTCAGTATGGACTTCGAGACTGGCTGACAAACTGAAAAGGCAGTTCTTCAGGGTAGTGGTAGAGTCTGTCCTTGTTTACGGTGCTACAACCTAGACACTCACCAAAAGATTGGAAAGAAAACTAGACGGCACATACACCCGTATGCTAAGAACAATATTAAATATATCTTGGCAAAATCATCCCACGAAGCAGCAACTTTATGGTAATCTACCTAGCATATTTAATACCATCAGAGAAAGACGCCTACGATTTGAAGGTCATTGTCTGAGGAGAAAGCTTGGCGAGTGATGTATTGCTATGGACTCCACGACACGGACGCGCAAGCAGAAGACGACCTAGATCCAGGTATATCCAACAAATAGCACACGACGCCAACTGTGAACCTGAAGATCTGATGCAACTGATGGAAGACAGGAAACTCTGGAGAGGAAGAGTCACATTGGGCGGGTAAAGATCCCGTCATGATGATGATGATGATATATATATATATATATATATATATATATATATATATATATATATATATATATATATATATATATATATATACCACTACGTTGTCTTTATTTTAAATATATGCAGTTTTTTTTTATCAAATTTGCTATTTAAAAAAATTCCGAGATACAAAACCTGTTAAGTAAGGGCGAAACCGGTCGACTGGCCTTTCTTTAACTTTCATCATGAATATATATATATATATATATATATATATATATATATATATATATATATATATATATATATATATATATAATAAATTCTTGACAAGGGATGCGGTCATCCAACCAGCTAATAACCACAAGTCGATGTCTCACAGTTGAAACTCCTACTTGTGTGACATCGGCTTGGGGTTATTAGCTGGTTCGATGACTGCGTCCCTTGTCGAGACGAACTAGGTCCATTTCAAAGTCGGATTCCGTCACGGTTTGCTTGGTTAGTTAATAGAATATCTTGTGCTCGGGGCTTTTGCTCAGTTGGTACAGTGCTTGCCTCGCATTCAAGAGGCTCGGGTTTCGAATCCTGAATTCGGATGTGTCTAACTGATGAGCGCAAATAAGGGCAAAACTCGAGTCTTGGACTTCCGGTTTGTTAACTTTCATGTCTCTTGTGGGCTGCGACGTTGTTTGGATGTGGAATTTATTATTCCTGATCTTAAATGGAACACGTACATCAAATCTGTTGCCAAGGCCGCTGGAAAGATGGTGGGATCTTTCTATCGATCCGGTAGATATCTCACTGCTGATGCTATTCTCTATCTATATAAGAGCCAGGTACGTCCAAGGATGGAATACTGTTGCCACATCTGGGCAGGAGCTGCTAGAAAAGACTTGTCCTGCCTTGATAGAGTTCAAAATAGACTTCGTAGCCTCGTAGGAGATGTCCTTTTCTCCTCCTTGCAACCTCTATCTCACAGAAGAGATGCTGCGAGTTTGTCTCTGATGTATCGTTATTTTCATGGAAAGTGTTCGACTGAGCTTCAATCTATGGTCCCCCCTCGCCAAACTTTCACAAGAAACACTCGTCTAGCTGTAAACACTATCAATAATTTCCCCCACTCTTTATCTGTGCCTAAACCTAAACGTAGATTCCATGAACAAAGCTTCTTTCTTAGAACTGCACGCCTGTGGAATTGTCTTCCATTTTCCTGCTTTCCGGCTGACTACAATATGGTTGTGTTCAAGTCTAAAGTAAATAAGTTCTCGATGAGCCGTTCCATATAAGTTATCAAATTTACCAAATTTTCATTACTAATGATTACTATATTGTCCAATTTCTACTGTACACTCTTTAACCCTTATCCTTGAGTGGCCTCTGGGCCTTGATAATGTGGTGATGCCTATGTAAATATATATATATATATATATATATATATATATATATATTATTAAATCCCCGAAACAGTATTTCATGGTGAACAACTGATGATCTCTTAAAAAATAAATTATTACTGGTACTATAATGAATTCGAGAGAGCAAATTGATGCAGTGATTCCAGGTGATTGAATGACTTATTGACTAAATGGTTTTCTAGCGAATAATAAAAAATATTTTTTGTATAGTTTTCAAGTTTAAAGCTTTCAAGAATATATATATATATATATATATATATATATATATATATATGTGTGTGTGTGTGTGTGTGTGTGTGTGTGTGTGTGTGTATATATATATTAGCTGTGGAAGGATTCCGAATTTTTCCCGATTCCGATACGTTGTAACAATGGCACTCACGATAGGAGCGGATCCGAAAAATCCAACTAATACAAAAAAGACTATAGCTGTATAACCTATTTAAGAGATTGAAGTTGAACCCTCTTTAGTGAATTGAAGAAATGCGTTCCAGTAGCTTACATACGTCATCTTAAACTTCCTGTTAATCTTCTTGGATAATCTCTTGGTGGTTGATTATGACAGCTCACGTTCATGGTTACATAAGTGTTAAATGCTCTCTAATTAAAATGTTAATTACTGGTAGTCTGGAGGAAAGGCACTAGCTTGGATTTATTGACTGGTTTCGGATATCCCGACCAGCAATATTAGTCACTTCCTTCACTGATGATTCCGTAAGTATAAAACAGTATCTGTAAATTTTGAAAATATTACCAATTTATTGAAAAATATTATAGTCATATATGTACTTATATATATATATATATAAAGTATGTTTTGAAACTATATAGTGTTAGCCTGACAGATTCACACGAGGATTAAACGCGAAAATATGTTGTGTACCTTAATTCACTAATATATTTTCCTAACATATTACCTAACTCTACCCACATATTGAGTACTACTGAAGTAAATACTAAAAATAGTTACATAAAATTTTATGTATCTATTTAAATAATATATATTTATGTATATATAGAGAGAATATATGCGTACATTACTGAGATGGACAAATATAGGGAGGAGAGAGATTTCGTGGGTACAGACAGACAGACAAACAAACAGGCAGATAGAGAAAAGAAACTAATGGCAGACAAATCTATCAGTCAACTTGGTTGGGAATGAGCCACTCACGTCTCACATGTCCCCGAGGGCGATTGCTTTCGCACCGGTGGTTACTAACGTCGAGCGAGCGATTACTTGGGAGCGGAAGTAGCGAGGCGCAAAGAAACACACACACACACACACACACACACACACACACACACACACACACACACACACACACACACACACACACATGCTCGCGCATTCTCTCCTTCCGCTCTCTCGGACGCAAGGATATAAGGAAAGAGTGAATCGATCAGTCAAAGGAGCCATTAAACCCGCGTGTGTTGATCTGTCAGAACGAGGTTAATGATGTTGCCATCTTAATTCACGCCCCTCCACACAGCACCACAACGACTTTCGTGCCGGCAAAAAATAACGCCGTGTCGTGTTAACAGGATTGGAGGCAATCACTAAGACGACATTATTGATGAATTTCGATCGCAAAGGCCGATATTTAGCGTTCACACACACACACACGCACACACACAACATATATATATATATATATATATATATATATTTAATTGAAGACGTTCAATTATATTAATAAAACGAACTCAAAATTATTTCCAAAAGTGATCAATACAAAGTACAGCTTAATAGAACACTCTTTAGACCATGATATTTCGAAGAGCAAGGTTACATATGAAAAAAAAAAAAAACTGGCAAAAGAACCTGAATAGAGATATAAGAAAAATACGAAGAACACACACACACACACACACACACACACACACACACACACACACACACACACACACACACACACACACACGTATGAAAAAAGAATACGAAAAGTATAAAAGTTTATAACTTTTCTTTATTCGTTTTCAATTCGGTGACGTGCAGGAATTCAAAATAATATTATGAAACAAAATTAAAAACACTTTTTTTACAAGTACATGATTTTCGAACGATCCTTCAGTCTTCATCGGTGTAGTGAAAGTGATGAGCATACACGGGGAAAAAGGGAAGGAGAAAGGAAGAGGTATAGCCAATGAGAAGGTGCCACGTCAGTTTTAAATACATATACATATAAGTACGCACAGTACATATACACATATAAAAGAAAAAAATTAAACAGTAAATAAAAATGAAGAAGCGCGCCTTATATATACACACACACACACACACACACACACACACATATATATATATATATATATATATATATATATATATATATATATATATATATATATACAGGGTGGCCGAAAAGTTCCAGGACACTATACATGTATTTTTAATAAAACACAGTATTTTTTAATGAAACACACAGAAAACATATATATTCAACAAAAAAAGAGAACTTTATTAGAAACAAAGCAGAAAACAACTAGAGTAATTTAGTGGTCTAGGGGATCAGTATGTTGGCCCTCGTTGTTCTTGCACAATTCCATTCGCCTCCAGGTTCTTTGTGCCATTTTTTTTAGAGAATTCCTTGATACGCTAGCAAAAGCAGCAATAATCGCATGCTTTAGCTGATCAATGGTTTCGTATCTAATACCAGAAACTTGACCTTTAATTAAACCCCATAATGAGTTGTCTGGAGTGGTCAAATCGGGGCTTCGTGGTGGCCAAGCAAAAGAATTTGATCCGCGCCCAATCCATCGATCAGGAAACTCTGCATTTAGCAGCGCTCTCACAGGAAGTACATAATGTGCGGGTGCACCATCTTGCTGTAGCCATACACAATCCTTAATACCAAGTTCTATTAACTTGGGAATGAACCAGTTTCTAATCATGTTGGCATATGATTCCTGGTTGACATTGCCATCAAAGAAATAAGGACCAATCAAATGTTCAGATGTCAATGCAGACCAAATCATGACATGTGGAGGATTATTTTCCACTTCTTCTTTGTAAAAGGGGTTTTCTTTAGTCCCAGTGTCCTGGGACTTTTCGGCCACCCTGTATATATATATATATATATATATATATATATATATATATATATATATATATATATATATATATATATATATATATATACGATTCCGATACCCTAAACAGTAGGATTTTTCTGATTGTTAATTCCGATTTCGATTAATCGCCCTAATACCAATGTAAAAAAAAAAAATCGTACTTTTTAGGGTATCGGAATCGTAAAACATCCTGCCTATTTTCCGATGTTGAAAACTGTTGTGTTGTTATTTTTGAAACTTAATTTTCCAATTACTATTGCTGATACTCATGATGAACTGATGCCTGCTTATTGGATTTAAACTAACAGTAAAACTAAAATCCATACATTCTCACATAAATGTATTTTTTTACGTTTGCGAAAGTATATGCACTTATTGCATGGCTTTACTATAACCCCCCCCCCAAAAAAAAACACTGCTTTATAGCAAAATATTAAGAAGTTATAAAAGAATCTGAATTGGAATTAGGACAAATATTGGAATCGTCACATCACATATGCATGCATATACCTGTATATATGTATAATATATCTGTATATATGTATATGTATGTATCTGCATATTTATAGATATATACATATATATGTATCCGTACATAAATACACACACACACACACACACACACATATATATATATATATATATATTACAATAGAAAAATGTGCGCATGAAAAGTAATATGGTTAAACTTAAACATGGAAAAGTTAAATATTGCAGCATTATGTATTAATTATATAATGTTATGAATTGAATTTTAAAAAATGTAATGTTCTTAATATTTTAAGTTATAGATTCATTATATATTTTACAAGAATATATTGTCTTTTCCAGTTTTTACACCGAGTTATTTACTTTTCCACGTTTCAGCTTAACCATATTTTCTTTCATGCTCGTATTTTTCTATTGTAATCCATGATTTTCCCAGGCTTCCAATAAATTCACTTGTTCTTTGTTTAATTTCAGTCTTATTTTTTTGCCCCTATAAACACATATGTAATAACAATGTACGGCACTCGTCAGCTTTCAATAAAATCCACCAATGATCTCCCTTTCATGCTTCCATCTCTCTGTTTCACGTGTTACTTCTCCTTTAGCAAAAGTAGTGAATTAGTAGCAACAGCAGTCGCTGAAGCAACATGGTTGCTATAGAAACCAGTCATAAAAAGCGATCCTCATCTTCTTACATATTTTTACGAGTTTGAACACCAGAAAATTCATCATAACTATTGTTTTACTGAACGAGAATTGAATTTTTTTCGCAATATAGCTGAGAGGGTGGTGTATAAACTATAATAATTGTTTGAAATTGGGTCGAATAATGAGTGCGCGGTGAAGCTTTAAACGCTAAAATGGAACACGTACAATCAAATCTGTTGCCAAGGACGCTGGGAAAATGGTGGGATCCTTCTACCGCTCCAGAAGATATCTCACTACTGATGCAATTCTCTATCTGTATAAAAGCCAAGTACGTCCAAGGATGGAGTACTGCTGCCACATCTGGGCAGGAGCTGCTAAAAACAGCCTATCCTGCCTTGACATAGTACAAAATAGACTGCGTGGTTTAGTGGGGGATGCCCTTTTCTCTTCCCTGCAACCTCTCTCCCACGGAAGAGACGTTGCAAGCCTCTCTTTGTTTTATCGCTATTTCCATGGCAGGTGCTCGTCTGAGCTCCAATCCCTCGTCCCCTCTCGCCAATCTTTCACGAGAAACACCTGTCTGGCTGAAACTACTGTCATTAATTTTCCCCACTCTTTATCTGTGCCTAAATCCAAACGTAGATTTCATGAGCAAAGCTTCTTTCTTAGAACTGCACGCCAGTGGAACTCTCTGCCGCTTGCCTATTTCTCACCTGACTACAACTTGGACATCTTCAAGTCCAACATAAACAAACTCCTGACAAACCTCCCCCTTAAGTAAGACACTCTATCAAAACCCCACATACTAATGATTACTACGATACTATCTCATTGATTACTGTACACGCAATAACCCTTATCCCTGAGTGGCCTTCGAGTTGATAAGTGGTGACCCCCATGCAAAAAAAAAAAAAAATTCTAAATGACTAAAACTGACACTTAACCATATATTCAAACACTACGGTGTTTGAATGATACATAATGCTTTCTGTGTCATGATTTTATTTTATCTTTATCACATGATACACACACACACACACACACACACACACACACACACACACACACACACACATATATATATATATATATATATATATATATATATATATATATATATATATATAAAGCTGAATGTGTGTGTGTCTGGTCACGAATAGGCTCCTATATGGTTGACTATTTAAAAAAAAACTGATTACATATAATGATAGAAGATGTATCGAGACACAGGAATGGGTATGTTTAATCTGGCAGAATGGTGGGTCATTAAAGTTGTGGGATCTGCGTACGCGCCTGGTCCACAAAGTATGGAAATAAAAATATTCAAAATTAAAAAAAAAAGTTTACAAGTGTTTTTGATATAGATGTACCGAGGAATACTGTGATAAGTATGTTTTAACTTAAATAGGGATGGTATAATAAAATTATAGGGTCTGCGTTCGCGCTGGTCTTCATAAAATGGAAATAGGCACAAATTTTTATAAAGACTTTTCATATCTATTTGCGTAAGTATACTTTGATAATTATGTTTCAGTTTGAAGAAATATGGTATAATAAAATTATGGGGTGTTTGTTCGCACCTGACCTCCAAAAAATAGAAATATGTCAGAAAGTTTAACAAGGATTTTAATATAGATCCACAGAATATTGTGATAAGTGTTTCAGTGTGAACAGGTATGGTATAATAAATTATGGGGTTTATCTATTTTATTTTTACTTTCATCATATTTTTCTTTGGTTTTGATACCCCCAAATTCGAAGCTATCTCTTTACAACTCTTCCTTTTCATAACCTATCATATTTTCATAAATCAGATTACATTTTCTGTAGGCTGTTTTTGACCCCAGTCAACGACGGATACTTTTGTTAGTATATATATATATATATATATATATATATATATATATATATATATATATCCCGGCTGTGCTATTAAAAAAATGCTCTGCCGAGGTTGCTCCAGTTCTGCCCAAACTTTACAATAAATGCCTTAACGAATCTTGTTTTCCCGACTGCTGGAAAACTGCCTCTGTGGTACCAGTCTTCAAGAATTCTGGTGAAAGAACTGACCCACTAAATTATCGCCCCATTAGCCTCCTCCCGCTTTTCGCCAAAATATTTGAGTCCTTAGTTAATAAAGCCCTAGTCCAGCACCTAACAGCTGCTAAACTCTTGACTGACAAACAATATGGATTCAGGCAAGCCCGTTCAACAGCAGATATCTTAACTGTAGTTTCTGAACGTATATACCGTTCATTGGATAAAACAGGGGAGGGTAGAGCGGTGGCCCTTGATATATCTAAGGCTTTTGACAGGGTATGGCACCATGGTCTTCTAAGGAAAATTAGATCATATGGAATCACTGGAAGAATTCATAACGTAATTAAATCCTTCTTAAGTAATAGAAAAATCAAAGTTGTGTCCAAACAATATGACATAAATGCGGGAGTGCCTCAGGGGTCTATCCTTGGACCTCTATTGTTCCTGATATTCATAAACGACCTCCCTGATAATATTGTTTCGGAGATGGGTATATTTGCCGATGACACCACTCTCTATAACAGATATGAGGGGAAAACAAATGAACACATATCCAAGAAAATGGCAGAAACACTAGAGGATGACCTCCAATCCGTAGTGGAATGGGGACAAAAATGGTTGGTCTCATTCAATGCTGCTAAGACTAAGCTTGTTTCCTTCAATAACTACAAGAAACCTTCTCTACCACCAATAGCAATGGCCAAGAACACATTGCCTGAAAGTACTTCTTTTAAACTCCTCGGCCTAACGTTTACAGGGAATATGAACTGGAATAGATACATTGAGAGCATTGCCAAGGCTGCTGCAAGGAAGGTTGGCTCCCTCTACCGTGCTAGAAAACTACTTACGCCTGCCAGTATCCTATACCTCTATAAGGCAACCATTCGCCCATGTATGGAGTACTGTTGTCACATCTGGGCTGGTGCATCTGCTGCTTGTCTCTCGCTCCTGGACAGGGTTCAAAAAAGAGTCGCAAACCTGATAGGTCCTGAACTGTCATCTGGGCTTCAACCTCTGTCCCATCGACGAGATGTTGCATCCCTCTGCCTGTTCTACAAATACTTTAATGGTGAATGCTCTGACGAACTGCAAACACTTGTACCTCCCCGACGTAACTACCCCCGACAAACCCGACAAGCTACTAAGTCTCATCCCTTTACAGTGGAGATCCCTAGGTGCAAGAAAGCCTTTTACTCAAATAGTTTCTTCCCCAGAACTGCGGGTCTTTGGAACTCCCTTCCGGGATTCTGCTTTCCCAACTGCAATGATATGCAGAAGTTCAAGTGTAATGTTAACAAACATCTTTCTACTCTTCTCCCTTCATAATGACCCCGCTAATTAATTCCCTAATAGTAGCCCCCTGCTTCAAAGTGGCACTGTGCCTTGTTTGGGGTGAAAATTGAATTAAAAAAAAAAAATATATATATATATATATTATCTTTTGCATTTTTTTCATTTGCATTTTAGATTGTCTAGCTTGGTCGGTCATTTCCCATGGTCATTGTTGGCAAATTATGTCGTATGTATCCGAGTGATTCGATGCCAGCCATTTTTCCGTGAGCGCTTTCGATACGTGACACTCATCAGAAATTGTGAAGAAGCTTTTTAAAGTTATTTTCATATAGATAACTTATGGTATTTTTATTTGTATTTCTTTGTTTAACTTAATTAATTTATTAATTTAAACTAAGATTTCTGTCCGGGAGAGAAGGATAAGGAAGGGATGTGATCGAGTAAACTTTTTATGCTATATATATATATATATATATATATATATATATATATATATATATATATATGTATATATATATATATATATATATATATATAGCCATCCACATAAAGTACTGTTTTGCTGTTTCACAGCTCACCAATGCGGCTAGACAAGCAACTACCTGACTACCTGAAGGCAGGATCAAACCCGACCGCCCAAGCGACAGTCGGAGTTTCTAACCGTTGCGCTATTCGGTTGCTGCTATGCAGGTAGTTAATTAACGATATTTTGACATTGTCCAAATACCCAAGGTCAATTTGTTTGCACAAAGAGCATAGCTTAATACACTAATCGTAATTTGTATATCACTTCCCAATATGCTCAACCTAATATATATATATATATATATATATATATATATAATTTTTTTTTTACAAATACGGCATAATCAAGTTGATTCACCTGTTCCCATTAGATCACCGAAGTTAAGCAACGATGAGCCTGACTAGTACCAGATGGTTTACTATTTGGGGCTTCCAAATACCGTATGTGCTCTCCGCTTATATCGGTATTGTTTCCAGTCGTTCTGGATCTCTCCATGCCACTGGACTCAAGCAATGCCGATTTATGAGAGGTGTAGTTAGAGACTGCGCAACCTTTGCCACAGAATTACACGCACAGCTAGTCCTACAGGGGGTATCCTTTGTCTTTCGAGACTGAATGTGGGCATTGATCGATATTAATTGTTACGTCCATTAAATGGCAATTTATTTATATTGGGCTGTAGTTTTTACAAATTAAGTTTTATTTTAAAAATGTCTGTGCAATTATTTCGGTACTTATATATATGAAAGGTTAAATTAGTTTGCTAAAGATTGTTTAAAGAAATTTGCGTTTATAGAAGGCAGAACAATGCAGAGATTTAGCGGATAAACTCACACTGAAGCATCTTTACTTATAATGATGGACCAGGTCGTGCAGTTTCATTTGTTAGATTAATACATGTGTGTATATGTATAATCACACACATACATATACGTACATACATACATATATACAAAAAAGGCTTCCTTCAGTCTTGACAGACTATGGATACCCACGGCAAAAGTGCCTGCGCATGGAATTTTTATGGCAAGAGTGGCAAGTGGAGGTCCAGGACGACTGGAGACAATGCCGATATTAGCGGAAAGCACATACAGCGCTTAGAATTCCGAATTGGACACTCATATGGTATTAGCAAGGCTCAACGTTGCTTTTATATATATATATATATATATATATATATATATATATATATATATATATATATATATATATGTGTGTGTGTGTGTGTGTGTGTGTGTGTATATATATACAAACATACATACATACATTATATACATACATATATTTATACATATATACATACATACTACTAGCTACAGGTATGAGTCAGGCTAAACGTTGCATACATACATATATTTATACATACATACATACATATATTTATACATACATACATGCGTACATACATACATATATTTTATATATCATTTTAGATGCAATATGTTCTTACGTCTTACATATCGGTGATGTTATATATTTCGGGAATTCTTCCCTTCGTAAGGCGTGTATTTGGTTTTCAAACGTCTTACTATAGATTAACCTATTCCGCAGAAAATGATGTTATTTGTTTCAAATGTGTTAACACTCAATATCATTTTATTTTGTTTTATTAATATATATCTTTCATTATATTTTTATTTCTTTATTATTATTTTTTTTTTTAAATTTCATAACGATTCCGTTAGACTAAGCTATTTCATCTTTATTTATCTGTGCATTCTTCACGTATAATTATTTATTTCATTTTATTTATTTATATATTTTTGTTGTTGCTTCGATTCTGTTAGATTGATCTATTCTGCAAAAACTGAAAATTGATTAATCATCGAGCGAATCATTGAGCTATTTAATCTTTATTATTTATCTGCGTATTCTTGAATCAATATTTTTTATTTTGTTTATTTGTTTTCTGTTATTTCTTTTTGCTTTGGATTCTGTTAGCTAATTCTGTTAGTAATTTTTACCATGTTTAAAGCATATTCCGCTTAAATTGAAAATTAATTAATCATTAATTAGTATTCATTATTATTTATAGCTTTCATTTTCATGTTTAACATTAATTATTTATCTTTGTATTCGTAACTGATTTTTATTTGCTTGTTATTTATTTATTTTTTACGGAAATTTATTGTTTGTTTTTAGGTATGCATTAAAAGCACCTGACATTATATTTTTTTATTATTAATAGTTGACTTTAATTATTTATCTTTGAACTATTAATTTATTTATTTGTAATTTTTATTCATTTTATTTTTATCTGCAATTTATGTGTTTACATTTTACTTATTTTTATATTCACGGAAAGTTAAAGAGTAAATCTGTAATTATTAGTACGATTTTATTTGTTTTTGCTTCTATTTACTACAAACCTATTAACTAAACTTATTATTATTGTGTGTTATTTGTTATTATTATTATATTGTTTTGTTAATTTTTTATTTACGTTTTATTTATTGTATTCTATATGTTCGCATATTCTAAATGACTAAAACTGACACTTAACCATATATTCAAACACCGTAGTGTTTGAATGATACATAATGCTTTCTGTGTCATGATTTTATTTTATCTGTGTCATGATTTTATTTTATCTTTATAATATTTATCTATATATATATATATGAATTTTCCGTTCATTTATTTATGTGTGATCAACCCGTTTGTATAAGTTTTTTTTTATCTATTTGTGATTGTTGAGTGGTTTCTTATTCATTTTATTTATTTAAATGTTTATTTTAATTTTTGTTTTTAATTTATTATTCATACATATATGTGTTCTTTTTGTTTTTATCTATTTTTAGATTTTTCTTTTTTTTTCTATTTATTTAATGTGTTGTTATTGAGGTGTCATGTACGCATGTATTAAACCCGAAAATATGGATTCTAATTTTTGTTGGCAATTTATTTCGGGGTGCAGTTCTGCAATCAAAATGGATTCTTTTATCCGGCGTTTTCCAATATTTCTTTCGGTGGCTACAATATAAACTTGGATAGCTTTGCCGATATTGTTGCAAGCTTGGATGTGCGTGAAATGAAAACTGTATGTTTGTAAGTGTTTTTTAACCCTAATGTGCAAACGCCTGACAATACTACCAATGTAAAATTTATTGAATTCGATGCATTGTATGCGGTGCACAATATTAATGCGGTAACATAATCCGATGAAATTCATGAAGTAGTTCGCTAGAATGCATGTTGTATTGTTTTGATGTGTGTTGCATTTAATTAGGTGTTGTCATAGGTTAAGCCCTGTGTGTATAAGCTGTATGTCGAGACCCCCCCTACGTATGGATGTATACATGTGTCTGTGTGTCTTTGTGTGTACGTTTGTGTAAGTATTAACCCGTTGTTGGGAAGTACAATTAGCCCGATGATTCCATATGGGAATTAAAAGCGGAAGCCTACGTATTGCTTAATTGCCATATATATTTTATAGCACACTACCTAGTTCTATTTACATATTAAGCATTTTTTTAATTGTATTTTGATTATTTTTATTAGTTTAATCTTATTTATTTATCAAGAGAATCATCAGAAAAAAATCAGTAAAAGAGAAAACTCGATCGTATTAAACCAGACATAACTTAAAAATTACTTGCTGCCTGTTCACATGTTTTTTTTTAAATATTTTTATGTACATGATCATTCTTAAACTAATCAACCGGTTATTATTAATTTTGGAATATTGCTTTTATTTAAACGTTAAAATGTGGCTATATATAGTATAGGTGGATTAAAAAAGGCTTAGATTTTCAGATATAATCGATTATTGTAAAATTTTAACGATATGGATTAATTATCACTTAAATTTAATTACATCGACAACTCTTTTGGATTTCAAAGTCAAATGCTTCTCACAAAAATGAGCCAGGTTTATATATATATATATATATATATATATATATATATATATATATATATATATATATATATATATATAAGTTTGGTGGTGAAATGTTAAATTCTGAAATCAAGAACAACACATAGACAGATATATTCGAATTAAGTATTTATTGTTTGACAAAAGGAACATATAGAAGGGATTATATTAATTTAATTAATCCATGGATTTTCAATAATGGCTTATATCATCAGAGGAAATGAAATGCCGTTAGCAAAATGTTCAGCTGTGAATGGACGCTTATTTTGCTTTTCAGCACAATTGTTGAAAATAGTTTTTTGAGTGGTTGTGGATAATTTTATTGAAAATCCATGGATTAAGGAAATTAGCATAACCCCATCTATGTATTCCTTTTGTCAAACAATAAATTCTTAATTCGAATATATGTGTATATATGTTTTTTTTTCAGAATTTAAAATTTAACCACCGAACTTATATATTGCTCTATTATTAAATATTGAGCTTTTCCTTTTTGGCTAGGATCACCTTGAAAGTATGACTTCAAGTAATATCTATCATGATTTTTCATCTGAATTCTATCAGTGTCATATCACGCTTGTATATATATATATATATATATATATATATATATATATATATATATATATATATATATATATAGAGAGAGAGAGAGAGAGAGAGAGAGAGAGAGATACTGGAAGGAGCTGCCAGAAGCACTTATCCTGTCTTAACAGAGTTCAAAATAGACACCGTAGCTTAGTGGGGGATGTTGTTTTCTTCCCTGTACCCTTATTCCCACAGAAGAGACGTTGCAAGCTTGTGTTGCTATAGATGGTCGTGTCATCAGCATAGATGTCAACGAATGATTTAATTATGTATTTTGGGAGATCATTGATGTAGATCAGGAAGTTCTGTTTTATCGTTATTTTCATGGCAAGTGCTCGTCTGAGTTCCAATCTATGATCCCCCTGGACTGACTTACACGGGAAACATTCGTTTAGCTGAAATCACTATCAATAATTTCCCCTAATCTTTATCTGTTCCTAAATCTAAACGTGAACAAAGCCCCTTTCTTAGAACTGCACACCTGCGGAACTCTGTACCTTTTTTTTTTGCTTTCCAACTTACTACAATCTGGTCGGCTTCAAGCCCAACGTGAACAAGGTCTTGATGAGCCACCCCCTTAAGTAATCGATTTCTAACGATTACTACGACATTTTCCTATTGATTACTGTACTCTCATTAACCTTTATCCTCGAGTGGCCTCCGGGCGTTGATATGTGGTGATCCTTTGTATAAAAAATTACATTAAAAGCTGGCTTAATAGCATTTGCTTAGAAATGTGATGGAAAAGTATATTATATGCATAAAGCAGCAGAAAGAGTATTGAAAAGTAGATAGAAAGAAGATATGAGAAAGGGAAACACAATGAAGGGAAAGATAAAAGAAAATACAAAAATAAATACAATAATCAGTACAAAAATAATATAAAAAACTAATAAAATAAAAGTAATCAAAACTTAACTGGATAATCTGAGGGAAGACAGTGAAGGGGATTTGTCGTTGTTGTATTGTTTTGATGTGTGTTGCATTTAATTAGATGTTGTCATAGGTTAAACTCTGTGTGTATAAGATGAATGTCGAGACCCCCCCCCCCCGTACGTATGGTTGTATATATGTGTATGTGTGTGTCTGTGTGTGTCTTTGCGTGTACGTTTGTGTAAGTATTAACCCGTTGGTTATCCATATCGAGTTTATAACAAGGAACCCAATGGTGAAAATCCAGAACGAAAGTATCCTTAGAAGATTCTTGCGAATCAGCAATTTAACGATCAGAATTGCATATCAGTGTAAAAAATAGGCAAAAACCAAAAAAGCTGTGTACAAAAATCCACAATGAACAAAAGGATGTTTACGAAAATCAATTATGATGACTTTAAAATAAACCAAAAAGTTGTGTATAAAAATCAATCATTATGACTTAAAAATAACCCAAAAAGCTGTGCACCAAAAAAATCCACCATAATGAAATTAATAAAAAGGCTGCGTATTAAAAATCCATTATGATGACTTAAAAATTAAATAAAAATCTGTGTACAAAAATCCTTAATTATGGCCAAAAAAAAAAGAAGCTGTCTACGACAAATCCGTCATAGTAACTTAAAAATAAACCCAAATCTGTGTACAAGAGTGATTGAAAAATAAATTAAAAAAGCTGTAGAGAAAAATCCATTCTTTGATTTAACAATAAATCAAAAAGCTGTCTATGAAAAATCCACTCTGATGACTTGAATATAAACCTCAACAAATCCATCAAGATGATTTATAAATAAACCAAAAAGGTGGGAATAAAACATGATGTCTTAAAAATAAACCAGACATCCGTGAAGTAAATACCCATCATGATGACTTAAAATAATTTAAAACGCTGTATACAAAATTTGTCATAATGAAAAAAAATAAACCAAAAAGCTGTATACAAAAAAATCTATCATGGAGACTTAAAAATAAATAAATTTGTGTACAATAAATCCATCATGATGACTTGAAAATAAACCAAAAACTGTGTACAGAAATCTATCATGATTACTTAAGAATAAAGAAAAAAGCTATGTACAAAAATTTCATCATGATGACTTAAAATAAACCGAAAAGATGTGCAAAATAAACCAAAAAGCTGCGTACAAATATTTCATTAAAAAATAGACCAAAAACGTATATACGGAAATCGACTCTGGTGACTTAAAAATACACTAAAATACAATAAATCATTAATGATGACTTAATCATAGACCAATAAGCCCCGTACAAAAAATTCACCATGATGACTTAAGAATAAATAAAAGAAAGCTATGTACAAGAGATCCATCCAATTATTAACTTTTTTCTACACTTAAAATAAACATTTTGACTTAAACAAAAACCTCTGACCAAAATCAATCTAAAAAATCCAGAAAGCTCTATACAAAAATCCATCATGATGGCTTAAAAACCTAAAAAGCTGTGTACAAAATCCATAATGATTAGTTAAAAAACATAAAAACCGACATACAGAAAATCAATCATGACGACTTAAAAATAAAGCGAAAAGCTGTATAAAAAACCCAAATGATGACTTAAAGATAAACAAAAAACTCTGTGTACAAAAACTCCGTCATGACGATTTAAATCTGTGTATGAAAATTCATCGTGATGATTTAAAAAGAAACCAAAATCTATGTACAAAAATCCACTATGATGACTTAAAAAATAAACCAAAATGCTGTGTACAAAAATTAATCACGATGATTTAAAAATTAATTATAAACTTGTGTACAAACATCTATCATGATGACCTAAAATAAAACAAAAACAGTGTACAAAAATTCATCAAGATGTCTTAAGAATGAATTATAAACTTGTGTACAAATATCTATCATTATGACTTAAAATAAAACAAAAACTGTGTACAAAAATTCATCACGATGACTTAAGAATGAATTATAAACTTGTGTACAAATATCTATCATGATGACTTAAAATAAAACAAAAACTGTGTACAAAAATTCATCACGATAGCTTAAGAATGAATTGTAAAGTTGCTTACAAATATCTATCATGACGCAATTTCTTACCCCAATCAATAACTGAACCCAGATCAATTTCTCAACTACATATGTAAACTGATCTGGCGAAGATAAGCAATAAGCTATACCAGACTTAAGGGTGTGTTATCACCAGCATAAATGTTGTTTCTCTGAATAATATTATCTGGAAGATAGTATGTATAGGAAAAGAAAGTGCTGGATACTTTATCAAGCTTCAATCAGAAGGCAAAGACCTGACCTTGAAGTTTATGTAGAAACCCAGGATGTCATAGTTTGTCGAATGCCTTCGAAATGTCAAACGCAGTGACCCTATCCTCGGCCGAATTATCCATAAACAGACAGATCCGTTCAGTTAATAGATCAACCGCTGAACGAAAACCATACAAGTCACACTTAACGTTACAAAAGTAGCCCAGATTTTTCAGAAAATACACAAACCTGCTGTTGACGAATGTCTTAAAAATTTTGCTAATAATTGAGAGAGGACTAACAGGGCGATATTTAGTCGAGTCAGACCGATCGCAAGCATTTTTAAAGATAGGGACAACAGACTATTGGTCTTTGAGCCGAGATCACAGTGTATTATCTGTTCTACAGATGCGGCACTTCATTTTCTTGTTTTCTGTCAGTGGAGAAGAAGTCCTTCACGACTGAGGCAATTTTTAATTTTTGTTCCTTTTCTCCACGTTAAAAAACGACCCTGGTGTCTAACTGTCCCGTGGTGAGGCATTGTAAATAGGAACAAACTCTTTCCAAGAGAAAAACAAAGACTGAATAATTTCGAGAGGGTAAATGAAAGTTTTTTTTGAACAACACGAATCAAATCAGGACCGGAATCCTTAGATTGATCAAGACCAGTAAGAATTCTAGCAACCATCGTTGGAGTGGTAATTACAGAATCAAACGTCAGATCAGTTTTCAATGGAAAACCCGACAGAACAACGTCAGAATCATCGATAAAAGAATTTTCTGCAAAAGTACGAGCAAAGAGATCAGCATTATCTTTTAAAGATGAAATTACCTGGAAACCATTAAATATAAGAGGAATAGCAGACTTGTCACTATTAATAACAATATTATAAATTCTTCAAAAACCACCGGAGCCGAGCTTTTGAGATGAAATCGGGGTCAAAAATCCTTTGAGAATATCTAAATTTACCCTCATCCAAGACAAACCCGCAGAAGAGCTAAAAATGCTTTTCAAGCACTGCCAGCACTTCTGTAGGATTGCCTAGAAACCTGCGAACAATTCCAACGAAATAATGATTACGAAAAGCAGTGGCAGAAACACAAACAGATAAAAACCAGGGAAGGAAGTAAGATTTAGTTTGAAACTGACTATGAGGAATGTCAATTCCAACAATAAATCAGCCAATAAGCTCTTTAATAGCAACCTTAGAAGACATACACAAAGACAGGATCCCATTGAACGTAACATTAATTACTTGATTACTAACCCAGTTTAGAGCAGGTGAACCTTACTATCTAAACATGCCCTGTCTCAAGGAAAATAATATACTATCTATAATAAGATGTAGCATTTTTAATAAAGCTTCAATTTCTGCTACATCTGCTTTCTTGTCTTTTACGTAGAGACAGGCACCAATTTTTCTTGGTAGAAGAAAAAAGTATTTATTTTTGTCCATTTCAGGCATCCAAAACCTGTTGGCTATCAGTACACGGAACTAGAAAAACGCATGTCGTAATCTCATTGGCACGGCGACAGTTTTCACAAAATTCGACTCTCGGAAAGGGTTGTAGGAGAGAGAGAAAGAGAGAGAGAGAGAGAGCGAGACAGAGGGAGAGAGAGAAAGAGAGAGAGAGAAAGAGAGAGAGAGAGAGAGAGAGAGAGAGAGAGAGAGAGAGAGAGAGAGAGAGAGAGAGCTTCGCACTACTCTCCGAGCGTAACTTCCCAATCAGCACTCGTTTTTCGTTCTCCTTTCCTTCCGATCTTAACTACTATATGAGTCCCGAAAATGCCGACACGATTTGCATGCGTGTGTTTATATGCATTTATACATTATAGTTATTATATTAACACTAATTTTATATGGGAAAACTGCTTCTGTGGTACTCATTTACAAGAATTCTGGCAAAAGAACTGACCCATTAAATTATCACTTCCGCTTGTCACCCAAATATTTAAGTCCATAATTAACCAAGCTCGTCCATCATATTACAGCTAGTAAATTTCTGACCGACCAACACTATAAATTCAGACAAACCTGTCTTACAGCAGGTATCCTAACTCTAATCTCTGAACGTGTATACCATACAATGGACCAAGCAGGCTAGCGTAAAGCGGTAGCCCTAGTTATATCTAAGGTTTTTGACAGGGTATAGCACGATGGTTTTCTTAGGAAAATCAGATCATACGGTATCACTGGACGAATATTTAACATAATTTAAATCCTTCTTAAATAAGAGAAGAATTCAGGTTGTTCCCGACGGTCGTACATCTAAACAGTATGATATAAATACGGGTGTACCTCAGGGGTCTATCCTTGGACCTTTATTATTCCTAGTATTCATAAATGACCTCCCTGATAAAATTGTCTTTAAGATGGATATATTTGCTGATGACATCGCGCTCCATAACAGGCACGAGGGAAAAACAAATGAACATATATCTAAGGAAATGGCAGAAACATTAGAGGAAGACCTGTAATCTGTAGTTGAATTGGGGCAGAAATGGATGGTTACATTCAACGCTGCCAAGACTAAGTTTGTTACCTTCAATAATAACAAGAAACCTTCTCAACCATCAATAGCTATAGCTAAATGTTGTAGACCGGTGCTAGGGGTCACACATGAGAGAAACGACTAACCCTAACCCTAACCCTAACCCCTGCTAGGGGTCACACATGAAAGAAACGACAAGTAGTGTAAAATGTATAAAATATGTATTAATCATAAAGAATACAGGAGCCACTAAAGTGGTATAAGAGGAACGTGTTCGTAGCATGCGGTTAAACATGGTATGAATGTCTCCATTTAGTCTCTAAAACCAGCGGTATTCATAGAACTGGTTGATGCCACTTAGTACTCAAATAGGGGCGATTTTTACCCCAATAACCCCTCCCGAGCTTTTTATTCCCCAAGATGATCGTATAGCTCCTTTTCCTGAGGTTGATCTCTATCGGGTCGTTCATTTTCCTTTTCCTGGAGGACCAGCGTTTTCCGGCTGCTTGTGGTGTTTACAAGTCGAACGTGTCATATACTTGGTCCATTACTTCTTGTTCAGCAGGCGGTTGTCCTCTGTCATCAGTTATACGTTTCCGAATTTGGTTTACATGTTTCATGTGCGTAAATCTTGGATCTTCGATAATGTAAACCATCTGCCCGATTTTTTTCTGGACTTTTCCTGGTTCCCACATCGTGCTATTATTTTTGTGTATCTGGAAAAATACCTTTTCACCACATAAATACCTCTTTTTATGAACTATAGTATTTTGCGGTTCCACCTATTTTGGTAAAACTTTCTCGAAAACCGCCATAATTTTCCTCGCAGACATTAACTCTGCCGGTGACATTTTCGATGGAGCGCTTTCATTTGGCATAATTTGGTAAACTTGTAAAAACTGTTGTAATGCCTTTTCTGAGGTCGTTCCTTTAGCCTTCTTCAGGGCTCTTTTCAACGTGTCTACAAACCCCTCTGCCTGACCGTTCGATCAGCGATGATAGATTGGCGTCTTTATGTGGTTAACCTTGAAATCCTCGCAGAAACTTTAAATTTGCTGAAGTGAATTGTGTGCCATTGTCGGACACTAGAAATTAACCACACCAAACCTAGCAAACAATTCGTGAAGAGCACTGATTGTAAAATCCGTTGTTGGACTTTTACATCGAAATACTTCAGGCCATTTTGAAAAACTGTAAAATAATAGTTTTCATCCAGTGGGCCTGCATAATCTACGTGTATTCTTTACCATGGGTGGTTCGCTTTAGGCCACGGGCTAAATTGTATTTGGGGCGCTTTTGCAGCCTATGCGCATCCCTTACACAATTTTACCGTGCCTTCTATATCAGTGTCCATATTCTTCCAATATATGTAGGCCCTCATGTGGCTCTTCATTCGCGTAGCCCAAGGCTGCCCCGCATGAAAATCCCTTAGAATTGTCTTTTGTAGTGTAGCTGGGATTACTACTCTTTCTCGGTACAACAGTACCTCATTGCACTTAGAATAAGTTTCCACCGCCGATTCATTCGCTTTAATTTTGTGTATCATTTCTTTGATGAAACTATCTTCTTCAACTTCCATTATTATATCTTCCAAAGTGACTGATAGTCTTTGATCGTATTAGATAGTATTTGTGTATAATCCTTATCAATTTGTAGTGACGCTATTACTGTATCTTCTAGCGGTACCCTGGATTTCGGGATTAATCGCGACAATCCGTCTACGTGACTTAAGAAATTCCATACTGAAATCGTAATTCAGTAGAATGGTCTCCCATCTTTGCAGTCTGTTGCCTGTGTAAGTTGGCAGACCTTCTTTAGAGCCAAAGATGGTTATAAGCGGCTTATGGTCAGTTTGCAATTTAAACTTACGACCGTGTAAAAATCGGTGGAATTTTGTAACACCGAATATGATCCCCAAGTGCTTTCTTTTCAATTTGGGAGTAATTCTTCTCGGCAGGAAGTAAAGTTCTTGACGCATGGGCGATCGGCTTAGTGGACCCATCAGGCATCTTGTGTAGAATGCACGCCCCAATCCCATAAGAACTTGCGTCAGTTGCGACAATAATGTCTTGTTTCGGATTCAAATGAGCCAGAGATAAATCTGACGTTAATACATCTTTTAATTTCTTAAACGCTGCCTGGCACGCAGGCGCCCATTCCATATTTGGTCATTTCTAAATAGTACATTCAATGGCGCACGCAATTCATGCATATTCTTAATGAACGTTTGATAATAGTTCGCGAGCCCTAAAAAAACTCTGCAATGTATTTACATTATGAGATTCTGCCATGTCTTTTATAAATGTGGACCTGTCTGGATCGGGTATTTAATTCGTTCAAAAAAAATTCGCAATGTGAATCCGTATTCTTTTATTCTGTCAAACACTTGAAATACATGATCTCTATGTTGTTCAACATTTTGACTACGCATAAGAATATCATCCAGATAGCCTATTGCGAAATCCAAACCGCTTACCAAAGTATCTATTGGAAAATTGCAGGTGCAACTTTTATACCAAATGCTGTTCTATTGAATTTACAAAAGTTTCGAGCTATCTTCCTCCACTGGTATTTGTAAGGACGCCTCGCTTAAGTCTATTTTTGAAAAATATTTTCCGCCATTTAACTTAGCGAATATTTCGTCTGGGTTTAGTAGTGGGTAGTGATTATTCTTGAGCGCCGCATTCAATCCGGTCGAAAAGTTCGCGCATACCCCAATCTGTTTAGATTTCTTTTTCACTTATACGGTGGGGACTGCCCACTCACTCTAGTTAATAGGGGTTAAAATCCCAGTGTTAACTAGTCTTTCCAATTCTTATTCAATTTCTTTCCCGCGAAGCCGACGGTACACTCCGTGGCTTTTTAAATATTGGTTTTGCTTCGTCCAGCAATTGGAATCTCGCCTTTATTTCTGTGCAGTATCCAAGCTTTTCGGAGAAAACACTTAGGAAGGATTCTTTAAGATCTTTTTTGAGTTTGTCGGCTTCGACCGTTAGGTTTTCGACTTTGTGACAAAAATCATTCATTGGCGAGCCCCATAAATCAAATGCCTGAATCCAATCGGTCTTGAATAAGTTCGTTGCGTTCCTTAGAACGAAAACTTTTAGCTTTTCCGTCGTTCTTTTTAGTGACACATTAATAACTACCTCACCTCAAAATTTATTTTTTCACCAGTTAACGATCTTGCGACTTTATTCCTCTTTGTCATCGTGGGCTTTCCTATTCTATTCCACGTGTGAAAATTTATAATTGATAAATCCGACCCTGAATCGAGCTGCAGTTTTACTTCTTTATTTCTGATTTTCACCGTAACATATTTTCTTATGTTCTCTGTTGGTGAAGGGCACATTTTGGCTGTTTTTACGTAGCTCATTTTTGCTACTTTTGTTCTGCTATATGAGGCCTTGTGCCTTGCTCGCTTGCATAGGTCACATGCTATTTTCCTTTGGTACTGACATGCATTATACCCATGAGGTCCTACATATTTGCTACAAGGGGGTCCTAGGATTTTGTCTAGACTGATAATTTTGTGAAGGGTTCTTTTTGCATCTTGGTTTGTAATTGCTGGCGGGCCGGTATCTTTTATTTTTGAAGCGTATTTTTTAATGTGCGCAATACCTGCTTCCTCTATATTTCGTGAATCTTGCTTCATTGCAACGAACCGCTGACAATCTTCAGTCAGTTTCTGAAACGTCAAATCAGGTTCTAATTCCAATTTATTTAAAGCACGACCTCTTATATTGGCGTCTTTTGTGGCTATCAAACCTTGTGTGAATATTAAGCATTTGAAATTGTTCGCCGTTAATGACGACAATTTGAAATCGTCACGGTGCTTGTTAACTATAGACGCAAAAGTCGTATAGTCCTGACTCTCTTTACGTGTAAGATTCATGCATTTCCATCTTTTATGAAAAAGACTTCTTTTTGGACAGTAGAACTCCATTAATAGTTTGACTGCTTCGTCAAACGACAATTCATTGGTTTTTCATGGTAAAATATAGTCCACGAATTTATTATGTTCGGATGTACCTAACTTCCTAGCAATAAACGAACCTTCTTTTGATCAATGTTAAAAAGGTCTTCAAATCTTCTTAAATATGCCTCAAACGTTAAATCTTCCTCAGGAGCACAGTAAAATGTATCATTAGCTAACCAGATCGCATTTTGCGAAAAAGCCGTACTGGTTTCTTCTCCGCTGTTCTTATTCACTAAAACTTGCGTTATCAAATAAATTTTTTTTATCTGACTGGTTTTGTTGCTCTAAATGTAATTTTTTCAATTCCAATATTTGTTCATTCATCTCTTTCCTGTTTTTCCTCGAAGAATTTCATTAAATCTAACTGCTTTTACAATATTTGTTCGTTCATTTCTTTCTTTTCTCTTCCTCGTTTTTCTTTGAGATATTTTATTAAATTTAATTGTTTGTTTTGCTTCTGTATTGCTAATTGATTTTCTCTTAACCTTTTTTCAAGTTCTAATTGTTGACTTTCTTGGAATTTCACCATTTTCAAAATTTTGTTTTGCCAAACTCGTCCATTTTGATTTTTTTGGACGGTATGGAATTACTTAATATTACAAAACAATCCAATTCGTTGATTTACTTTTCCTATCACAAATTAAAAAAGACGTCGGATTTTAATCTGATTAAAATAAATCTCTCACTGGTCGACAGGACTACACATCGAAGAAGAAAAAAAAAAAACGATTTCGCTACGCACGTCCAAATAAGCGTTAACGAAAAAAGGACATTCTTTTTCGCACAAAAATCGAAAAGAGTAGCCAATGTTAAATAAATGCGATAAACTCTTTTTCACAGATAAGTAACTTTTCTTTTTAAGAAGAAAAGAGGAAAAAAAATGTGTAGGATCAACAAGGAAGTGAACCCTGTACCTGCACGTTACAAAAAATGAAAAATGACAAACGAAATATACTGCTTTTTTGTATGAATACAAACGCCGAATTATTTTCTCAGAAAAATTGCCACACGAAGAAAATAAATATATGAAAGAAATATTCGTTAAATAACCAGGTACGAATTTTGTAAAGTTTTTTTTAATAGAGTTGGTACTATAAGAAAAGGGGACGGGTCGCTTTGCGGCCCTCTTGCTTGCGCGAAGGGCACGGGCTCCCAAGATTCTAGATTCCGCACTCGACCCTTAGCTGCTGACAGGAAACGTGAGCTGGGTTTAGACCGTCATATTACAGGTTAGTTTTATCTTACCGATCGACATGTGTGCAACGTCGGCTGTGGCCACAGCTATCCCATTCAGTACAAGATGAACCACGGTATCTGAGCAACGGTTCGCGTGCTAGCTCGAACGAGCGGCGGTGTCACGCTGCCTCCGCGCGATAACGGCTGAAAGCCTCTAAGCCGGAACCGCGATCGGTGCTGTCACGGTATTACGAAAGGAATCTCTTTCCATTCCGCTGGAACCTGCCATAGCGGTCGTCGGAACCTGCCATAGCGGCAGTGGTGATTTTGTCGGCGGTCTTTGGGTCGTCGTCGGGTCGCTGTCGTCATGGTAGCTTACACAGCGGTGTGCGCGAATGGGCCCACCGACTCGTCATGTGCGACCGGCGGGATGTTGCCATAGCCATCCTGTTTCGAACCCCCTGTGGAGCGTGAGACGAGGGATCGCTCGTAGACCACTTAACTTCAGGCTTGGGATATCATACTTAGTAGAGAAGCCAACACACTGCGATCTATTGAGACTAAGCCCTCGACCGACCCGAGTCGTCCTCAACGAGGGACGATCGTTCCGACCGTCCAGGAACATGACGAACAGTGGGAGAGTACAGTTTTAACTTATTAGTTTTAAAAAGCTAGACTGTCTACTTCAAAGGTGTGGGACGAACACAATGCTTACCTGTTTCCGGCACTCTGTGTCCAGCCGCTAAACTGTGCGACTTTGTCACACGCTTTTAGCCTGACGGCAGTATAGCAGCCACAGTCACCACTCTCTACGGTCGGAACGACAGTTCCCTCTCGAATGTTAACACCGACTTGCAGACCAAGAACATACGCTGAAACACACCGACTGGCAGACCAACGGGACAACGGCGGGAGTTACTGTGACTCTCTTTCGGGTGGAGGGGTATCATGCCCTCCCTCTTTAAGGACCGAGTTCATGGGTGGATCGAGGAGCTCTCGGCTGTTCCTCTTAAACCCTATCAGCGTATCGAACTACTGCGCGGTCACGTAATCCCGAAGCTCTTGCATAGCCTAGTATTGGTGAACACGCACGGTAACGTCTTTAAAACCATAGATATAATCATCCGGGGAGGAATAGGTCGGTGGCTCAAGCTTCCAAAGAACTGCCCGGTCAGCTTCTTCCATGCTTCAATCTCGGACGGGGGGCTAGCCTGCCAGCACTGGCAGTGTCGGTCCCCCTGATGAGACAGCATAGATACGAGAAGCTGTTTGCCGCGGCGACGTCGGTGGTCGTCAGTGAATCAGTCCGGATTCCGTCTTTTCAAACAGTGCTCAGGATGGTGAATCGCCCTGTAAAGGTACGCGGGAAGGTAGTGAGAGACAAGAGAGACGCTGAAACGGAGTGGGCATCAGTCCTCCATCAATCGCTTGATGGGGCCGGGCTCATTCACGCCAGCACCTCGAAGGCCTCCCACCGCTGGCTCCAGTATCCTGAAAGGTTATTCCCCAGACTTTATATTCGCTGTACCAGCTTGCAAGGAAGATTGTTAAGCACAAAATCAAGACAGTCGAAGGGCGGTCGAAGTGACGGCGACCTTAACTGTCGCAGACGATGTGGTCAAGTGGAAAGCCTGGGGCACATAGAGACGCGTTGCGCCATCACCCACGATGCACGATGCGAGCGACTCAACCGAGTGTCCGATCTTCTGGCTAAGTTCTTCCGTAGAAAGGACCTGAAGGTTCATGAAGAGCCCAGGGTCCCGATGCAGAGGAGCTTTTTGAAGCCAGATGTCGTAGTTGAGCTCCCCCTTATGGCTGTAGTACTTGACGTGACCATTGTCAGTGATGATGGTCTTGCTGCTGGGCATCGTGGGAAGATAGAAAATACAACTGCCTCATGTTTAATGATGCCCTTCGTTCCCGGATACTGGGCCGCGCGACCTCCTACCTGGTGAAGCATGCCCCGGTGGTACTAACCTATTGAGGCCTGCCCCACCCATCGAGGAGTATCGACCTCTCTTTACTTTCTCCGAGGGACATTGCGGATGTCGCGTTTCTGGTGATAGTGGGGTTGCTGAAGTGTTACAACACTTACATGCGTGGAACGTAAGAAGGAACCTACCATCGCTATAATGAGTCTACCTTGAGGGAAGTCGTTCCTCCGTCTGTGCCGCTGAGTCTTTGTCCCTGATAGGGCAGCTTATTTGCTGCCCCCATTCGTAGGCCGGTCCGAAATCGTTTCGTGCACACACAACGACCTCTGTGTGCAAACAGCCTCTAGTCAAGGGTAACACATGTAGGCCTGAGTCTTTTCAAATTTTGGAAGTGCCAGTAAGGGGCTGTATTGGCCTGCTGCCTAATGCCAGTCGACCACTGCCAGCCTTGACCGGTGCCGGCGAGCGGGGCAGTGTGGAATCTCACCTAACACCAAAAATATAATAAACTAAGGCAGAACATCGTCGCGACCGGCCTAGGAAAAAAAGTTAAATTAGGGTTGTCCTCTTCAGCCAGTTTGGCAGGTGGGGGGACCTCGTCTGCCTCGATCGGGCACTTCCAGAGGACTACCGACACAAGGTAGGTCGGCGAGGCTCCAGGCGACGCCTAGCGTCACCACACAGTGTTTTTTTTACACAGTCGTCACCGCTTATCAAGGCCCGGAAGCCACTCAGGGATAAGGGTTATTGCAAGTACATTATGTTAGTGTGGAGATTTGATGAAGTGTTTACTTAAGGGGGCGGTTCATTAGGAATTTTCTAACGTTGGACTTGAACACATGCAAGTTGTAGTCAGGTGGGAAGCAGGCAGACGGAACAGAGTTCCACAAGCGTTCAGTTCTAAGAAAGAAGCTTTGTTTACGGAATCTATGTTTTGATTTAGGCACAGATAAAGAGTGGGGAAAATCTTTCACAGTAGATTCAGCTAGACGGGTATTTTTTGTGAAAGATTGGCGAGGGGGGACCAGAGATTGGAGTTCAGACAAGCACCTGCCATGGAAATAACGATAAAACAAGGATAGGCCCGCAACGTCTCTTCTGTGGGAGAGAGGTTGCATGGTAGAGAAAAGGGCATCCCCCACTAAGCCACGAAGTCTATTTTGTACTCTGTCAAGGCAGGATAGGATGTTTTTAGCAGCTCCTGCCCAGATATGGCAGCAGTACTTCATCCGTGGACGTACTTGACTTTTATATAGATAGAGAATTGCATCAGTAGTGAGATATCTTCTCGAGCGGTAGAAGGATCCCACCATCTTTCCAGCGACCTTGGCAACAGACTTAATGTACGTGTTTCATTTCAGACTAGGAGTAAAGGTCAAACCCAGAAGCTTGTCAAAACACGGGGACTCACCCAGACGAGAGCCATCCATCCCAATTGATACCAGATGGGTATTAGAGCGTTGATGATGTAAGGATAGGAGTTTGATTTTAGATGCATTAAAAGTAACCAGCCACGTCTTCCCCCACTGTACCACGCGCTCGAGATAAGAGGAGAGAGAATCAGAGAGAACTTTGTCATTTACAGCCTTTGATGTGTTGCCGTAGATGATCGTGTCATCAGCATAGGTGTCAAAGAATGATTTAAGTATGTGCTTAGGGAGGTCATTGATGTAGATCAGGAAAAGAGTTTGGCCCAGGATTGACCCCTGAGGGACTCCAGCATTAATACTGCAGGCCTCTGATTTTTGCCACTCGACCACTACTCTTATGAGCCTATCGGAGAGAAATGATTTAATGATTGAGAAAACATTTCCAGTTATATCGTAGATGGAAATCTTATGAAGTAGACCCTTATGCCATACCTTGTCGAAGGCCTTTGATACGTCAAGAGATATTGCCCTAGAAAGGAAGCCTTTGTTAAGAGATTCACTAATCCTGTGAGATATAACCGTCAGCACATCTGCGATAGATCTTGCAGAGCGGAAACCATATTGCGTGTCACTAAGAAGGTTGTTTCTGCTGAGGTGGTTGACTATTTCCCTATTTAATATGGATTCCAGCAACTTACTCATGACACACAGGAGACTTATTGGTCTGTACTGAGAGGGCGATGACTTATCACCTGAATTCTTAAATACAGGGCAAACTGATGAGGTCTTCCAGGGAGTCGGAAAGCACTTCTCTTTAAGGCAGCGCTTAAATAGTTTCGTAAGTATGGGAGAAAGTTCTGGTTGAAGCTTTTTTAACACTATAATTGGGATGCTGTCAGGGCCAGTTGCTGTACTGGAATCAAGGTTCTTGATTAGCTTGGCGATCTCATGCACAGATATTTGTATGTTACCTAGCGTGTCCTTTGTTATAGGAGGAAATATGGGGAGTTGATGGCCTTCGTCGCATAGGGTAGAATTAGCTGCAAAGTTCTTTCCAAATAGTGTGAAACCGCGTCAGGCACCTGGGGCAACCTACGTATCGTAGGGTATCGATAAAGTCCCGTTGTGTCTAGGCGTCGAGAAAGCACTTTGCGATGCCTACCGCCACTGCAGATAGCGATAAATGCAAAGTCAGAAAATCGGACGACCAGAAATAGGGAAAGCACTCTGGCCGGGCCCAAAGGGGCGGCTGGACACGGGTCAGCGTGTGGGGGACGTTGTAGGCGTCGATCGGGCACTTCCAGACACCTACCGAAACCGGACAGGTCGACGAGGCTCCTAGCGACGCTTAGCGTCATCACACGGGTTGGAAGGACGCGTCATCGGCGGCACCTGGGCAAACCTACGCGTCGTAGGGGATCGATAAATCCCGGGGTGCCCAGGCGTCGCAAAGTGCCTTCTCGACGCCTGGGCACCCCCGGGATTTATCGATACCCTACTGCCACCCCTTGTGTTGGAGCGCGGTCTGGACGCCTACAACCACCACTTCTAGGGTTCGACAACCTCCAGGTTTTTCCTACATTGTATAGGAGAGATGCCTTCACCGAGAGCCCAACCAAGAGGTCGCAGTAGGCGCTCGTGGGTTGCATGTGTGCTTGAGGCAGCACCCCTCCCCCCATCGGGCCCCGCGGCAGGGGGACCTCATCGGCGTCGACTGAAGCCTTCCAGACGCCTACCACCACAGATTGCAGAAGGCTTCTAACGGATCCGCAGCACCACCCTGCGCCACCTATACGCGTCTCCGCAGCCCCCGGGGCGATTGGCGAGCCTTCAGAGGCCAATAAAGTCCTGGTGATCCTAGGCGTCGAGAAGGCACTTTGCGACGCCTATTGCCACCAGAAATGTCGCTTCGTAAAATCGCGTTTTTTTTTGTGGACCTCGTTCCAGTGTCGGAGCACAGTCTGGACGTCTACAACCCCCACTTCTGGTGTTCGACAACCTCCAGGTTTTTCCTACATTATATAGGAGACCAACCAAAGGGTTGCAGTAGGTGGTCGCGGGCGGCATGTGTGCCTGGGACAGCATCCCCCCTATCCGGCCCGCCGGGGCGGGGGACCTCGTCCGCGTCGACCGCGTACTTCGAGACATCTACTGACACTGGTCAGGTCATCAAAGCTCCTGGCGGCGCCTAGCAACACCATACGCATGGTAAGAGTGTTGTCGTTGGCTTCGGGCGAGCATTTTGTGTTGCGTACCCACACTGAGCACGCCTAGCGACACCATAGTCCCCAGGGGGATACCGGCGCATAGTGAGAGTGGGGGAAAAACTGACAAAGTCTCGGCGTAGCTAGATGTAGAAGATCGCGTTGTGAACGCCTACTGCCACCTCCAGGTGGCAGTAGGCGTAAAATCAAAAATTGGCGACCAGAAATGTTGCTTCGTATAATGGTGCTTTTTTTTTGAGAAACCCCATTCCGGTGTTTGAGTGGGATCTGGAGACATACAACCACCACTTCTGGGCTTACACAACTTGAAAGTTTTAAAAACCATGTTCGGTAGGAACCACACTTTGGTGTGTCAGGGCATCGGAACAGCGACTCGTTACCTCATGGTGGCCCAGATCGCTTCTTGGCCTTGTCGCACAGGCGTCAGAAAGTACAGTTCTGCGGCCTAGGGCTGCTGCCATTATCCCTGTCGTCGCCCTCCTTATTCTTTTCCCCCACCTTCATTCTAGCCTGTGCACCCGCTCATCGTCGTTATCGGTGCAGCCGCCTTTGCAATCGTGGTATGTGGCACGTATGTGCTCGTGGACCTAGACCTGGGTGTGTCAAACGATGTCGTTAAACTCTGGCTCCTTCCTAGTTCCATAGTTGCCGTGGCACCCTTATCTGTTGATGTCCATCCCTTGGTAATGCGTTTGCTGCAGCTTCTTCTGCCTCAGTAGCCCCCCCCCCCTCAGCCATTGTCATTCTGCCTTTCACTGCACGTGCCTAAACCACCAGCCAGCCCCGTTCTGTGAATCTTGTGAGATGATCGGCCGAATGACCAATTGCTGCATGACCGATTAATCCTCCGGATTGGGGAAAAACGCCACCGCTCTATTCCACCGTCGAACGGAAAAGCCTGGGAGAAGATGGAGAATGCCGACCCTTCCTTCTACATGGTCCCTGTACGCTCATCCGTTCAATGCTCTCTCATCCTGGAAGCCGTCGTAGCTGCAGCAGGATCAGCAGCAGCAGTCACAGCAACCGCCTCTTGCCAATTTCTGATGTCACAGCCGCTCCCGCTGATGCTGCGAACATACACTGACACCAGGTTCTGAACTTTCTGACTGGCAAAACTTTGGACATCCCACTCGTGGTACACGTGCTGCAGCAATTTCTCGTCCGACGTCTGCCTTATCTTCCAACACATGGACGGTGGTAGCACTCCTTCCGCCAATTCCGCCTTCTTAATGCCAAAGAAGACCAAGCGAGCAGTCGTCGTTGCGGTTGCTTAACCGATTTCACCATCCGCAGTTCCCATTACCGATCACGTTGCTCCTCTTCTTGTTCGTCCAAATACCGTTGACTTGCACAGTTGCCGGATGAGCAATCCTTTGTCCAGAAAAGCGCTCCCATCAGTGATCGATACTTGCACAAACAATCCCCACTCGCGACTTGGTGCTCGAATTGGTTCATTTTAACTCGATACGATTGTGAAAAGGGGACCGGTCGTCAATGCCGCCGCTGCCGCCGCTGCCGCTGCCGCTGCCGCTGCCGTCGCCGCCGCTGCCGCCACCGCTGCAGCCACCGCTGCTATCTGTGGTCGACATTGTTATTCGCCCGGTTTGCCACGTTTCTCTACGTTCGCTGTCGCTGCCTTCGATGCTGCCGTGCCGCACCTTGCACGTAGCTTCTGCAGCTGCACACGAACGAAAAAGGATAAATCCTGAAAAAGAAAAAAATCGGACCGAGGAGGCGCTTGCAAGAACGCGCCATGTGCACGTTGTCTTTCCTCGGTTTTCCGGACACGACGACGGGTATGATGCCATGGCTGCCCTGTGCACCCACAACGACGACGGCTATGATGATGATGATGACAACGACGATTACATCGACGACGTTGACGACGACAATGACAGAAGGCACCCCACATGACCTCGATGCCACCTTGCTCGATCGCGTGCGTGTGCGCTGCCGTTGTTGTTGATGATGATGTTGTTGTTGTTTTTTTTTGTCTTAGTCCAAGTGTCGAACTAGGGGGAGGCCATTAATGTGGGCAGCACACCATCCCAAATGGCAAACGGGCCTGCCACGGGACACAAGAGATTTTCAGAGTCTGAAAACCACTCAGCGATACCTGGTTGATCCTGCCAGTAGTCATATGCTTGTCTCAAAGCTTAAGCCATGCATTAGAATGGCTCAGAAACCGGACCTAATCCTCGGGACCTTATTCCTCCTCGGAAGTGATGGATAACTCTGGCAATTCTAGAGCGTCGGCCATTCTGGGTCGCGGCGCTACGTAATCGGAGTTCCCTCATGGTTCGTTCGGTGGCAGGGCTCCTATGGTGGCGCTCGGTTTTGGTGACTCTGGATAACTCACTGGTCGATTGCATGGGCTTTCACGCCCGGCAACGGGTATCTCAATGGTCCGCCCTATCAACTGTCGATGGTTGGTTAAGTGCCTACTGTGGTTACTACGGGTAACGGGGAATCAGTGTTCGATTCTGGAGAGGGAGCATGCGAAACGGCTACCACATCCAAGGAAGGCAGCAGGCGAGCAAATTACCCACTCCTGGCACGGGGAGGTAGTGACGAAAAATAATGACGCGGGACTCTGTCAAAGCTTCGAGATCAGAATGAGTACACTTCAAATTTGTTAACGAGGACCAACCAGAAGGCAAGTCTGGTACCAGCAGCCTCAGTAATTTCAGCTCTGGTAGCATATATTAAAGTTGTTGCAGTTAAAAAGCTTGTAGTCCGAACTCGGGTTCGGGGTCGGACAAGCAGCGCCGGGGCAGCGGTGCCATTGTCCGTCGTTGACTTTGGTCGTCCATTCGCATTTTCGGCCCTTTCTGCCGGTGTCAACCGCTAGCATACCAGCCACGTTGTCCTGCTTGCGAGGTGAATGAGGAGGTCATGGTCGGGATCCGGGAGTGGTCTTCGGTTCCAGGATTCTCTGCCATCAAATATAGGTATAAGTTTTGGATCGAAAGCCATAATAGCCGAAATAGCTTGTCGCAGCACGAGGGAGGAGAAATCTAAGTAATTTGTGTTAAGCGATATACACGCCAGAAATTCTTTTCAAAGTTGAACGAATCAGTTCTTCCGACTTCTGTCTTCTCGCAAACGTCGCACTCTTCACAAATAAGTTTTTTCAACCGTCGACCGACCCCCCCCCCCAAAAAAAAGAAACGACTCGCAATCTTTGTTTCGGCTTGGCTTTTTATAGCCGTAAGGCGAACCGAATTGTCGCCGTAATGCGAGTATCGCTCTCAAACGTTTTTCTTTGTAATCTAACGGTCCCAAGTTCGCTCCCCGACGCAGGCACGCACAACTCATACTTTTGTGCGCTTTTGCGCATGCTCGTCACAGAAGGCACCTGATATTTTTTTAATTAGTATCGGTTGTAATGAGGATTAGACCTTGGACATCCACAAAACTGTCGCTTACAAGTGATTATTACTTAACACCTTTATTTCTCGCGCCACGTATCTGACATGAAGTTTCTCGGATGTAACAGAATTTACCTGAATAGAGTCAGTAGTTTCATCAACCAAACCGTTGTGAGAATATCTAAGATGAGAATAGTAATTTGAATGATCCAAATAATCTATGCTATGAATAAAATTCTAAAGCTTTATTTATGTATACACCAATAAAACTTTCGGACGGATGCATCGAATTGAAAAATTCTTTTTTCCCTGAAAGGTGTGAGTCCCTAGATTTTCCTTATCTGCATATGATTCGTAACGAACAACGCCGCGTCACACAAAAAGGCAGAAATAAGGGGTTTTGGGGCCGTTTAGTGACTTTGTCGAAAAGTTACCTGCCCATGTCAACGGAACTTAGCACTGTCTATATAGAGTAGCGGTAACATTTTTCGGCATACGGACAGTACTTGTGGCGAAATGGATAACACGTCTGACTACGGATAAGAAGGTTCCAGATTCGAATCCTAGCAAGTTCGTAATAATTTTAACCATCATTTTCTCCAACGTTTACTCATTATTCTTACCTTTTGTTAGGGTATTTTTGTTCAGTGATTTTGTTTTTTGCATATGGGAATTCCCCATACTCCGAGTTCACAGGGTTAACGTTTATGGTAAGACGATGTTGAGTGTATTTAATGTTTAGTGTAATTTTGCGTTTGACTCGGCGTTATGTGTGCCGACGCGGCGCCCCTACTAGTACAAAATATAACCCTTGTCTAAAAAGACGCATCGCATTGTATGATCTTTTAATCTAGTTTGTGTAAGGCCTGGATTTCGCAATAAGTGTCATCGATATTAGAAGCCTGGATGAACTCCTTAATAGGGTCGCAGAGTTGTAAGGTATGAAATCTGATTGCGACTCCGACTCCTTGTGTTACATATAAGGGAGCCGATGTTAATATTAAGGGGGTTGATTGTATAAACTTTGGCATAGGCACACTAAGTGCATGTTGAAGTGACCCAAATCTGCAAAACAGAATTATTCCCAGAGGTGAATCAAAGATTGTTGAAATCTAAGATTAAAAAATAATGCAACACGTCAGTCGACGTAGACAAAATATGAGTAAAAAGGGAATGACGTCAGCAAGATTGTTATGAAAGAAACAACAAACAATATATATATATATATATATATATATATATATATATATATATATATACTAAGCTGGGAAGTAGCTTCGCGGTATTGTGTTCCACAAACAAACAGTTCTGAGAAAATAGCTTTTTTCACGGAGTTTTCGTTTAGTTATCTAGGCACAGATCATCATATCGTATGAATCCGGGGATTCTATTGTTGGCATATATGTACATATATATACATATATATATATATATATGTATATATATATATATATATATATATATATATATATAATATATTATATATATATATTTTTTACACAGTGATCACCACTTATCAAGGCCCGGAAGCCACTCAGGGATAAGGGTTATTGCAAGTACATGGAGATTTGATGAAGTGTTAACTTAAGGGGGTGGTTCATTAGGAATTTGTTAACATTGGACTTGAACACATCCGGGTTGTAGTCCGGTGGGAAGCAGGCAGACGGAACAGAGTTCCACAGGCGTGCAGTTCTAAGAAAGAAGCTTTGTTCATGGAATCCACGTTTTGATCTAGGCACAGATAAAGAGTGGGGGAAATTTTTCACAGTGGATTCGGCTAGACGGGTGTTTTTCGTGAAAGATATATATGCCATCTAATACTCTTTCTTGAAAACATATCTTTGCGAACACACAAACACATCAAAACTGTTACTATTTTTTATAGACTTGTCGAGCTTAATCTGAAGACGCCAGAAAACCAAATAATCTGATGTCGTATTAACAGACAAAAATAAATCGAAAGTCTAGTAATCAGTTTTTTTTTACGCTTTATTAGTTCGTTTTTTTCATCAATTATCGTATAATGCTATTTAAAGTAAGTAAATTATTGCTTATCACTCTACAAGTATCGAATTCTTCGGCATAATATAAATTTTCAATGTCTGTGTTTTTTTAGGACGCGTTCTTTCAATTTGGGAGGACACATTTACTCGTGTGATAAATTAATACAACCAGGTTCCTCTTTACAAGTACAATATTCGAAAATATTTAGTGTGTTTAAGATATGAATAAAAATCTAAATATTAATTTACTTGTCCGTACACCCAGTGTCACAAAACCATCACCATCGCAAATATTAATTAATGAGAAATGAACTTCCCCCCCCATTTTATAGTCGCTCATTATCAATTAAAAATCATTAAAACCAATTTCTCTCCAAAAAAGAAAAAAGAAACATGTCTGTTTACGGTTTACAATTGATTATTTTATTATATAATAAAAAAGTTATGTTGCGAAGAGACTGCAATTCTTTTTTTATTGCGGACTGTTATGCTCATCTTTATTGTTTTTTTTTTAATTGTTTCACCACGTTTCGGCCAACTTATCTTCTATCCTTCTTCAGGTGGTTGATCTCGACGGGATAGGATTGTAGAGTTTTGTAACTGTATTTCCAGTAATTACTTATCTCATCACGTTTGTGCCAACTAATCCTCTGGCCTTCTTTAGATAGGATTGAAGCCGCTATCTTCAGACAATGCTCACTTGAAGCCATAGAGAGTCAATGTCTCTATACACTGAACTACAGGCCCCGAAGACTCAATATTAGGTTCAGAATTACATTTTTTACGATTTAGATTTAGAGTTACATCTTAGAAATTTTATTTATCTTCTACTTTTATTTTTAGACTTAATTTTTTAATTTCCATTTGCATTGTTTTTCTAAAATTTCCATGCTTGAGATTTAAAGTTTAGAATGATAATACTGTATACATACAAGCACACATGCATAGATAGACACATGCACACACACTCACAGGTCAAAGATACACACATACACATATTTGAGAGTTTGAATTACTTAATAGACGCCATCAACGAATAATGTCTTCGGTTTATTTGAACAAAGATTTGCCACGACAAACCGATATGGGGACACTTCATCATATAAGTAAACACTGAAGAGATATTCCAAATGTCTGTTTAAATGCGTGTATACATGTATATATGTATGTATGCCTAAAACTTTCGACAGAGGCGACGGACTTTCACGAGATCGGTATCATTTTGAACTCGACACCTCGGACGACAAATATCGAAAATTGGCCAAAAAACATTAATTTCTACACCCTCAACTAGTCAGTTTTCCACAAGGAGGGGTCGATTTTTTGCAAGCCATTTTGCAATTCATCGTATCGGTTGAATTGACTTTGGCTAATTTTAACATTCCGAACTTCCGGTCGCGTCATGGAGTAGGGGCAAGACATTAGATTTTCTTTCGCTTTCTTTTTCGCCTTCGCGTCACGGGTACGAGCCTGCGTGTTTTTTTTGCTCAACACACACCTCCAAATACCCGGACAACGCCGGGCACCCAGGCTAGTGTTACCTATAGTAACAGCATTAAACTGGATATTGCACCAGACTAGATGAATGAAAACCCAGGGATTCTATAATAACAAAGAATTACAAGAAAAGTAAACTATAATTTAACTACATTTAACTAGTAAGTTTGCGAGAAGAAAATAATATTCTTACTTTTTTTCAGAGTCTAAGTAGTTAGGAAGAATGAACCACTCACATTTCAATGTATCTTATATTGGGATCAAGAATAAAACCCAGAAAAGAGACCCTTGATTGCTAATAATTTAGATAAAATATATAAGCCATGATCTAATCTGCAACGATCTAGTTTAAGTTGGCGACTTAACTCACTTGAACAACCGGGCGGATGCTGCGGGCAAGTGATATTGCAATGCTTTTCCAAACATTGTCAGCCACAGATGGTGTTAGATTTGTTTATTTACAAAGATAGTTGCAGGCGATATTAGCACTTACTGCTTAACTCGACGAAGGAGGTTTCTATAGTAATCAAGAGAAAGACTGTAGAGCTTTTCAGGACGGATAGATAATCACTAACGAGTGTCGATAACAAGCCTAATTAATAGAACTGCTGACGATCAACTAGTTGGTTGTAAATTGCATACCTGAATTGGGGTGAGTGCTAGTTTAACCGCAATGAAGTTGTGATACAGCGAAACACTCTGTGAAGATGATTCTCTCTCTCTCTCTCTCTCTTTATATATATATATATATATATATATATATATATATATATATATATATATATATATATATGTATATATTCAATTTCTCTTTACATAAGCAGTAATTTGTTGCTACACAATCATGAGTATGTTTCGGTCTTCTAATGTTTAGTAACTAGAGACCTCTTTAGGCAACAACGCTTATTTACGAAAGCGGAATTCTTAATGATCATTGGTCATTAAAAATTCCGCCTTCGTAAATGAAGGTTTTCTAATTTGCATATTTCTTTGAAAATCGACGTTCATTCATTAATTATAATTTTCATGATTTCTCATTGCATGGTTGGTTTTATTTACCTACTACGCTCAGTGCTCTTTATGCATATTTTCTATATTGTGCATAATTGCGTTGCGTTTCATTTAGGATAAAATGTTTTAGCACACAAATATATATATACAGGGTGACCCCCCCAAAAAAACCCAGAGGACATTCAATTGTTTTTCTGAGCATTTTACAGTCAACGGAGAAAAAAGGGACAAAGACCCTAGTGTTTTGATGTGATGTTTTGAATATAATAAACTAGTTATGACCACAGTTTCATTTCATTTGGACAAAACACTAAAAAACGGGGCCTAATAAGTAATTAGAGTTGGGGGCCTTTTTTGTTGGTCACCCTGTATATATATATATATATATATATATATATATATATATATATATATATATATATATATATATATATATATATATATAATGCCAAGAAGTCATTATTCAAGCACGTCTGATTGAACACGACAGAGTGATTCTTTTTTCCGATTTTTCCGGATATCTTTTCAACATTCCAGCTGAAATAAAAACAGCTCGGCGAACTCAACAGATGTCCATAAAAATCGGAAAAAAGAATAACTCTGTCGTGTTCCATCAGACGTGCTTTAATATATACTAGCATTTCAGCCCGGCGTTGCCCAGGTGTTTGGATGTGTATATTGAGACAAAAAAAAAGTGGTAGTAGGAAGGCAGGCTCGAACCCGTACTGCAAAGGAGGAAAAGAACTGGGTAAAACCTAACGTTTATGCTGTTACGATCACTGCCAAACCGGAAGCGACATTTTTTAAAATTAAGGCTAGACAATCTAAAGGAGAGGACGAATTTAAAAAATATCGGCCAAAAAAGTGCCCCCCCCTGTAGAAAAGTGTCTAACTGAAGGGGAAGATATTAATGTTTTTAGCCAATTTTTCGATATTTGTCGTATGAAAGGTCGAGGTCTAAAACGATACTGATCTTGGTAAAATCCGTCGCATCTATTGAAAGTTTAAGGCAGACATGTAAACATACATACATACATACATTTATATATTGGTAACTAAAAATTTTCGACCCAAACTGATGAAAAAGCTTGCCCTATCGCTGAATACCCTTTATGTAAAATTTCAAATATTTAGACCAGAAATTGTCTGAATAATAAGAGACCGCAGAGGTCAATTTTTTAACATTTACCCCTATTATAACCCCTAAAAAATTTATTGTTTTTGGGCTCAAATCAAGTTATAAAGTTAGATCCATGTCCAAGGAACCTATATCTAAAATTTCAAGTGCATTGACACAAAATTGTCGGAGGAGTTTGGTAGTGTTCTCAAAGGTAAAATCGTTGATTTTTGACCCTTAATCGCGAAATTTCTGGCCTAAAACCGATCACATCGATTTTCCCAAATCTCATTACCCTGAATATCAAATTTCGAGTCTGTAGACTAAAAATTGACAGAGTTATTGCGTAGGGAAATGTACACAGACACACACAGAGACACACACACAGACCCGTTCACTTATATATATATATATATATATATATATATATATATATATATATATATATATATATATGTGCGTGTGTGTGTGTGTGTGTGTGTATTTATGTATATAAGAAAAGAATATCACATAGATATTATGTCACGCGTTCGCGACACAGAATATAGTTTATAAGTAATCAGACTCGGGGAGCAAGAAAGACGACATGCGTTCTGTAAATGTAAAGTGAAGCTAAACTGATAATGCTGTCTGCGTCTCTCAATCCATAAATAGAAAAAAAGTAAGTTAATAAGTAATCAGAATTAGGTTGGTCTCTCCTTTCATGAACAATCATTCTCTAAATAAAACCTTTAAAAGTAAACATATGTCCATTTTGTTTCATGTATAAGTAGATTCGTCTTGAGTTTAATAGAAGATCAAAGATCACAAGGGGTCACGGTCCACAGTGGAAAAAACGACAATAAAAATAATGAAAGACCAGCGACTGCGCACGTATGTAAAAAAATCCTTTCTTTGTTGATGATTTCTTGATTGCTTATTGCCTCCCCCCAAAAAAACAATATTGATCAAGTACGTTTGTTTTGGAAACGACATGTTCGAACGGTCCGTCTAATGTTTGTACGACGTTTGAAAATTTAACAACAAAATGAAATCAGCTATCATTGTAAAAATAATGACAAAGCACATGGACAATTAATTAAAAATAAACAAAATAGTATTAAATTAAAAACAAACAAGAATTAATTAAAAATTCAAAGACATATAAACAAAGAGGATGAAGCAGTTCTCAGAAGTAAATATATGCGAAATGATTAAGGGAAACCGGAAGTAAACCGATCAACCGATCAATCTCCAAACAATGAATACTGGTACTTGAACGTAAAGGTCTACTATTGGGGACCGTATCCACAAGAGACTAAGCGAGATATCGATTTACACTACATTTAAACTTTTGCATGTCAGTACAGTCAGTGAAGGAGGAAACAGGGAGGGGATTCCAAATTCTAGCAGTTCGTTGACAGAAGCTATTAGAGTAAAAATCTTTCTGGCATTTAGGGACCTTAAACCGTAGGTTTATCGAGAGGTATGTACATTGAGGGATAAAAATACAATTTTCATCAGAGAACATTCCATTTAAATAAAAGGAAGAGAGATGCAACGTTGCGGCGGTGGGGCAGAGGACGGAGCTTAGTTGACAAGGCTCGGCCCATTAGATTGGAGACTCATTTTTTGACTCTGTCTAACAGGGAGAGTCTAGTAATGGGTGCACTAGCCCAGATGTGACAACAATATTCGACCCATGGACGAATGGGTTCTTTGTGGAGATACACATTACTCTCGAGTATGAGTAATTTTCTAACACGGTAGAGGGAACCTACCTCATTTGCAGCAGCCTTTGCAATGCTCTCAATGTAAAATCGCGCTTTAGATCTTCTGGAGATATCGCTTAGGGCGATATCTCCAGAAATCGTTCGCGCTTGACCTCCATAGAATATATATATATATATATATATATATATATATATATATATATATATATATATATATATATACTAGCAAAAGTACCCGTCGTTTACTGGGTTCAGAAACAGCCTACAGAAAATGGACTCTGATTTATGAAAGTATGATAGGTTATGAAAAGAAAGGGTTGTAAAGAGATAGCTTCGAATTTGGGGGTATCAAAACCAAAGCAAAATATGATGAAAGTAAAAATAAAATAGATAAACCCCATAATTTATTGTACCATACTTGTTCACAGTGAAACACTTATCACAATATTCTGTGGATCTATATTAAAAAACCTCGTTAAACTTTCTAACATATTTCTATTCTATGGAGGTCAGGCACAATTTTATTATACCATACGACATTTCTTCAAACTGAAACATAATTATCAAAATATACTTACGCAGATAGATATGAAAAGTCTTTATTAAAGTTTGTGCCTATTTCCATTATATGGAGGCCAGGCGCGAACGCTGACTCCACAATTTGATTATACCATCTCTATTTAAGTTAAAGCATACTTATCAAAATATTATTATGTACATCTATATTAAAAACACTTGTAAACGTTTTTTTTGTTAATTATTAAATTTTTTATTTCCATACTTTGTGGACTAGGTGCGTACGCAGACCCCGCAATTTGAATGCATCATCATTATGCCAGATCAAACATACTCATTCCTGTGTCTTGATATATCTATCATTATATGTGATCAGTTTTCTATTACAGTCAACCATACAGGAGCCTATTCGTGACCAGAAACACACACAGACGTCCAGCTTTATATTATATATATATATATATATATATATATATATATATATATATATATATATATATATATATATATCATTCAACCACGGTAGTTGTTGAATATATGCTTAAGTCCGGAATTGAATGAATCGAGACACATTCAAACCCCCACCACTAATTCCGTTCGCAACCAAATTTCAAACAGGTTATATAGTTGGATAGAAACCCTCATTAGCTACATTTTGAAAAAACAATTCGAAAATTGGTTCAGTAGAAAAAAAGTTACAACAAAATATGTGGGTTCACAAACAGGAGAGTAAGTACATAAGTGACTAACGCTTTTTTTTATTTTGCATAACTTTTTTGTATATAAATATTTTTTACTGCGATTTTGCCAATATGACATGTTATCGTAACGGTTAGAGTACCGGGGGTTCAATCCCATGTATCGCTTCTTTTTATAATTAAAAAAACCGAACTTCTTTTTTAATAACTAATTTTTTTAACTCTCCTTATGATTTTATAGCAAAAAATGGTGAATTTATCGATTAAAAATATTAGTGAATTCTATGATATACATATTCTTTGAATGAACTCAAATTATTCGTTATCACATTTGATGAAAAATGTAGTCCCATTTTGGCAATGCGTCTGACCAATGATGCTTTTGAACCCGCGACCAGCGCTGCGATGTCATCATCAGCAGCCTGGGCATAAATATTCCTATTTTTAAACCCCTTTAAAAGAGGATTCAGCATACAGTTCCATAGTAAAGGTGATAAAATCCCACTTTGGGGGTTTCATTTAACTACTTCCCTTTTAACAGTTGCCCTCAGTAGTTCTACTTGAACTGTTCTGTGCCTCACCATATACTCAATCCCTCGGATGAGTACTGGTGGCACATTGAGCTCTCGTAGCGACTTGAACATACTACTGAAGGGTATGTTGTCAAAAGCTCCAACGATATCTAAATAGACACCGAGTGCCATCTTCTTTTTTGTTAGTTTACGCTCTATACAGATCACAAATTCATGAACCGCAGTCTCGGTAGAGACCCTGCCTCGGAACTACTGTGATTGAATGATAAATATTGCATAAATGTGTGTTTGAGAGCTAATTTTTTTTGACAATCATTACTAAATATTATAAATTTATATATTAATACAATAGCAATGCCTGGAAAAATCATGGATTATATGGAAAAATGCGCGCATGAAAAGTAATATTCTTAAGATTTTATTAAACCTGGAAAAGTAAAGGACAAGAAATTCAACCTGGAAAAGTAAAGAACAAGATATTCTAGTAAAGTAAAAAATAAGAATTTTTTAGACTTAAAATATTGCAGCTAAAAATAAAATTTGAATATTGATAAATATTTTATTTATTATTTGCATATGTTGTTGTTTATTGTTGAGTTAGAAAGAATTAAATGATCCTAATTATGATATAATAAAATTATTAATTTTTATGTAAATTATAAAATTATTAATTCCATCTACTAATTAACTAACTAATGAATTAATTTTATTCAAACAATTTTCACTACATAAATATATGCAAATAATAGGGGGAAGTAAGCTCAATCCAGCGACTGACACCCTTTCTAACTCAACAATAAACAACAACATATGCAAATAATAAATAAAATATTTATCAATATTCAAATTTTATTTTTAGCTGCAATATTTTAAGTCTAAAAAATTCTTATTTTTTTACTTTACTAGAATATCTTGTTCTTTACTTTTCCAGGTTGAATTTCTTGTCCTTTACTTTTCCAGGTTTAATAAAATCTTAAGAATATTACTTTTCATGCGCGCATTTTTCCATATAATATATATATATATTTAGTAGAAACGGTAATTAATAAAAAAACTGAAGAAAGTGCTCAATACTGTTGTAGAGCAAATATGCGTTTTATTTTTTATTACCGTATGTTTCTGTTAAGTTACATTATTGTTTCACCTACCCGGCCGTTTTTTTTTTTTGGCCGTCTGTAGCTTCCCATCATAACGAATATTTCTGTAAAAGTCTGAGGAAGCTACAGACGGCCCAAAACGGCCGGGTAGCTGAAACATTAATGTAACTTAACAGAAAGATACGGTAATAAAAAATAAAACGCATTACAGTCTTTACACATATATATATATATATATATATATATATATATATATATATATATAGATAGATATATAGATATATATATATAAAGACTGTAATGAACTAAGAAAACGTTATTATTTTATTGATACGCTTTTTTATCGGTTCGCTATTACGATATCAGTTATTGTATAATACTATTAAAGAGCTAAGAAATGGATTCCTTATCGCGGCGCGAGTTCCGACATAATGTTTAATAATGTTTCCCCTCATTATGAACGATGTGTTTTTCGTTGAGAAAGAAAAGATAACAAAGAGTGTAGGCAAATGAGAGGGAATTAGCACAGAAAATGTGCCCCTACTTTCTTTTTGCCTCCCCACGAGGGCAAGGTTGGGAGTAGCCATGTTTCCAATGAGAGCAAAGCGATTTCTAATAAAGGTCTGTATAGTGTACGCATTTATTTTCTCATCCGAATAATACGAATTATCATACCTAATCTCCAAAACTTAGAAACACACACACACACACACACACAACCACACGCACAACCACACACACACACACACACACACACACACACACACACACACACACACACACACACACAAACACACAAACACGCGCGCGCGCACATATATATATATGTTTCGTAGTTTGCCTGTCTGTCCGTTCTATTTACTTTTTCGGAAATTACTGCTCCGATCTGACTGAAAATTTTTATGAACCCATGTTATGATAAAGTGCAGCAAACTAAGTATTATGGTATGTTTCATGCTCAGTCACGACTAATAGGGATTAATAGGGATTAATGGGGATTAATAGGGATTAATAGGGAATAATGTTTAATGAAAAAATGAGTACAAATTTAACATTATTCAATCATATATTTTGCATAAAGCACTAATTCTAAATCAGCGAGATATACGTTTGTAAAGGCCTTACATGGTTAGTATATACAGTCATATCTACTCATACATATAAAATGCACTTTGTCTGCCAGCTCGCGCATGCGTATGTGTGTGTCTGAGTTTGTTCACTATGGGCTCCAAAACGGCTGGGCCGATGTTTTTCTTTTTTTTTTTTTTAAATTTCACACAAATATATTTTACATTCTGGGGAGTGTTCTTAGATAAGATTTGTATCGGAATGTGCCTGATTATAAAAAACTAATAATCGAAAAAATCTGTAATTAAAGCCCAATCTGAGTTTGATTAAAGTTAGCATTTTTATACAGCCTAACATTATAAGTGCATTGGAGAAGTTTAATCACCGCAAAAACAGAAAGGACCGGCGTATAAAATCAACAGTATAATCGTTGATAAGTCAGGGGCGCGTTTGAAAGGAATGTTTCTTTTTACTACACAACTAACCTATTACACATGGCTTTTGCATTCTAAACTTTAATTCAAGCAAATAAACAACTAATTTCAAAAAATTAACAGTAGGTTCTCTACAGTGAAATGTAGACTACAACAGTGACTGTGGAGAGGTATGTGAGCTTCCTTCCGATGCACCGCGGAGGGCCTTCGATTAGAGCAGGCAATCAATCAATTTGCTTGAACAATGGGCGTTTTCATACTTTCACACACACACACACACACACACACACACACACACACACACACACACACACACACACACACACACACACATATATATAATTAGTTATATATTTTTTTGGAAAAACAATTCCAGCAGAGTGCTCTATTATAAGGAAGAATCCGAAAATAAGAGCGTATTATTTATGTTTTGTTTACGGAAAGTTTAGACGCGATAAGTCATCAGTACCGTCGGTTTCAAACCTGATAATTAGGGACCTTTTTAGATACCCATATCAAGCTCTCTTCAGATAATTCTTGTCTCTTGTATCTAAAACAGTCCATAATTATTAGGTTTGAAACCGACAGTACTGATGACTTATCTAGACTTTCTGTAATATATATTGAGTTTTAAATTGAAATTTTTTATCGCTAAACACACTGATTGAAGAGACGTATCTTAAGAACGTGTTTCCCCCTTTTCTCTTTGCCTTTTGTCACATTTTTTTTCTTTCCTTAAAGGAAAGGAAGAAAAAAAACTGTCTTTAATAGAAAATACTTACGAAAGCAAACGTCGCCAGTTTATTGAACAGGTGTGCATCGAATGGCATTGTTGTGTGAAAAAGTTTTGGTATTTTAATGGCGTCAGTAACATTTCACATTACAGTTAAATGCGATCGCAATGGGCGGCCAAAGTGACAGGCAATGGCGATTCAATATGAGCAATATCGTCTCCTTATAGAATTGAGGAGATAATACAAACAAACATGGCTGACGGTTGAAAAGCGAATTACGTACGGTTAGCAATAATGCTCACACGATAAATGAATTGTATTTGGCCGGCGGGTAATTAATCAATGACCTTGTAGCAGACTTGGTTGATATGAATGTCAGTTGCTTTAAAAGAAGTCTAAATAAAATGACACCGGTGACGCGAGGAACGAAATATTTATTCTAGGATGATACATCAACATATAACACGAACAATTTCATTATTTAGATTCTTCAGACTACTATTCTCGTCCTGAATGTCATTTTCACAGCGTTTTGGTCGGTGTAACCTCCGAATTTCTTCAAGTGTATTTTTTCGGATTCAGGAATCTTTCTGTCAGACTCATGAATCTGCACAGAATTTCGAATTTAACCCTTTTTATGAAATCCCAAGCAATTCGTAATTTTATTTTAAGTGTCGCCCATACTGAGGAGTAAACCTTCAACCTCCAGAAGAGGGGAATTTTTACAACTGAATTTGATCACATATATTATTCACTTTTCTATGGCTTGAAGGTTCATGAATACTTTTGTCATAGTGTTCCGTTATTAAATGTATATATAATTTTCTAGTTGCACTTTTCAAATCCTTCGAATAATTCAAAATTAAAATTAAAAATTAAAAATCCGTGTCATAAGAAGGAGCACAACAAACCCAATAAATTGTACGATCGTTTCGGAAACGATGTTTTTTATTGTGACAGACATTGAGTGAATGACAATAATTCAAGCATACCGTTTTTTATGAAAACAAAGTCTCCTCATCAGCAAAATATTGGGTTTTTCTTTTTTAAATAACAGACACCATAAATAAACCTAGCATTTAAGTAGTGCAGATGAATCTGGAAAATATTAGAATATAAGGAAAAATAGTTAATTAATGATGTAGATAAGTAAAGTAATATTGGTTAATTATAAAAGTTAGAATAAAATTAAATAGCTGTGTTTAGAGCAAGCATTAGTATAAAATTACAAAGCTGGGTTGCTCTAACCCCCTTTAAATTATATATATATATATATATATATATATATATATATATATATATATATATATATATATATATACAGGGTGACCCCCAAAAAACGGGCCCCAACTCTAATTAGGTCCCGTTTCTTAGTGTTTTCTCCGACTGAAATGAAACTTTGGTCATAACTAGTTTATTATATTCAAAACATCACATAAAAACACTAGGGTCTTTGGCCTTTTTTTCTCCGTTCTACAGCATGTTCTAGATGACCTCCATTTAGCTTTTTTTTTTTTGCGCCACCCTGTATATATATATATATATATATATATATATATATATATATATATATATATATATATATATACCTAACAATTCTTTAGGCGTTGTTCTCAAAAGAAACATACGAATTTTGAATTTTATCAACAGACAAGTTTATTCAATGATGATCATTGACAAGAGAGAGAGAGAGAGAGAGAGAGAGTGAGAGAGAGAGAGAGAGAGAGAGAGAGAGAGAGAGAGAGAGGGGGGTATAGCGTTTAGCTGTAAGAATGTGTGAGTGGGTATGTAGCAAGCGACGGCGGAATTTGTCACTCGCGCTGAACGACTCGTCGGCTCTCTTGTTAAATGTCTCTTATAAAGACATCAACCGATATTCATAAGTTGTAAATATTTAAATTATTTAGCTGTTCTTTATTTTACGTTACGCAGTTCTAACTTCCATGTCTGCAATGAACGCCTTTCTTTGTTTTCAGTGATAATTCAAGCCATTTTCATTGGATAAAAGAATGGAAACCAAAATCACTCTGGAATATGCGCGTGCGCACATCTCCGATTGCATCGATGTCGCCCCGGCTCAATATAAAACAGTCGTGGATAAAGAAGTATTCGGTAAAATTTAGTTGTAATAAGGACGAAGGTTCAGTCTTCAGTGTGGACGACACTCAAAATACAATTGCAAATTAGTTCGGACTTCTACTCGATCATAACGGACGAAACGAAAGTATGCTACTCTAACAGCTTCAGAAATTTCGTGAAAACTATTGAATAATTCCACCCGCTATCTTTCGAAGCTTATAACTCCTCGAAAAATGTAATTCAAGCCTTATTTTTTTTCAATTAAAGGAGCATTAAAGGAGCATTTTTATTTAAAAAAAACAACAAAAAAAACAAAAAACGTGTTTTTTTTAAAAGAAAAGTTTTAAACTTCGGACTTTACAGGTAAATTTCTAAAATCCACTACTTTTTTGTTTTAAATTTGAATATATTATTTATTGATCTTTTATCTTCAATTTCTGATATATAAAACTTTGGTACATAAATTAATTATTTACTTTTTAATAGACATTTGAAAATGGGGGGGCATGAATTAAAAAAAACGTTTGTCTAAAATATTATATTCGGTTTATTGGAAAGAGCATAAAATTTCACATTGACCCTGAAAATATCATAAAAATAGAATCAATAGAAAAATTTTGATAGATTTTTAAATTTTAAAAATTGAAAAATACTGAAAAATACTGAACTTCATTACTATTTTTTAAACAATATTTCTATTACTTTTTATACAACTTTAATAGTTTATTTTGGAAGTATAATCCATAAAGAAAATAAACAACCCACCTTTAAAAGATAAATTACGAGTTTTTTTTTATATTTTATTTGCAGTTTCGTGTTAGGGGTGTCAAAAATTCCTACAAAAATTCTGATACTCCTAACTCCCTGTTGATTACATAAAGGGGTTCGTTCGAAATTACCGGCGGTTTCTTGAGCTCGATATGCATGTTCTCGAGTTCGAAAATATACACTTTCCCTTCCACTGTAGAAGTCCCTAAATGCCGGAAAGCATTCAACTTTAGCCTTCAAACTGCAGGATTTTGGAATTCCGACCATATTCTCTGCTTTCCTGACATGCAGAAGTTTTAGTGTAATATAAATCGACATCCTCTTGTAGACATAGTAATTAATTAAAAATAATCAAAATGGTATCAAATTAAAAAGAAACAAGAATTAATTAAACTTACAAAGACATATAAACAATGATGATAAAACAGATAACCGAGCAACTTCCGTTCGCAGAAGTAAATATATGCAAAATAATTAAGGGAAACTGGAAGTAAACATACAACTGCAAAATCGTTTTATTTTCACCCCCAAAACAAGATATATTTTAACTTGGCTGTAAGGGGTCACCTGATCATGGCGGATGAAGCGAGAGCATGCTACTCCCTGTGGATTAAGTAAAGGGTTCTGTTCGAAATTACACGCGGTTAATCGAGCTCGATAAAAATGTTCCCGAGTTCGACAAGTTACACCTGCCCCCCCCCCAAAAAAAAAACGTTGTGCAAATAACACTTAAGATGAGAACAATAGTCCGAAAAATTCAAATAATAAATTTGCTATTAAAAACATCCGTCTGGTTTCCAATCCTCCCCGTGTCTAATAACGTTACAAAATGCAATATTCTGCATATAATCTGGGATGATCACATCTCAGGAGAAAGCATCTTCAATTATGTCAGTTTGTGGAGAAAAGTTCATACTTTTCTGAGAATCAAGTAGAATAATGATATAGAAAGGTTTTCAACCTCTATGCTTAGATGACGTCAGAGATTTTGCTAGTCAGGTGAAGTGAGGAAAAAGGAATTGCGATATCCCAATTCAATTTTCTTCCTCCTGTTTTATATTTGGATCTTACGCAACTAGCAATTATGTTAAGTAGTATAAACTTTGGCAAGGATCAGATTAGTACATCTCAGGATGATCTGGCAACCAGCAAAAATATATGCAGCAGCAAGTGGCGTGATTAAAGCGGGCGTAAGATGATATATTACGGGGACGAAAAATATGTCGAACATTATTACGATAGAGATGGTGTCAAGTATTTGAGAAGAGTTTGTCTTGGAGTAGGACGCTATATTATGTAATGGGTGGTATTTTAAGATAGCGTATATATTTGTATTGTTGTTGCTGTTCGTCTTAGGAAGAGTCTTAGTGAGAGATTAGAGTCTTAGGAGTGTTCATGTGTTGAGTGTTCATATGTCTTAAGATGTTGATGCTGTAAGAGATAGCATATTGGAGACATAAACAGGGTGTATATAAAATAACAGACAGTTCTTATATATAACGACAGGATACATATAATACACAATTGGAGATTTGCTATATAGATAGACAGACCGAGCGTTTGACATTTATACTTTTGACAGTTCTGTATGACGGGAGTGTTTCTATAACCAATAATACATATATTTCTTACCTATTTTTGCGATGATGATTTTCACAAAGTTCTTATAATATAAATGGACAATACATTTTCTGTTGAATCACAACACGAAGACGCAGATACACAAAGATAATGACGTCCTTTATTTCATGACCGGTCCATGATTTCGCCTGAGGAATTCAAAGTTTCTTTACGTGGCTATTTCTTCTGTAACGTTTCGCTTCCAAGGTTTGACGTCAGCAGCCGTATCTGACCTCTTTCTCTCTCTCGGCTCTTTCTCCCTGACTCTTCTCCTCTTCCTCCTCGAGTGCATCTAAAAACTCTACCTATATTGAGAACTCGCCACGTCATCGCATGATTAAACATGTGCTCATAAAACACGTTTAATGACATGCGTCACGTTGCCAAACTTGACATGACTCCGAGTTCAGTAACCTATTTTTCGAATAACATTTTTACAAAATATGTTTACAATTTCAATTGACGATTAAATTCCTAATTGTAATTCTCACAGAAACAAATTTCATTTTTACATTCCTTTTCCATATACAGATATGTAAGGTAAACAATTGCAATTCCTTATTTCAATAACATTCTGTATTTATTTTAACTTATGATTGGAATTTTCAATTCGAAATCTAGCTTCGCAAGTTCGAATCCTTGACTATCCTATTTCATATTTACATTTAACTAATTCCCTATTTTTTTACTTACATGAAAGGGGAACACCCTTATCATGTAACAGCTAAAATAATGCAAATTATCTAAGGGAAGGTTGCCCCGAGGCTCTGTCCGTGCGTTATCTATCCTTAAGACTGATGTAAGAAAATTAAGTAAATAATTAACTAACTTAGATCATTATACCGTTTCACTCCACTTCGAGAGTCATCGTCAGGCCGTGTCCAAGGCATCCCTCTGGTCCACATTTGAACATGCCTCGCGTAGGCGACAGTCTGCGAGGATGTGCGTACGTCGGCAAAGTAGGGGCAACGAGCGTCTTATACGTAACTACATGTGCAAGTTATTCCGTGTTTTGGCAACCTTCGTTCGAGCTCAGGCTCTTTTGGGATGGTAGTCTGTGCGGCACCTCTTGGTGTTCAAATAGAGATGGTGATTGTTGTTGCTTCGCTGCTCTGCTTGTCACGCTTAGCCATTGCTATCGCCTCTCGACTTGTGGCGGAGCGATTCCCAAATTCTGTAAATAGATGGAAGGTTGGTCGATTTCAGGTAGGCAATAGTCGTCATGCATACCTTGTTGAGCTGGACATCGACCTTTGCACCATGAGCAGAACGAACCCATGCCACTGCGCAGTATTCTGCGGCCGTATGGCACATCACTAAAAGCTGACAGGAGTAGCGTATGTGCCTCGGCTCCCCAACAGCTATTAGCTAGAGTCACAAGCTGACTGTTGGGCGTTTATAGCTTCTTGCAGAGCTTCTCGACGTTGATTATGTATGATAGTGTCCTGTCGAGTGTCACTACGCGTTGCGTTGAGTACGGATTGTTTTCCAAGACTTTACCTCCTCAGATGATATTGAGTTTCTTTTTGGCTTATTAGTTCTTTAGATGGAATGGACACACCTAAATTTAAACTGGGTTCGGATTGAAATGCCACTTATCATAGTATGTTGACAATTGCATTAATCGATCTTTAATTGATTTGAAGTCATTTGATTGGTTTGCAAGGCACATGTTGTAAGCCCTCTAGCAAAACAGATGAGGCGGCCAACAACCATGAAACGACTACAAAAACAACCACGAAAGAAATACCAGCGCATAATATATATAATATAGAAATGGTTTGTTGTTTTGTTTTTCTTGTACGAAACGAATTTGTGCGAATTTTGGTTCAACTTTAATATGCTATACTGCTCTATTTTATTAGAAATATATTTTAATGAAACATGAATTTAGTAGAAAAGCAAAAGAAAACACAGGGAGAATCAGAGAGAGAGAGAGAGAGAGAGAGAGGGAGAGAAAGAAAGAGTGTGTGGATGTGTGTGTGATATATATATATATATATATATATATATATATATATATATCTGAGATTACCTGAGATCAGGTAAATTAAGTTATTGCTCAATCCATAAAAGATATATCAAATATGAATTGTTATTTTTTTCATTAATCATTCCTACATTACCATCTGCTCGCCATTAATAAATCAATGATAAAACATCTTTTAAACCATTATATATACACCCCCCCCACACACACACATATATATATATATATATATGTATGTATGTATATATGTATGTATGTATGTATGCGTGTGTGTGTTTGAGTTCGATATGAATGTTCTCGAGTTCGGAAATATGTGTTTTTTTTCTGCCCCACCTCTTACTTATCACTGTTATCTAATTTATGCTTAGGAGAAATATACTTTAGAAGTCTATTTAACTTTTCTTTTTGAAAGTTTCGTTTTAATGGTTTATGTGTACACTATAGAAGAAAAACCCTTGAACCCTCAGCAATTAATTATGACACTACGTTCGGTGTTCTTCAAAAGTGATATCTATCTATCTATCTATCTATCTATCTATCTATCTATATATATATATATATATACATATATATATACATATATATATATATATATATATATATATATATATATATATTAATATGGGACGATTGCGATATTTTCCCAATTCGGATACAATTACCGATTTCCTACGGAATTCCCGATTCCGATAAAATTACCGATACTGATTCTTTATAGATCTCTTAATATTTAATTATTAAATTGTTATTTATCCCGATTGTCGAAAAAGCACATTAAATATGCATATATTTTCTCAAAGTAAAAAAAAACAAAACATTAGAGGGGTTGAGCATTAGATGTTAGCTTTATTAATAGTTTAAAATTAATAAATGTCTGTTATTTTATCTGTAATCCAAGCAGTAGAAGATTTTGTAAAAACAACCAAATAAGAAAGGAATCGGTTTTGATATCAGAAAGTAAAAATTTTCCCAATTCTGATATTGATTTCGATATCTCCCAAAGTTCCGAATTTTCGAATTCCTGATTCAGATTAACTGTCGTAATATATATATATATATATATATATATATATATATATATATATATATATATATATATATATATATATATATATATATATATATAGGGCCTGGCAATATCTCTCTCTCTCTCTCTATATATATATATATATATATATAGGGCCTGGCAATATCTCTCAAAGTTCCGAATTTTCGAATTCCTGATTCAGATTAACTGTCGATATACTTATATATATATATATATATATATATATATATATATATATATATATATATATATATATATATATATATATATATATATATAGGCGCCTGGCAATATTTTTCGGACACTTTGAAAATAGTACTTCAAGGTGGTTACTAGTGTCAAAATCTTTTGAGATTGTAAGTACGTAGATGAGGAGTGAAAATCCACTACTACTGTAATCATTTTTTTTAGTTTGGCTTTGATAATTTAAGTTTTCTGATTTTTGCGAAAACTTGCGCGACACTATTTTTCGGACATGACAAAAAATCCTATTTCATTAAGAGCTATGTTCATGTATATATTGCTATATGCAAATTTTCTTCTTATACATTGTGCTGTCATCTTTAGAATCAAGTATCTGTTCTATTCTACTGGCAAAACAATTTAGTTTAATCAGGTAAAATGCATTCAAAAGAAGTCGTTTGGCACGGAAGAAGCGGGAAGATGGCCTCAGCATCAGAAGGATCGCCATGGATTTGAAGCTGTCGAAATACATTTCCGAGCGGAAAAAGAAGAGAGGACGGAAAAGATCAATTGGCAAGAGGACTGAAAGGAGAATGAAGAGGACTGTGACACGGCTTTTGATATCTAGAGAAAAAGTTACAGCAAGAAAAGTGAAGGAGAAATGTGAATTGGATGTAAACGTCCGAACAGTACAAAGAACGCTGCATAGGATTGGTTTGAAGTATGCAAAGGCTAAGAAAAAAATTACACAAAGAAACACAAAGAAGCAAGACTGGAGAGTTCTAAAAGGTGGTTAACAAAGGATGTTGACTTTAAGAAGGTTATATTACTGATGAGAAGCGTTTCTATTTTGATGGGCCTGACGAATGGGGTACTTGGTCGAGAAGGGATTAGCCTGTTTTACTGAACAAACGGCAGAAGAGAGGAGGAGGAGGAGGAGGAGTTATGGTTTGGGGTATGATCTTTGTTAATCGAAATACATGGTTGGAGTGGCTGAAAGGACGACAGAACAGCGAAAGCTACAAACAGTTGCTGGACGAGAAAGCCCTACCAAAGATAAGAAGAGAGATTGGGAATGATTTCGTTCTACAGCAAGACAAGTGTATCCATGTGTCAAAACTCATGAAAGAATGGATAACTAAAGTCAATATGACTACTTTGGAATGGCCTGCAAAAAGCCCAGATCGAAATTTATTGGAAAATATATAGAAATGCTTGCGCAATTTGTTTATGACGGACCTGAAATAACGAGATTGATAAAAGTGATTAAAAAGAAAAGTGATTACAGACTATTAACAATTTTTCAACAATGTCCGAAAAATAATGTCGCGTGTGTTTTGTAAAAAATGATGAAAATTAAATACTTTTCCTTATCTAATCGATTTTCTTCCATTTTTATTACAGGTATTGTCTTTATATGTTTATGTCATTCTATTGAAGGAATTTCGCCACTATGGTACTAAAGTGTCCGAAAATTATTGTTTGGCCCTTGTAGTTGTAATATCAAGAAAATCCACCAGAAATAACTTCAGGGTCCTTTTCTATGCGTGACATGGCACTATAACCATCCTCATATTATACAACAGATCATAGAGCAGCCGCTCTAAACAATACCAGTTCGGAGTTCTATATATACGAGTAGGACCCATGGAAATTCTACAGAATAAGAAATATATTTAATCAACAAATATGCTTTGGTAAAAGCGATATTTTTCTGGATTGTAAGAAACAATATTTGATTTATTCCTTCACTCCTGCATCTTATGACGCACGCTGTCCTTTTTCCCTATTTCTTTCGAATGGTCCCTTTTTTAACTTAACGTTTCGTTGACTTCTATCTTCGGTGAAAAACCACTGCACGTCGAAATTACTGCGAGTTTCTTACAACATTGCATCAATGATTGGATATTACTAGCCTAGGTGCCTGCCGTTTCCCGGGTATATGTAGGTGTGCGTTGAAAAAAAAATGTTGTAGTAGGCAGACAGACTCGAACCCGTGACGCGACGGCGGAGAAGAAAGTGGAGGTGTGTATTAAGCAAAAAAAAAAACAAAAACAAAAAAAACAAAAAACAAAAGAAGGAAAATTTCGAGAGCTAAACAAGTGGTGGTAGGCAGGTAGGCTCGAACCCGTACCGCGAAGAAGGATAAGAAAGCGAACAAAAGGTGACGCGTTACCTGTTGCGCCCATTGCCAAACCGGAGGTGACCTAGGTTTAAATAAAGGTTATACAATCGAAAAGAGGTGATGACTTTTGAAAATATCGACGAAAAAAGCCACCCCTCAGTGTAGAAAAGTGCCCAGTTGAGGGTAAAAGAATTAATGTTTTGGCTAATGTTTCGATATAAACAGACAGGTGAGGTTTATATTATAGATTATAATGACATTCGAAAATGAGGTTATACCAAAAGAAGATCTAATAATGACCTCTGTAATGTAATGAAGTTGTATATAACATGAAGGGGATTATAAACTGTGTATGTATTTATGTGTTTCTATTATTGTCTTGTGCTGAGTGTATGCGAGTGTATATACGTGTGTATATACGTGTGATTCGTAGTGTGTGTATGTACATTTAAATGCAGTTGACGACGAAACAATAATCTATATATTAATACGATAACGTGTGTGGTATTTATTTATTTTCTGTGTCACGCGTACATCCAAGACGTTTAATTGTTATGGACTTCCATTTCTTGTAATTAATAATTTTACCAAGAATCATTTATAAGTTTTGGTTTCGATTTCGATTTTAGCAGATAGCACTACAGTAATCTATTTATTTATAAATAATTTTATCAAGATTTTTTCATAAGTTTTTGTTTTGATTTCAATTATAGCCGAAGGAACTAAAATTATATATATATATATATTTTTTTTCATAAGTTTTGGTTTCGGTTTCAATTCAAGCTGATACACACAAGTCGTATCGATATATTTCTTATTTTTGAAATCGCAACTTTATAATATATAAATATCTATAGAACATTAACTCTATAATAGTACATACGAAAAATTAAAATATCATATTTAAGCATACTTTACGACCGCACTAGGCTAAGCGTCCCTGCTAGGTTAGATAAATACGTTTGCAGTTTTAACAAAAGAGCTGCAATAACATCAAAGCGTCTCCATTTACGCTGAAATCTACAGCATGCTAACATCAATATATTACATATGAATGAGTCCCCTGTGGAATTTCCACAAGTCTCGCTGTATACATAAATACCACTACAACACAATAACATTTATTTGGGGTTTCAACATGTGGCCAATCAGGAAACATCAAGCCCATCATGGAAAAGCTGCAATGAAAATTCTCCCCAAGAACGAGGTTTTATTTTCGGCAACTTTTTATTCCAGAGTGTTTTCCTTCTTGGAAAGTTACACGTTGATTCTGACTATCGCCATATCTGACCCCCTTTTCCCGAGCCATCACGATCTGTCAACCGTCTCCTTTAATTTCTCGACTCCGACTAACTCATTTTCACGTATCTTCAAAAGACCATCTCCCCGTCTAAATGACGTCATTAGTATACGTCGCCCGGTTAATATCACAACGTAGTACTTAGATGAAGCACTTTTTGAAAAGTATATTTAAATTCTAGTTGATAATGATAATGCGTTATGTCAGAATCGTGTCTTCACATGTGCCCCACTGTTCAGTTGATGAGCAGCCATGATGCATCGAGCGCTGTCTTGAATTGCTTGGTCGTCTACAGGCTGACAACGGAATCTGACAGCCCGATTCACAATGCACCGATTGAAATCGAAAAAGACCTTTGAGCCGAAATCATCTCAGTTACAACTGCTCTGTACTCCACTTAAACAAGGCCCTGTCGGTGGGGCATTAGAATACGCCGACTGCCCCCCTGCAGAGGGTAAAAGTCCCTCAATGGGGGTCCTGGATATGATCTTAAACTATATCCAGTGATGAGGCCCCAGCTTGTGGGCTTTGGGGAGTGTGGAGCCACCATTTAATTACCATTGCTCCCAGGTCCACTCTGACCCGGAGTGGTAGTACCTGTTAGGGCTCCAACTATTGGTTGAATAGAAACCGACGTGAAAACAACAAATATATTCTATTAAAAAAATTTTTTCTTCAAAATCTTTGGATTCGGCATTAAATAACCTGAAAAGGGTTGATATGCCGTAAAACAAAAACAACCAACCAATCCACTTAAACAAATACATGTTGCCATACACCACGTATGTTCATGGTATCACCTCGGCTGGATATGTAGAAAATAGTGTCGCTTTTATAGAATAAGGTGCTTGTGTAGATCGTTGATCTCTTAAACTTATTTCAGGTGAAAACCTTATTACGTATTTACGCGTCATGTCGCAATTAGAAAAAAAATTCAAAAAATGCGGAAAATATCTCGTATATGTGCCTGACGTATTTTTAACACAAAACTCCCCCAAAAGACAAAAAAAAAAAAAAAAAAAAAACACTCACAATTACGTTCGTTGAAAACGTGTTTATAAATGGTGAACCTTTAATTTAAGTCAATTCAAATAAAGGGAGATAAGTCAGTTTTTCATACTTAATTTGTCGCACAACTCTTCTACATTAAAACATGCTATAAAATTCGATGATTCGATAAATTCTATTTTTACTTGTAATTAATTTTGTAGTAGATCAATTTTGATAACTTTTGGAATTTATACTAATTTCGACATAATATGTAAATACGTAATAATGTTTTAACCTGAAGTGCGGTGTTTTTTCACTAATGCACACAGGCATCAATAATAAGAACAACTTTTTCGTTATTGAGAAGTCCAACAGCACCTGCCGATCGCTATCGTTGAGCGTTTGTGATTTTTCGTCATGACGTCATCCCTAACTACGATCTCGTTTACGCGCGTGCGCGGTCGCCGCCTCTCAAAAACGTGCCCATATCTCATCGTGGCGTATATGATATGCTTATCTGTCCATGCTTCCATTCCACCTCGAGAGACCGGCGAATTACATCGACATATTTTATCAGGAGATCGAAGAGCTGGAATTACGACTGGAGTCAGATTTACTGATTGGTAGATTATCGAATCCATTGGCGTCTGGAAACGCTCCCGAAATGGATGCCATCTATCGTTCGATATCATTCTGGATAATTATTCATGGTCGAAAAAGTTCATCGTTCGACTTTGTAAGTACATGCATCGATTAAATATCGATCCAACAAATAAAACTATATAATATTACGCTAAGGTATTTTGCGTCCGTCCGTACGTTATCGCCGTTGACACCCATTTGGAAGGGTGAGATAGTCCGATAGACAAAGATGATCGCGGAAAGTAACCGATAAATAGACGATGTTGCTGGTTTTCAAGAATCAAAATTTTGCAGTATTTTAAAATGAATTGTTTTAAAATTAACGTCACGAATATAATTCTATCGTCTCCCTGACAACATATACAGGATGGCCCACTTAAAAGTAGCTCAGAAAAATGTGGTACAGAGGAGGAACATTCTTTTATTGTTAAAATTACCTGTAGTGTTTTAAAAGATGCTGGAAGTGCTACCCGTTTACATCTATGCATTTTTGGGCACGTTTAACAACGTTTGCAGCTACTGCCTGTATATTTTATCTGGTGATTCTCCTCTTAGCGTTGGTAATGTTTTTCTTTAGTTAGTCAAGATTGTTAGGATTATTTGCATAAACATTTTGTTTTAAAGTACCTCAAAGATAAAAATCACATAACAAGTCCGGGGAAAGTAGTGGCCATAACACTTTGCTTATTCTTCCGTAAATATCTCATGAATTCGTGTCACTGATCTGTAAGACATGTGGCATGTATCGCTATCTTGTTGGAAAAAATGTGTTTTGTTTTGTGGTGTCAGTTGGTCGATAAAAGAAAGATTAGAGAGGTAGGTTACTTTAGTGGGCCACTCTGTACTTTGAATTATTTTTATTTTAATATATCTAATTTTCATAAGTGAATAATTTCTTTTGGATATATTTAAATAGTTACAATATATTACAATGATATAACGGAATAAGTTGCGAGTAAATGTAAGCACCAAAAAGTGTTAGACCCAAATAGGTTCCGGATATAAAATATTTACTTCAGGTTTGCATTAAAAATAAAAAGTTTTTTTTTTTTACTCAAAATGAATATGCTAATATTTATGTGATTTTTTTTAATTTCGGAAAAAAGTTGTTATCTGAAATATTTTTTATATTTGTTACAAATATTTTGCTTTTAATTATTAAAATGTTTAATGAAAATTATTCAAATTAGTCAATATAAATACTCGGACTAATAATGTGCAATATACCAGTTGTATGATTGCGTACTTTTTAACTTTCTTTCCACCTCAGTATTTATGTTTAAAATGACGACTTATATAAATTTTCAGGTATGGTGAAAACAAATATAACATTTAAATTTTGCGCAGACAAGTAGTTTTCTGGAGAATAAGTCAATGTAAACCACTATGTTTTTACTTGAGGCCATGTTGTTTCTCAACTGAAAAGTACTAATACGCATGACTGTTACAATACACCCCCTGATGACGAACGAGTCTGACATTTATTAAGAAATACATTGGAAAAATGTCCTCATATCCAGAAAACTACTTGTCTGCGCAAAACCTAACTGCAATATTCGTTTTCAGCATACCTGAAAGCCTATAACAGTTGTCATGATTGTTAATGAATTTACTTTATCAATTATTCTAAAAATGTTTTATATAACGTAAATTTCACAAAATATGTTTATAATTCACAATTTTATGAAACATTTTTTATGATTCACAATCACGTTAAATATTTTTTATATAAAAAAGGCAAAATTTTCATTATATTTTCGAAATAGTATCAAACCACTTCGGTGATTATTTATTTTTGTTAAACTGTGATTGTTTAAAATTTTTATTAGTTTTAATTTAAATTAATTTTCCTCAATAATAATGATGATAATAATAATAATAATAATAATAATAATAATAAAAATAATAATAATAATAATAATAATAATAATAATAATAATAATAATAATCACAATAATAATAATAATAATAATAATAATAATAATAATGATAATAATAATAATAATAATAATAATAATGAAAAAAAGTTTTTGTACAAAGAAAACACTTAGATCTATACAAAGATATAACGAGCAATTCTGAGTAAAAAACAAATATACCTATGACAATTAAGCTATACGGAGTCTCTACCGTTTTATCCCTGTGGGGAATCGTCAGGCTAGTTTATATATATATATATATATGTATATATATATATAACATACGAACACACACATACACACATTTACCTTTTATATATTAGAAGAAGTTCATAGGGAATATCTGTTTTACAAAATAAGTTTTCATATTATATATTTACAACCGACTACCCCATACTCCCTCGTAACTTCCCCCCATTACTTCACCGTCGGGTCTTCCCCTATTTTACGAAATTAAAACCTTAGCACACGTAATCTACTCTACTATTTTAATTAATCTCATAACCTTACGCCATAACCCATAGTCCTTTTATAAGTAACGTTGCGATCACAGTTAAATTTGATTAAATCCTACTTAGCATATTTATCATCATAAAACAATAATATAAAAACCAGATTTGTTTGAGCGTGTGTGCGTGAATTCATTTCCTATGAACTCCAAAACAACTGGTCCGTCTTTCATGAAAGGTACTTTATGTATTGGGTAATGTTTGCTATAAGTTTCGCATCGGAATGTCTCAGATAAGTATCAATAATCCATAATTTAAATAATCTAATGAAAGAAAAAGAAACAGGTGATTTGACCAAAGGTAAAACCTTATAAAGCCGAATATCACAAGTGATTTAGAAGTTTTATTACCGCACAACGCCCACAAATATAGTCAACAGTAGATTCTTTGATATGACATGTGCGCTTCTGAAATAACTGTTTATGTTTAAAGCATAATTGTATTATTATATTTGAAATTTTCATTTTAAACTTTAATTCAAGCCATTATCATCGCACAAGCAGTAAAATCAACAATAGGTTCTTTGATATGAAATGGGCACATTCGAAATTAATGTTGCTGTTCAGAGCACAATTAAACTATGATACTTAACTTTTGCATTTTCAATTTAATTCAAACTATTATATGTAAAAAAGAAATTATAAAATAAATCTTAGATTCTCTACAGTGCAATGTAGATTACAATGTATTGTGGACAGTGTCGCTGCAGGGAGGCATGTGTAGTTTCCTTCCGATGCACAGCGATGGGTTCCCAACTAGAGCAGGCAATCAATCGATTTGATTGAAAATCAATCGATTTGATTGATGACAATAAAAATATAGGAGTGTGAAACATTCGTTAATCATTCCATAGCGGGCAGCGTTGGGTCTTCCTGCTAGTTGTTAATAACTTTGTAAAATTAAATACATATAAGTATTTTGTATTTAAAAATTAACGAATTAATCTGTTTTATTCATTTATTTATTGCGGACTATTATCCTTATCTTTCTTAGTTGTTGTTTCACGACGTTTCGGCCAACTATTCTTCTGGTCTTCATCAGGTGGTAACCGCGACGGAATAGGAACTCCAAATCTCCTAACTGAATTCTCAGCAATTACTGCCATCCATAGTTGTTGTCTTCTCACCACGTTTTTGGTCAAGTAAGCCTCTAGCTGGCTTTGGGTAGGATTGAAACCGATATCTTCGGACAATTCTGAATTGGAAACGTAGAGATTCGACGTCTCTATCCACTGTGCAATTCATATTGGAATTCATTATTGAGATGAGTAGTATTTATTAATTTATTGCGGACTATTATTCTCATCTTTCTTAGTTGCTGTTTCACGACGTTTCGGCCAACTATTCCTCTGGTCTTCGTAAGGTTGTAATCGCGACGGGGTAGGAACTCTAGAGGCCAGAGGAAACGTCGTGATAAAACATCTAATGAAGATGACAGTCCGCAATAAAATGAATTAATATAAATAATACTCATCTCAATAATGAATTCCAATTAAATAATATATATAATCTGTTTTACAATATTTTTAATGTGAAAACACTATTCAGTTCAGAACCAGCTTTTCAGAGCGAATCATGCTTGAAAACAGAAAACAGACCCTTCTCTTCTGTATACGGGCAACGTCTGGTGACCTTGCTTGTAAGATAACAGTTTAATAAACACTGTTACTCCCGAGAATGGAAAGTCGCTCTGCTGTCTCGCATTTATAGTTGATGCAATACCGTTGCGCAAAATAAAAAAATAAAATATATAATGAATAAATAAATAAATAAATAAATAAAATAAATAAATAAATAAAAACAATGTTGTTTCTGACGCTCGAACGCGACCGCCTTGGGATTTCCAGTTGTCTCGATGTGATTAATTTAGAATAATAGATCCTATTTATTCAGGTAAATTAAATGTCAACTCTTATTTTTTTCACACGAAGCGAAAGAACCACTCATCGTAACAGATAGGGAAAGAATTGAAGATAAGATGAAAACAAACTTATAGGCGTTTGTTTGTTGGTACAACTGGCATATATCCAGTGAGGCTAACTTCCGATTGGGGGGAAAAAAAAAGAAAAAAAAAAAAAGAAAATGTCGACGCTTCCGGCGCTATTAGTAGTTTTTCTTTCTTTCCTTTTTTATGTGATCTTTCATATCTTGTCTGTAGTCGATATGTTGAACAGAAAAGCTGTATTCCGATTCAAATAAATGTATACGAGCGATTGTTGGTATAGTCTGATTTACCAATTCAATCATTTTAGGCTTTTTTAAAATTAAAAATAAAAGCACAGTATTAGAACAACTTTCGAACCAGACAACACATGGAAGATACCGAAGCGTTAATCCAATCAGAAGGCGAGGAGAGTAGGCAACAATTAATATTGTAAAGTGACGCCTGTAAAGGATTATGAATAAAGAAAAAAGGTAAAAAACATCAGAAAAATAAATATTAATCAAATAACTATTATCAAACGCAATAAAAGTATAATACGGTTAGATTAGGGTAAGGTTAGGGCATGGTAAAAGAATTTTATTCGGTTAAAAAAATGGATCAAACAAAACAAATTAATTTAACTTTCTTGTCAGTTATAAAGGTTTCATTAAATTTATTCGTCATAAAAATAAAGAATTTTACCGAAATTTAAATAAAATGTATTATTTTTCTTTTTTTTTTTTGCTTTAAATATTCTTTCATTACTTCTACTGTTGGAATGCCGCCTCGTTATGATTTTGGCGCCGGTTCGTTTTCATTCGGATTTTTCCAGCTGTTTACGTAATTCTGTGTCGTCAAAAGTCGGTTTTGTTTGATTCCAAAACTCTACCAGTACTAAAAACACGATACTATAATTTGTTTCGTTGCCATCTACACATGATAGAAAACGGCCGACGAAGTCAAAATAAAACATGTACAAAAATAACTTTAACCAAACGCAAGAAAATGTCATTGTTTGCCGACCTGCATTGTTTCAAAGTACTGAAACTGCTTTAATTCAATTTAAGATTTAATCGCATATTGTCTATTGAAAGTTAGAAAATCCAATATAGCTGAACCATGTGTTTGTGTTTTATTCACTAAAAATAGTTTTAAAAAGTACTTATATGTTTTCTGTTATTTCACCTCTAAAAAGCCACGGTGCCACTTTTTCATAAGAGACTACTATTGAGGATCAAACTTACAGGCATACTATGTAGGGAGTTAAGCAGCGAGATGTCTGTTTACATTGCACTAAAACTTCAGTAGAGTCAGGGAAACAGGGGCCCCTGAAGGAATTCCAAGGTTTAGCGGTTAGAGGGAAGAAGCTGTTTGTGTAGAAGGCCCTCCGGCATGCAGGATATTTACAGTGTAGAGGTGGGATTTTGTTGTTTGCCGGGTTAATCAGGGATATTTAAGTTGATGGATTAAACGTGCTTGAAGTTCGTCGGAGAACATTCTATTAAAATACTTGTAAAACGCGCAGAACATTTCGGTGATGACACAGAGGTTAAACTTTGGTTGATAGTGCGGGGCCTATTTGGTTGGCGACTCTTTTTTGTTTTTAATTCTGTCTATGAATGAGAGACCAGTGACACACAAAATACAAATTTGAAGCAGATGGAACCGTCTACAACATTAACAACAAACTTCTGGACGATCACGGACATCCATAAGTCATGGAAAAGAAGGATAGGTGAAGGAAACACTCATTTAGTCATCAGAGAAATCACTTCGAACTACTCCTTGGGAAACCCACATTTCAAAAGACAGCGCCTATCGCATCCGCACTGGAAATGTTATATTACCACTGTTATATAGGCAGGTGTATGAATACGTTCTATATCGATGTACACGTTGAATAGTTGTGTTTATCTTTTTATCTATATTCGTGTACGTGTAAATGCGTGTATGTATATATACGTCGTATCATTTAGTTGATCGTCTATTCGTGCAACAGTTCTAGCAGGAGAGGATTGACGTGGACGTATCGAAACAGTTGTAGACAAACAGTTCTTTTTAACAGATGTAAATAACAAAACACATACCTGAATTATTTACGAACGTTTATTTTCATGATCCGGTCGGCATTTTCAGAGATTACACGTTCTTACATCTTGGCAGCCTGAAATGACGCCGCTCCCCGCGTCATTTTGAGACGTCCGTTCTCCCTGATGTTCAACTAACGTCTGACTAGAATCTCCCTAAATCTACATTTCGTCACGTCTCTCATTACGTGTCTCAGACCAACAGCTGATGTCCCCGATCTAGTTTTTTTATGCAAACCAAAATCATGTTTACATCTATTTTCTATTTTCACATTCCTTTTGCGATATTATATGTCAATCATTTTTCCCCAATTTAATTGTTTATTTTTTAATCATAATAATTGATCAAGCGACTCGCCGTCACTCGAATCAATCAATTAATAATACTAATAATAATATTAATAATAATAATAATAATAATAAAAATATAATAATAATAATAATAATAATAACAACAAAAACAACGACGACGACAAATACAACAACAACAATAATAATAATAATAATAATAATGATAATACAGATACTACGCTATGATCACCTCCCAAATGGTCACAACATTACACCACACTCATCCATGCTTCACCGAAGACGAGAGAGTTCAATTCTGTGAATGGTACATGGAAAATATGTCAGAACCCCCATCCCAAAACGGTTTTAACAAAAACATGTCTGGAGCGATGAAGCAACCTTTGAATTAAATGTCTCCATTAATTGCTATAACTGCACGTACTTCACTTTCACCAGCCCCGTTGTGGTTGCCATTGGGGCGCTACAGATGACTTGTAAACCAGTCCTCTCCATCCTTCCCTGTTCTCTGCACGTTTAACCGCTTCGCCAGGTTCACTTCTATTAATTCTGTGATCTTGTTTTCCTATCTCTTCTTCGGTCTTCCCCTCTTTCTTACTCTTCCTCTTCTGACTGTTCCATTGAGCATTCTCTTGGCAATCCTTTCTCCTCTTGTTACGTGGCCGTACAATTTTAGTTTGCACCTCCTGATTCTGATGAGAAGAACTTCATACGGACCAATGACGTGCCTTATTCTGTTTTTGATTTACTCATTTGTTGTGTGCCGTACTGGCGTACTGTTAATGCTCATATAAAACTTAAACTATATATATATATATATATATATATATATATATATATATATATATATATATATATATATATATATATACTAGCAAAAGTACCTGTCGTTGACTAGGTTCAAAAACAGCCTACATAAAATGGACTCTGATTTATGAAAGTATGATAGGTTATGAAAAGGAAGGGTTGTAAATTTGGGTTGAATTTGGGGGTATCAAAACCAAAGCAAAATATGATGAGAGTAAAAATAAAATAGATAAACCCCATAATTTATTATACCATGCCTGTTCACACTGAAACACTTATCACAATATTCTGTGGATCTATATTAAAAAAACCTTGTTAAACTTTGTGACATATTTCCATTCTATGGAAGTCAGGTGCGACCGAACACCCCATAATTTTATTATACCATATTACTTCAAACTGAAACATAATTATCAAAGTATACTTACGCATCAAAGTATACTTACGCAGAGAGATATGAAAAGTCTTTATTAAAGTTTGTGCCTATTTCCATTCTATAGAGGCCAGGCGCGAACGCAGACCACACAATTTTATTATACCATCTCTATTTAAGTTAAAACATACTTATCAAAGTATTCTCATGCACATCTATATCAAAAACACTTGTAAACATCTTTTGTTAATTTTTAATTTTTTATTTCCATACCTTGTGGACCAGGCCTGAACGCATACCCCACAATTTTAATGAACCACCGTTCTGCCAGATTAAACATATCCATTCCTGTGCCTCTATACATCTGCTATCGTTATATGTAATCAGTTTTTTAAAACAGTCAACCATATATGAGCCTATTCGTGACCACACACACACACACACACACACACACACACACACACACACACACACACACACACATTCAGCTTTATATTATATATATATATATATATATATATATATAAGAGCAAATAGTTAATAAAACATGTTAAAAACACTTTGAAAAAGAGTTGAAAACATATTTAATTTGAAAAGGAAACACTTAATAAGTGGATAGTCCTTAATCCGTGGAGTTTCGAAGAAATACTTTCCTTCTCGTCAGAGAGTAGGAAATAGCAAAATACGGGATCGGATTTTGCATGCAGAAGTATTTGATGAAACAACAAGTCACAGATCTTACTTGAAAACAAAAAAAAGTGAAGCAGAGGGAATATGGTGAAGAAAAAGGTGATTTCACGTGAATGGATAGCCTGGTGAAAGGTAAAGTATCCAATGACGGTAAAATCCAAAAATGTAAATCCAAGAAAGTTAATTAAATTTCCTTTCGCACATCTATTTTATTATATATATATATATATATATATATATATATATATATGGATGTGTGTGTGTAGCTGTTAGATGCATTTTACATGTTTTCTGTTTATTTTCTGATTAGAAGTTATTTTGTTTTTTGAGGATCTAAAGAAAAAATGGTTTTTATTTTCTTTATTGCTTTGTATTAGAACTAAATTTATGAAGTAAACTAGTTTATCTATCTATCTATCTATCTATCTATCTATATATATATCTATCTGTCACTCTCTCTCCCTCTCTCTCTCTCTCTCTCTCTATATATATATATATACATATATATATATATATGGTGTCTGAAAATGTACTCACACTTCCACTGCCACCAGTGTGGTCTGAACAATAATGGTCATCAATGTGAACATTTGTCGATATGATTCTCTAATTCGAAGCTATTCTATTTCACTCTGTTAAAAATATTTTTGAGACACCCTGTAGATCAACAACTTTAATTAGTGTATTCAGTAACTTCCAAAATGATCATAGACTCTATTTAACACGCTTTCCTCCATCATTATCATCAGCATCAGCATCACAACAAGGCATAAATATTGGATTTTCTCTGTTATTCTTTAAAATGTTTGAAAAATGTACTTATTATTATAAATAATATTATTTCTATTAACATTTAAATCTAATCAATCTTTAAAACTAATCCCAAGAAAAACGTTGTATTATTATTAGTGATGAGATTATCCAAATATTTTTAAAAAATCTCTTTATATTTAGCTGAAAAGTTTCTTCTTCTTCTTCTTCTTCTTCTTCTTCTTCTTCTTATTATTATTATTATTATTATTATTATTCTTTTTATTCTTCTTCTTCTTCTTCTTATTAATATTATTATTATTATTATTATTATTATTATTATTATTATTATTCTTTTTATTCTTCTTCTTCTTATTATTATTCTACTTACCATAAATAACTCATGTAATATATTTGCATATGTTTTCGTAAACGTAAAAACGCACCTGTTGGAATTATATACATTAATTGTATTGGTTGTTTAAAATCAATCAATATTTATCATCTTATTATTAGCACTAGTAATGGACAATTAAGTTTTAAGCAAAATCTAAAAACATAGGACAAAGAATCGTTTTTGACATCAGAAAATAGCACAATTTTTCCAATACATACCAATTCCGATACCACAAGAAACTCCTCTTTTTACGATTCACGATTCCACGTCACAAATGGTCCCAGTGCATTAGATTTTAAGTTAACTCCCTGTAGTCATGAATTAAACAGTATTATATCGCTTGTAAATCGTAAGAGTTGCACAATCTCCAACCACACCTATCTGGAGTTGGTACTGTTAAATACCAGTGGCAATTAGAGATTCAATATGACTGGAAACAAATGCCGAGATAAGCGGAGAGCACATACAGCGCCTAGAATTCTCAAATGGTCACCCATCTGCTATTAGCACGGCTCATCGTTGATTAACTTCAGTAATCAGACAAGAACCGATGTGTCAATGTGATTATGCCATATATATGTTTGCAGCTATTTTATGTATTTCTGTTTATTTTCTGATGAGAAGTTATTGTGTTTATTGACGATCCAAAGAAAAAAATGTTTTATTTTCTTTATTGCTTTGTATCAGAATTAAATTTATAAAGTAAACCAGTTTTATATAAATCATTAATTCCACAAATCCATTTGAAATCCATATACACGCTCACATAAATAACTTGAATGCCTACTGGACGCTATCCACAACACGAATAATCAATCCTAATTTCAATCTCATTTGTTTTTGCTTTTGATTTCAAAATACCATTTTATAATGTCAGTCGGATTATCGATTGGTAAAATCCGCAAATGCTGTTCATCTGGCAGGTTGTTGCTAATTTTTCTAATTACTTGCCTAGATGAGTAAATTGGTTTAATGGGTATTTCTGCTTGGAAGTCAACTTACACGGATTAAAAATAACTATTTGGACATGCTATGGACTTTGTTATATTTTTGTCTGTCATTCCGAGAGATAAACCACATTTCATTAGTAATTGCAGGTCTACTGTTGTAATCAACAAAAAATAACAGTGAACTAGCTGAATCCACTAAGAAAAATTTCCCCCACTCTTTATCTGTGCCTAAATCAAAACGTAGATTCCATGAACAAAGCTTCTTTCTTAGAACTGCACGCCTGTGGAACTCTGTTCCGCATGCCTGCTTTCCACCGGACTACAACTTGGATGTGTTCAAGTCCAACGTTAACAAATTCCTAATGAACCGCCCCCTTAAGTAAACACTTCATCAAATATCCACACTAACGTAATGTACTTGCAATAACCCTTATCCCTGAGTGGCTTCCGGGCCTTGATAAGTGGTGACCACCGTGTAAAAAACAAAATCAACCAGACAAGATCTTTTGATGTCCCAATGGTTATCTAGACTCATCTTTAACGTTTATTTAGCGATGAGTGTTTAATAATTGTCAAAGACTCTAACATGGTGAAATCTAATATATAAAACTCACTATGTCTGTATGCGTGTGTGTGTGTGTGTGTGTGTGTGTGTGTCTGTCTCCGTTTTTAAAATTGTATCTCCTCCTAGACTGATGGTCGCTTGATGACGTGCAGTAGCTCAAAAGATTGCATACAGTATGCAGAATTTTATCACGGATATTTAATTGGATGAAACAATTGTTAAGAGATTCAAAATGGAGGTTCAAACTTGAACGAAATGACAACTTGGCGAGCATAACGCCCATGGCGTCGTTCTGCGCATGCGCACGATCTATAACAGAGATTTATTTAGTAAATTTGCAAGTAAACGAAAGCGGTTGTCCGTTTGGGGCAGTGCGTAGCGTCATTGATTACTACCACCAATTTTGCGGGTTCGAGCTCCACCATTTCTGTTGTGTGTTTTTTTTTTGTTACATTCTGATATTCTTGACTTTAAGATGTTACATACTAATTATACAAGAACACTTTTATATTAAACAGAAAACAAAAAATATTTTTGCTGTATATAACGAAATGTCATATTCCAAATATATAAAATATTGGATTCACTCCCAAACTAATTAACCGATCATTATGAATTTTAATTATGTGTATATGCTTATATATATTTTTTATTGGAATCACTCCTAAACTAATTAAGCGATCATTATTCATTAAAATTATGTGTATATGTTTATATATTTGTATGTATTGGATCCACTCCTAAACAAATTAACCGATCATTATTAATTTTAATTGTGTGTATATGTTTATATATGTTTTTCTAAAATAAATAAGTCCATAAATAAATTAGTGCATAAATAAATGCATAAATATATACATGCATGAATAAATAAGTGCATAAAATGCATAAATAAATAAACGCATGAATATATAAATGCATAAAACAATAAATACATACATAAATCATCATCACCATCATTGTCATCATCATCATTTACAGGACGAAAACGTCACATTTCAAAAGTCAGATAACTTTGAACGAGCATGTGGTTAATTTTTCTTTCCTGTAATTCATTTCCTTTTTTCCGATTTTTACATTTAAGCTTTTTTTTTTTTTTTAAATTTTACCATTATACAATTCCTGCGTTGCAAATATAATATTTGTTGAGAAAATCCAAAGTGCCACGAACTTAACAATAAAGTAAACATTTAAACTATTTTAGAAAAATATATACGATGTTCTACAATGTACATGTACGAAGGGCGTGCAATAAGTAATTCCCCTGTCCCACTTCCAGCTATCTGATCTAGCTGAAATTTTGTATGTGCAATGATTTATATCTCTACGGGTTATGTGGCAAATTACAGCTCTGAACTAATTGTGGTTTCTGTTTTACAGGTGTTTGAACTGAGTCAGGTGTGAAATGGAGCCTGTTGAATGTCGAGCAGTGATCCGGTTTTTGTATTTGAAAGGACCACACCACAGGAGAAAATGAAAGAAACTTAATGTGATAATGCCCCATCATATAACCTTGTAAAACTCTGGCATCGTGAATTTAAACATGGCCAGACGTCTGTGGAAACAGCTCCCAGACCTGGTACCCCCTTCTGCCATTGATGAGGCATCTGTCCGTCAAGTTGAGGCTGCCATTTTGGAAGATCGGCGCATTTCTATTCGCAAAATAGCCCAATATGTAAAGATTAGTACAGGGTCTGTGGAAACTATCATTCATGACCATTTGCATATGCATAAGGTGTCTGCCAGATGGATTCTCAGGTTGCTCACACCATTACAGAAACGAGAACGCGTCGAGTGCTCGAGGATAAATTTGGAGATGTGCCAAGAAGATGAGTCAAAGTTTTTCAAAAGACTGATTACACAGGATGAAACGTGGGTCCGTCACTATGATCCAGAGACCAAAGCCCAGTCAATGCAGTGGAAGCACTTGGACTCACCACCTCCAAAGAAGGCAAGGGTGCAGCCCTCCGCTGGCAAGGTCATGCTCACAGTCTTCTGGGACCAGGACGGAGTAGTAATGACAGATTTCCTGGCAAAGGGTACCACAATTACAGGAACCTATTATGCTTCACTTTTGAAGAAATTAAGGAAAGCTATCAAAATCAAGAGGCGGGGCAAGATCAGCAAATGTACCCTCCTCCTACAGGACAACGCTCCGGTCAACAACTCGTATGTCGACAGATCTGAAGCACGGGCGTGTGGTTATGAAATCCTTCCCCATCCTCCCTACTCTCCTGACCTTACATTCTCTGACTTTCATCTCTTCCCAGCCATGAAGTTGTTTTTGAAAGGAAAGCGTTTCCCAGATGATGCAGCCCTGATTCCTGAAGTCACGTCGTGGTTGGAGGACAACCTGGGGTGTTCTACAAAAACGATCTCCAGAGCTGCATCAAACGATGGGAGAAATGCATAACTCTGGGTGGTTCCTATGTAGAGAAAGACTAATAACTGTACCAAGTTTCGTTGCTCTACTGCTATGGGAAGTGGGTCAGGGGCAATACTTATTGCACGCCCCTCGTACATTCCCGACACATGTTTTACAGCTTCAGTTTGAATCCTAATTTAGTCACGCAAATTATTGACATTTATAAACTTTCATAACAAAATGACAACTATGATCTTTATTCCACTATTTATTATTTAAAAATAAAATTAAAAAAAAACACTATTGAACTATGAACTATTTTCTTCGACAACTTAAAATCGCTGCGAAGGGGTCAACATTTAAAATTGGAACTTGGCAGACGACTTTAACTTCCCTTGTACGCACGCGCAAATAGACATATACGTCATTATTATTTGAATTACAATTATTTTTTATTTTATTTTTTTTTCTCCACGTTAAAAAACGACCCTGGTGTCTAACTCTGTCCCGTGGGGAGGCATAGTAAATAGGTACAATTATTTACATCTCATGCGATAACTGGAGTACTTTAAGTCTTGTTTATCGGTTTCGATTCTACCTGATGGCTTCGAAATCATCATTTTATTTTATTTTGATGTCACGAATATTCATTGGGTATAATCTCATCTCTTAGGAATTTACGTGACTCAAATAGGAATTCATTCCTGAGAAATATCGTTCGTTCACGGAAAACCTTTTGTCTTCGGATAAATAAAAAAAAAAATAATTTATTTATTTATTTTTATTTTGAACTGCTTCATTGAGTACACTCTCAAATTGAAATAATTTGCGTGACTCAAATAGGAATTTATTCCTGATTAAAAAATATCGTCCGATCACGGAAAACCTATACGTCTTGTCGCCGGATAAAAAAATAACTTTTTTTTATTGATTTGCAACATATCTTTTTTTTTTTTGAACTGCTTCGTTGGGTATACTATCAACTGGAAATAATTTAAGTGACTCAAATAGGAATTTATTCCTGCAAATATTACCGTTTTGTCGTCGGATAAAAAAAAACTAATTTAATGAATTGCATCACATCTTCTTTTTTTTTGACCTGCTTTATTGGGTACACTCTCATCTTGAAATAATTTACATGACGCAAATAGGAATTTTTTCTTGAATAACTATCGTCCGATCACGGGAAAGCTATACGTTTTGTCGTCGGATAAAAACAAACAAACAAACAAACAAACAAACAAAAAACAACTAATTTATTGAATTGCAACATATCTTTCTTAGTGCTTCATTAGCTAAACTCTCAACTGGAAATAATTAGTGACTCGAATAGGATTTCATTTCTGAAAAAATATCGTTTTGTTGTCGGATAAAAGAAACTACTTTATTGAATTGCAAGATATTTCTTTTCATATTGACCTGCTTCATTGGGGACACCCACCTTGAAATAATTTAAGTGACTCAAATAGGAATTTATTCCTGATTACATATCGTCAGATAACGGAAAACCTATACGTTTTGTCTTCGGATAAAAAAAATAATTTATTGATTTTTTATTTTATTTTGAACTGCTTCATTTGGTACACTCTCAACTTGGAATAATTTACGTGACTCAAATAGGAATTAATTCCTGAAAAATATCGTTCAGTAACGAAACCCTACATGTTTTGTCGTCGGATAAAAACAAACCTAATTTATTGAATTGCAATTTATCTTTCTTTTCGTTTTGAACTGGTATGACTATTTTGTTCGTCTATCGATCAAACTATATGCCCATATACACAGAACAGCAGTAACTAAAGGGGAGACGGAAAAATCGGGTATAACCAACCATGTCTGGATGGAGAGGGGGGGGGGCATCGCCCCCTATGGGATGAAGTAAAAATAATAAACAGAGAGACCCACTGGAAAGTGAGAAAACTTAAAGAAACAGCTCACATGCTCGGACATAGCAACCTACTGAGCAAACCAAGCGTAGAGCTGAATGCAATTTGGACACCTCTAATAGAGAGAGAAAACCTTGAATAACAACATAGGTTTAACAAAAACCAACTTAGAATTGCCCTAGTGACATATGGCCGAGTGGTCCTAGACGTTGTATCAAAGTTTACAGTTACACAAAGGTGCTGAGTTCAATGCTGAACGAAGTCAGTGAGAAGTAACATTCAAAACAGAGAATCAGCAACTATGTCCCAGAGCCTAGATGGAGTCCGAACACGGTACACCCGTAATAATAATGGGTTGGGTTCGAGACTCCTAACAAACCGTTCCCCAGTTCGATACAAAACACCTGATAAAGGCCGAAGGGCAAAACGGCCGAAATGTTGTGACTATAACAACCAAGATGAGAATGTCAGACTGACAATCTCAATAAATGAAAACACCTTATCTCAAAATACAGACAATTACTATATACCCATATATTTTACCAATTCTGTTTTTGAGAATATTGTGATCGTATTTATTTTTAAGTTCAGTGTAAAAACATATTCATAAATGATACGTTTTAAAATTGATTTTATATATTAATGGCTTTCTTTATCTTTTATTATACGATTCAGGATTTACAAGAACACTTAAAAAATCTTTTTACACATTTACATTGGTTCAGAACAATAAAGTTAAACTGTTATCTCATTTCTATTATATAAAAAAAAATCCACAACAGTTATTAACCAACCAAAATAATACAATGGAAAAAAGAGGTTGATCTTCGATCAACTAATACAAACATTATCATCAACTAAAACAGCGGAGAGAACAAAGAAAACCATCAGAAAACAATGGGCAGCCAAACTGTGAATACTGGTCTGTTGAAGCGACTGCCATGTCAATTCGTGATGCTGTAACAGGGCCTTCCACAAGTTTCCAATTGCAGGCTCAAGTACTACCGTGCTTCATGATGAACACAAGCTTAGTTTAGCTATACAAGCACAGGACAAAACAGATGCAAGAGACTCCGAGACAAACTTTCAATATGAACATCGTTTGAGAATAGATGCCGCAGTTAAAACTGCATTGAGAGCTTCTGAAAGTGAAGTCCAGTGTAGTATTCGTTTGAAACATGATGCTAAATTGAAGTCTGCTGCAAGAGCTTCAGAGAATGGAGTACAACATGCAAACCGTTTAGCCAGAAATGCTGTGGCTACGGCTTCTGTACGACAGGGGCAGACGACACTTGATAGAAATATGCGCTTAGATAGCATGTTGCAATATATAGCAAATTCACGAGGTATTTCTAGGGCTACAAAATCACGTTGGTCTTTGAAAGCGTTTAACTATTTAGCTAACTCCAATTATTATGATCATCCAGATATTCAAATTGGTGGCATGACAAAGATTTGTTCATTGTGTCAGTCTAAAAAATGGACACCTGAAACTCCGAGCATATGTTGCTCTAATGGCAAGGTTCAACTTCCCCCTTTCATGGATATCCCGCAACCTTTGAGGCAGCTGCTTACTGGATCTAATACTGAATCAAGAAGTTTCCTCAAAGAAATTCGACACTACAATTCTGACTTTCAAATGACTTCATTTGGGCCGAGTTTCAAACATGATGGTGAATTCATGCCAACATTCAATGTTCAGGGACAAGTATACCATTTGATTGGACCATTGCACCCCGTAAACGATGAAGAACCAATATACCTCCAAGCCTACTCCATGTCTAATTACCATACACCAAACTGCAAGACGTAGTTCAATTGCATTTCCTAGCTGTCAACTCTGGTTCTAGCTACGTTCGTGGATCCTACCAGGGACACGAATTTTATCGGATGGATGCGCGGTCTATAAAGGTCTGGACGACTTCGACCATGAAAAATATCAACACGGCAAAATTATTCATGATGAAAACTTAGTTGACACAATTGACCCTCGATATACACGAAAACCATAGGAGGTTTATGGTTTCACTATAAAAAAAAAAAAAAAAAAATGAGCAACATTGGAAACAGAAAAACTTTTGGAATGCATATGATGGAATTCATGTGGCGAAGAAGGGGGAAGGGCGTAGGTTTATATCGTTTAAAATTATAAAAGTTCTATTGATATTGTTTAAAATTTAAAATAAATCTGCATACATTGTTTAAAACAAATAAAAAAGTTTTTATTATTTAAAGCAAGTTACATTTATATTGTTTATTTTTGAAAAAGAAGTTCTGCAAATTTAAAACTGTAAATTTCTGAACTATCGATATAATTGTTTGCATATTGTTTACCTAACGGTGATTAGGACAATTTGGTCCCTTTTATGTGATATGGGAATCGAGAGTATTTTGCCACTCAATCTTCAATCTTGCCCGTTTTTTTTTTATCTGTAAGCGAGTGGGCGGTTCCAACAGACAAGCAAGACGAGTTATATATACATACATACATACATGCACACACACACACACACACACACACACACACACACACACACACACACATATATATATACATGAAAAATGGAACGATAAATTTGTCGCCCTAAATAAAACAACACTACAGCTTTTATTTAAAAGTTTTACTGAAAAAAATCAATTCAGGTAACTTAGTTATGTTCTAGAATTGACATCTTTTCAATGTAGCACCTTCAATCTCAATCACCGCCTCGATATAGGTCCGAAATAGGAAGCATGCCTTTTCCACAATCGCTGGCGGGAGCTCGGCGACTACCCGGCGTATGACGGCGATCAGACTGGCTTCGGTGTTGTGGGAGGCCATGTTGGGTATATTCTGGACGTATGAACAAACGAAGTAGTCCGGCGTCTTCATGTCTGGAGAGGAATGGGGGAGGGGCAGTGAGAGAAGCCAAGACTGGGTCTATTTGAATGTGGGCCAGCCCCGGAGCCTGCTGCCGCACTTAGGGTTTGCCAGCGGCCACCTGACTGCACCAGGGGATCACTACACACTTCACCACATCCAGGTACACCTTGGTGTTGACTTTCAAATTTCGTTGAGCTGTACACTCAAGCATTGAAACATCCGGATTTGCATTTTGATGATGCTGGAATAGTCCTGTTGTCATAACTTGGATCGGTAGAGAGCATGAGTTGTACAGCGGCGCCTCTCCAATCTCACTCGTTGAACATTGTATCACTTTCAGACATAATAGAAGGCTCCTATCGTCATTGTGATTTGTACATAACGGGCATGCTAGTCAATGGTTTGCAGAACAAAATGGAAACCGGTTTTCATCAAACGGAAATGGAATCATGTCGTCTTTTCCAGAGCGATAATTTTATCGTTCTACTATATATATATATATATATATATATATATATATATATATATATATATATATATTGTTTATTATAAAAACATTATTGGTTACATATGTGCATTGATGTTTCAGTACAGTCTCAACTCAGGAACAACATTTCCCCCAGACAAAAAAGAGTTGATATCAATTCTTTTTTTGTATGATGAAGTGTTTCAGTGGAACTCCAATTCAGGAACAACGCTTCAGACAAAAAAACAATTGATATCAATTCTCTCTTGGTTTGATTAACTGTTGCCCCTGAATTGCGACAGCACTGAAACATATATGCACATATGTAACTAATAATGTTTGTATAATAAACAGACTATGTACCAGCTCTGTCCTGCATTGAGCACTCTTTAATAACACTGTGCAACAAATTTGAATTGAAAAAAAAGTACAAGACATATAAGACCTGTTTCGGTGTAAGTAAAGTATGCTGATTCCAAATCTGACATTTATTTCTCTGGATTAGGTACCATTTTCATGTACTTTATTATTAATTATTTTGAAAAAAAAAACACCGAATTCACCAGTTTAAACAACATTTGTCCTCTTAACTCTCTTGTGTAGAGTGTCATCATCCTTTTTTAAATTCCAGCAGTAGTCTGCCAACATACCAGTGTTCCATTTTCCTTTAAAACGTTTTTCTATTAATGAAATATCTTGATGGAACCTTTCGCCATGTTCATCACTCACATGGCCAAGATTCTTAGCAAAAAAATCCAAATGAAAGTGGAGCACATGAACTTTTAGAGGCATGTTACATCCCATATCATGAAAATGATGCAATAGATCATTCACAACTTGCACATAGTCTTCTGAACGATGTTTTCCCAGGAAGTTATCACAAACTTTCTTGAATGACTCAAAGGCACATTTTTCTTTTCTCGTGAGATGTGTGTTAAAAGTTTCATCAAGAACAATTTTTCGAATTTGGGGACCTATGAAGATACCTTCTTTTATTTTAGCTCCACTTAATGAAGGAAACTTTTCTGCAAGATATGCAAATGCCAAGGAATCCTTGTCTAGTGCTTTCACAAACTGCTTGAACAAACCGAGTTTAATATGCAAAGGTGGTAAATGGATTCTATCACTTTGCAGAAGTGGTTTGTGTTTGATGTTATGTTTTCCTTGCTCAATTTCATCTCTAGCAGGCCAGTGCTTGCGTACATAGTGTTCAGCTCTTACTCTAGAGTCCCATAAGCACAAGAAGCAACAAAATTTAGTATAGCCTGGCTGAAGGCCAGTGAGCATGGCTATAACCTTGAAATCTGCACAAACATGCCATTTATGGACTTCATAATGTATGCTTGCTAAAATTGTTTTTAAATTTTCATATGATTCTTTCATGGTTGTGCTGTAAGCTATAGGAACAGATGGCAGGGTGTTCCCATTGTGAAGCAAAACAGCTTTTATGCTGTCCTTGGATGCATCTAAGAAAAGTCGCCAGTTGGTGTTATCATATTGTATTTCCAGCTGTTCAAAAAGTCCAACAATGTCATTGCAGAAGCATAAATCATCCGTCAAAGTGAACAAAACATGCAAGTTTTGTGCACGTTTTCTGTACAATGTTATTTTCACACCTTTTCTAAGAAGATTTCGTTCTTTAAGCCTTGATGCAAGAAGTTCACTTTTGTCTTTGGTTAAATAAAGATCTCTGCATAAGTCATTTAGAGCATCTTGAAAAAATAGTATTGGTTTATTATTGCTTTCTGAATTAGAAAATTCTACTGTTTCATCACTGTAATGTTCATCCCCACTGCTTGAACTCCACATTTCCTGATCAGGGGGTTTTGGTACAGGTAATTCTTTTGAGTGCTCAACTGGGCGCATTGCTGATTGCAAATTTGGGTAAACAATGTGTTTCTTTTTGTTTTGCTGTTGTACAGCCCGTATAGTCTTGCTGACAAAAATAGCAATCATTAGAATGATCTTTCTGCTCTCGCCAAATCATTGGCACACCAAACTTCATGTGAACATTCTTTTTTGCATACCATGTGCTCAATGTTTTCACACATGTAAGGCAACAGGCATGAGGAGCCCATGACTTGTCTTGGTCTCCTATATCAAAATGAAAGTACGCCTTGTACAATTTTTTGATATGGCTGGTAATGCTGCGCCTTTCTTTAGCAAATGTTAATTCGCCACATATGTAGCAGAATTTGCTTGGATCATTTTTGCACTGTCTTGAAGTCATCGTCAAAGCCTATACTGCATCTAAAGAATAAAGACAAGAAAAAAAGTAAATTGTTTTATAAAGAAAAATAAGGATTCCATAATGTGAACATGTTAAGTCATTATAAACGCCCACTAGCAAGTTATTAGATTCTTTCGTACATAAAGTAAGGGGTTGATAAAATTTCATTTCTATTTTTTGCATTTAATTTAGTAAATTTTCAGAACAAAATGTATAAAATGCCCCTTTATGTTTAAAACATTAAAATACACAATAATCCGGTCTTTATTGTAGTTTTTAATTAAAAAATACTTTATTAAATGGATATCTATTTTTAACCCTCAGATTTTTTCCCGTGCCCTACAAATAAGGTTCTGAGGAAGGTTTTAGCTTCTTTTCCTTGATTTTTTTAGCCTACATTAAAAATGACTTTCTTGACGAATACCATGGCTTTTCGGAAGGTGGTGAATACCAAACCATGTGCTACAGCATTATGTTTTTACTTTTGAAAAAACTAGCCCTTGGTCTAGAAAATATTATGCTAACCAAGCTAGCTCTGTTATCTAGCTCTATTAAATCTGGAAAAATAGCTCATTTCGGCTGACTTTAGCAAATAAATGATTCAAATAAATGATTTAACAAATAATGTACATAATATGTGTGTATTAAACTGTGTTTTTCTCTTAAGATTTATAATTTAATACACATAATATGTGACTGCAAAGTAGTCAGTAACCCATATTTGACGATTTTACTGAAATTTACGACTGTGGCAATTTTGCACAAATTATACCTAATTCAACAAGAAGAAAGCCAGAAATAAAATTTCCACGTTACTAGGTATACAAAAATTGCTGCAGATATCCTGGACTTTTTTTAGTGTTGCACAGTGTAATCACTCGAGCTTCATTGGATTTGCATCTAGGAAATCAATCGATACAACCGTTATATATATATATTTTGAAATTTATTTATCTTCAAAGTGCACTTTTATAAATTTTACAAAGTAAGATATAAAAATTTTATTTAAATTGAATCAAAAAATTACCTTGGATTGATTTTATGTAATGTACATTTTGTTGCACTTTCCAAAAAATAATTGAAAATTTTATATCTATATCATTAATTGCTAGATGAAAGATAATGTTTTTAAATTGCAACAGAATGTACATTACATAAAATAAATCCAGGGTAACTTTTTTATTCAATTTAAATTAAATTTTTATACCTTACTTTGTTAAATTTATAAAAGTGCACCTTGAAGATAAATGAATTTCAAATTGAATCTTGTACCTTTATTTTTAAAGCCTATAGTAAAAATATTTTGTTTAACAATTTTCATGCCTTGGATGAAATGCTTTTCTAACTTGTCTTATCTTTTAAAGATTATATTTTAAAACTCTCCTTCTGTCTATTTCAGTTTGTATTTCTCCTCACACTACTACTCATTTTTGCAACCCCCGCTTAGTATTATTACAGGTCTGAATATTCTCTCTGTTTCAGTTTCTACTTCTCCTCACACAACGGCTCATTTTTTGCAACTTCCTCTTTGTAATACAGGTCTGAATAATGGGAAAATCTGAATAAAAAAAAAACAAAAAAACTTTAAAATAACTTTTTTAGATTAATTTTTTTTAACTTCTTTCAGAATAGAAAATCTTTAAAATTTAATAAGGAACATATTTCATACAGGTTTCATTAACAAATATTCAATACATAACGAGAAAAAAAGAGATGAAAATTTCAAAAGGAATGTATAACTGGTTATAATCAATAGTAGTCCTCGCCAGTGAAAGTCTTTGTTATTGTTATTCTATTATTAGTAGTATTTCAAACATTTTGTGCCCTGCTCTTTCGTGCGAGAACTAATATATATATCTTGGATTTTATGGCGTAGTGATAAAATGTATAGGTAACCGCATCTTCTCTTTTAAATTTTCGGATTCTTACCATGTTGTATCACATTTTTATTCCTTGGCGGATTGATTGTTGCTATTTCTTCTGATGAGTTAAGGGCATAGTAGATTCACTAATTGATATAATTATTAAGTGATTGGTTTTGCGCTGTCAAGAACTGTAAGGATCAATTGATGTAAAGGAATAAAATATAAAAATTGTCAACATCATGTATTTTGGAATATAAATTTTTGTCATTTGTTCTACATATTGCTCTGCATTCACATTGAGCTTCTTATATAAGGATTGATATATAACAAGAAAAATATTTTTCTACAGAAATATATATGTTATATATATATATATATATATATATATATATATATATATATATATATATATATATATAATATTAGATTTCATAACATAGGGATTGCTGGTAATATATTAGTAGATCCTATTTGCTTATTTATTGACTTATTCAAATGTTAAATTTTCCCAAAAGGTAGCACGGTGTTTACGCATCCCTACAGTGGGGATAGACAACCGACTTCTTGTGGTTCAATATTGATCACTTTAAAGACCTTTCTCTTTTACTGCAAGGACATTTTGTCGATCGCCCAGAATTACCGGTGTGGGGGTGGCAAAGCACTTAAACAAGTGAATGCACATATTTCTGTAACTCGTGACGAGCCAGATCGAGATTCTGTGACCTTTTTCTTTCTAACCTGCTTGACATAACCCAGCTTTACTGACCTCGTTTTTTAACGCTGCATAAAAATTGTTTTCGCTTTCAGTTTGTAAAGAGCTCACTTTGCGCCATTACTTTATATGCGTGAAAATTGGCAAGTTATTTCTGAACCAGAATAACACAGAACAAACGGTATTAAAAAGCACCGACATCACGTTTTTTTTTTCCGGTGTTGTAGAAAAGAAAACAGTTTTTGATAACTATGGCAGCAGCTGTTCCAAGACGCCCTTGTGCTTCGGGGCGCATGCGTTGTAGAATAGGAAGTTACTCATGCTACCGGATGTGAATACATTCACTTTATTTATTTCCTATTTTACATTGCGTTCGAGAGTTTTTCCATTTATTTTTGTTTTACTGGATTATTTTATCCCCGGGTTTTTCTAAACGTCCAATTTTATAGAATGCCAACGATACATAAACTGATGTAAAAACAAATAAAAAACTTTAATTTAACACACACACACACACACACACACACACACACACACACACACACACACACACACACACACACATATATATAGTGGTAATGAAACGATTCCAATATTTTCCCGATTCCGATACACTTATCGATTCCGTACTAAATTCGTGATTCCGACAGAATTACCGACTCCGATTCTTTATTTAATCTCTTATAGTTAAATGTTATTTATTTCTGATTACAGTAAAAACACATGTTAACAATGCAGATATCATTTCAAGTATAATAACACACTTGTGCGAGGTGATCTTAAGATTTTTGTTTTACTAGTAGCTTAAAATTCATAAATATTCATATTATATCATTACGATGAATAGGGGTCAATTTTGCTGTGAATAAAATCAAATAAAATAGACAGTTGAAAGAATAGTTTTTGTGCACAGGAAAATATGTGCAATTTTTCCAATTCCGATACCGTTTCCAGTAACCACAAAAGTTCCATTTTTTTTCCGATTCCCGAATCCGATTTGGATTAATGGTCCCCACACTAATATATATATATATATATATATATATATATATATATATATATATATATATATATATATATATATATATATATAAACTTCTTTTCGAATATGAATATAAACAAGATGCAAATCATTTAACTACCTCAAATGCCTCGATGGTGCAATACTAGAACCAGAACCGGAAAATAGCGATTATTATTTGCACGCATTTACATGAGCCGGGCAGTGCCAGGTTCAAGGTCGATTGCTGTCTGAGACGACGTCAATCCAAATAAAGAAATCAACCTACATTCCTAAACACGAATCAGATAAACAGGTCCCCATGTACTTTAGATAAGCCTTACAGCATTGAATTAGTTACGCATACCGTTCACTCACGACTATGCATGTAAAACAATGATATTTTTAGAATGATGTGGGATTGGAATACTTGGTTTTAATAAACAAATATACATGACAAAAGACCAGGCAAGGATATTTGGTTACATAAATGTATGACGTAACGAGTTTAGAGAAACCTTGGAAATTTCGTTAGTCTTCCGTTGGTGACGGGCAGCTGAGTAACGGTTGACAGACAGGATGACACTCAGCAGTGACAGCGTCGATAATTAAGATATAGACATGGTTTGCATTAGCATTCAACCTTTCCAAAATAGGAACAAAAACCTCTGGTACAAACACTTTGAAGTCTTTTGTTCGTGGTAGAATTTTCGTTGTAACTTTCCGTCCAACAAGATGAAAGATAGGCCAAGTGTGTTCCCTAATTAGCCAAATGTAGTAACCCCATAGAATAAGGAATAACACTAAACTATATGTATATATATATATATATATATATATATATATATATATATATATATATATATATAGTATTTTGATATATAGTATTTTGAGTACAGAAGGTTGTTAGATAAGTCATTGATACCGTCGGTTTCAAACCCGATAATTAGGACCGTTTTAGATACCCATATCAAGCACTCTTCAGCCAATATATATATATATATATATATATATATATATATATATATATATATATATATGCAAATGTTAAGTTCTGATAATAATAAGTACCTATTTATAATTTTTAATTTATGCAAATTATATCCTTTCACAACTATTTAATTATTAAAAGATTCTTGCTTCTCAACTGTTCAACTTTTCAATCCAATCAAAATAATTAACAAGGATTCATTAACTTCTAATATATTATATTCGGTTTGCAAATATTCCCCTCCCCAATCCCACTCAACTCTTTCACTGCCATTCGGTGCAAAATATCAATTGGACTTAATTGTGTTTCTAATTAATAGCATTGTTGTATATTGATACGTAAAAGTAGAAAATGCTTCCTTTATTTTGTTGATCACTGAACACATTCCATGAACTATGTTTCTGACAAAGGGAAAGTATTGTTGTATCTAACACTTATCTAACATTTTCGGCTGGCGAAATTTTGGCGTCTAAGCAATTTTCTAAGCTCCATACATCAAGTGGCTCCATGTCTTGTCTAGGGAGATTCCCATAAAACAAATGACTGTCATGATAATTGCCACGGTTATTGCAACAATAGGGAAGAGCTGGAAATTTGGAGAGATCTGGGTTCATTCTTACTCCCGGGGAAACCTACTTGTTATTCAGTAATTATTTTGTGTGACATATGCTAGTCAGTAAATAATAATAATAATAATAATAATAATAATGATAACAATAATAATAATAATAATAATGATAACAACAATAATAATAATAACAATAATAATAATAATAACAACAACAACAATAATAATACTAGTAGTAATAATAATAATAATAATAATAATAATAATAATAACATAAACAGCAATAATAACAACACGTATAATAACAATAACAATAATTATAATAACAACATTATTAATAATATTAATGTCAAAAATAATTGTCATTGAATAACAACTACAGAAGCAATAATATTAATAATAACAATAATAATAATAATAATAATAATAATAATAACATAAACAGCAATAATAACAACACGTATAATAACAATAACAATAATTATAATAACAACATTATTAATAATATTAATGTCAAAATTAATTGTCATTGAATAACAACTACAGAAGCAATAATATAATAATAATAATAATAATAATAATAATAATAATAATAATTATAATAATAAAACCTAATAACAACAATAATAATAGTAATAATAATAATAATAATAATAATAACAATAATAACATCAACAGCAATAATAACAACACTGATAATAACAATAACAATAATTATAATAACAACATTATTAATAATATTAATGTCAAAAATAATTGTCATTGAATAACAACTATAACAATAATAATAATAATAATAATAATAATAATAACAAAGTATTAGCAAAGACAATAATTATAACAGCAACAACAACAACAATCAAAATAATAACAATGATAACAAAAACAGCCATAATAATAATAATAATAATAATAATTATAATAATAACAATAATAATAATAATAATAATAATAATAATAATAATAATAATAATAATAATAGCAACAACAATAATAATAATAATAAAACATTAATAAAAATAAATAAAAAAACAATAAGAATAACAACAGGAGAGTGTAGAGGGGTAACTCGATATATCTAAGGCTTTTGACAGAGTATGGCATGAAGATCTTCTCGAGAAAATCAGATCATACGGTATCACGGGACGAATACTTAACATAATTAAATCCTTCTTAGATAAAAGAAAATTTCAGGTTGTCCTCGATGCTCGTACATCTAAACAACATGATATAAATGCGAGAGTGCCTATCTTTGCACATTTAATATTCCGAATATTCATAAATGACCTCCCTGACAAAATTTTCTCTTAGATGGGTATATATGCTGATGACACCACGCTCTATAACAGGCACGATAGGAAAACAAATGAGCACATATCTAAGGAAATGGCAGAAACACTAGAGGATGACCTCCAATCTGTAGTGGAATGGGGACAAAAATGGATGATCACATTCAATACTGTCAAGATTAAATGTGTTTCTTTCAATAATTACAAGAAACCTTCTCTATCACCAATAGCAATGGCCAAAGACTCATTATCCGAAAGTACTTCTTTTAAACTCCTCGGCCTAACGTTCACAGGAAAGATGAGTTGGAACAATTACATTAAGAGCATTGCCAGGACCGCTGCGAAGAAAGTAGACTCTCTCTACAGTGCTAGAAAGCTACTAACGCCCGAAAGTATACTGCACCAGAACCAAAGGTTTCCTAGCTGGGCAAACTTGAGTCCTTGTACCGGAAAAATATCCAGTAAATAAAACGTTGTTTAGTAAATCGTTATTTTTTTGCATTTTTCTTTTGCATTTCCGTACACTAGGCAGGGATATAAATATCACTAAAACATCCGCTGGATCATAAGCTTCATTTCGGTACCTTAATTGCCTGGGTGGGTTGCCTGTAAGCTGAAATAAACCGCGTCACACACACAGACAGGCAGTAAATCGAACTTACTAAGGGAGATAATAACTTCCGGTGAATACAGGCAAATATCCAGTAAATAAAACGTTGTTTAGTAAATCGTTAATCTTTTGCATTTTTGCATTTTTTTTTTACTTGCCTGGGTGGGTTGCCTGTAGGCTGAAATAAACCGCGTCACACACACAGACAGACATACATTAGGAAAATTTATAATAAGATAAACGTCAGCGTTCTGATATTGGTGGTATATTTATTGGCATTCTTTTCTTTTAGATCGACATTGTTTTGCTAACCAAAGCCGGTGTTCTACAGGGCTCTATTTTTTCTATATTAAATTACCTTGCAAAGAAAATGTCAGATTTATGCTGATTTACAACTCTATTCTGATGTTGTTTCTTATTCATCTGACTCCAATCAGTTGCAGTTCATCTAAAAGTTGACCCTAGTTCAGTTATGGATTAAGGTAAGGAATGGTTTGGTCGTTTAATCCTGTTAACAATCGGCCGGTGTATTTCAATTGCCGACGTGTCCCCTTTTTAGCTCTGCTCTCATTGAGAAATCCACTCTAAAACTTACTGTTTTTTTCTGTTTCATCAGGTATTTCAACCGTGGAAAGATTCATTGTTATCCGTAAGGGGAGCAGCACGACACTAATTATATTTAGAAAAAATAATAACTTTGAATGGTCAGCAAAACTAAGCAGTTGGGCCGGAAAAAATAAAATAGCCCACAAATTATTTAAGTTGATTGTAAAGTGGAATTGCGTGAGATAGCAGACAAGTAAAAATTATCGGCATTATTGCATGAAAGTTTGTCAATTAGAAATCTGTGTTCTAACAGTTGATCAAAAACAACAACGCAGTTCAAAACGTTGTCTATAAATGTTTCAACACAGCAAAAATTAAGTTTCCTGTCAATACGTGACAATTGATCTATAACTTCACCCTTTTTTATTTTACTTCAGTCGAAGTTCTCTAAAATCAAGGGGCCCACAACCTGGGGCTAACACTTGAAGTCTATATGAGATACATAGATATTCGAATGTTCCATTTAAGTTCTTTATTTCTCAAACAATGAGTTAATAAAGAAGTTGAGAACCTAATTATTTCTCTCCCCAATTAACCATTTTCATACATTGTATTATATCTTTTATTTTGGTCTCTTGGTCTTACTGAATTCCAGGACAAGCATTTATCTAGTCTGGTGGAGTATCCAGTTTCGTGTTGTTACTTGAGGCAACATCACTTGGAGAAGGTGCACCATTCCTCGTAAAAGCTATGGGTTAGCCATAGCGAGGAGATCTTATTTGGGCAGCGAATACTATGTGATTATGAATATTTGGTCAGGGTTTACTTCTATGGAAAAAGTATCCTCATGCCAGATTGTTCTGACAAACCCCTGTACAGAGAGACCTTAGACGCTCGAGGACAATGTCTAGTAGGCATTCAATCCTCCCATTTTTAGGTGTGACGGCATGTCGCGAGTTTTGCGGCCGCGGTGGCGGCGGCTGCAAAACAAAGAAAAAAAAAGCGGCGACGGAAAGGCGGCCGTCACTTGAGGTGGGCGAAAAAAGAAGTAGACGCGGAAGCAAGCGAGAAAAAGAGAGTGCTGGCTTAACCTCCGCGGAAGTCAGAGATGAACTGGGAATGCTTGAAAACACTATAAAAAGATATTATATTATACGAAGAGTTGCTCCTAATCTTTTGAAAGCTAAACCATTTCTACCTAGATATATGACTAAACCACTCAGGGGTGTACCATTAAATATCTCTGGAGTCTATCCTTGAACCTTTATTATTCCTAATATTCATAAATGACCTCCCTGATAAAATTGACTCTGAAATGGGTATATTTGCTGATGACACCACGCTCTATAACAGGCACCAATGGGAAAAGAAATGAACACATGTCTAAGGCAATGGCAGAAACACTAGAGGAAAACCTCCAAGCCCTAGTAGAATTGGGACAAAAATGGATTATTACATTCAATGCTGCCAAGACTAAGTTTGATTCCTTCAATAATTACTAGAAACCTTCTCAACCACCAATAGCTATGGTTAAAAATGCATTATCTGAAAGTACTTCGTTCAAACTCCTCGGTTTAACGTTCACAGGGAACATGAGTTGAAACAGATTCATTGAGAGTATTGCCAGGGCCGCTGCGAGGAAAGTGGGCTCTCTCTACTGTGATAGAAAGTTACTTACGCCTGAAAGTATCCTGTACCTCTATAAGGCCACCATTCACCCATGTATCGAGTACTGTTATCACATTTGGGCTGGTGCATCTGTTACTTGTCTCTCGCTCCTTGACAGGATTCAAAAGAGAGTCGACAACCTGATACCTCTTGAACTATCATCTAGACTTCAGCCTCTGTCCTATCGACGAAATGTTGCATCCCTCTGCCTGTTCTACAAGTATTTTAATAGTGGATGCTCCGATGAACTACAAGCCCTTATACCTCCTCGACGTAAATATTCCGACAAACCCGACAAGCAGCTAAATCCCACCCCTTCACAGTAGATATCCTTAGGTGTAAGAAAGCCTTCTACTCTAATAGTTTCTTCTCCAGAACTGCTAGACTTTGGAACTCTCTTTCGGGTTCCTGCTTTCCCAACTGTACTGACATGCAGATGTCCAAATGTAATGTGAACAGATATCTTGCTGCTAAACTCCCTACATACTACTCTTGCAACTCATGGCCCCGAGAGTAGCCCCCTACTGTTCTTTATTTGGGGTGAAAATGGAATAAAAATATTATATATAAAATGTTTGAATGTAAATTTTAAGAGAAGAGAGGAAAAGAGACAGTACATAAAATATAAAAGTACACACACACACACACACACACACACACACACACACACACACACACACATATATATATATATATATATATATATATATATATGCTTTTATATCAGATCAAATTTATCGAATAAGATTAATAGAGAAAATCCAAAACTACAGATTAAAATGTATAATGTATACTATTTACATATAGGGTGATATAAAAATGTGTATAAATTTTACAAAGTAAGGCATAAAAATTTAATTTAAATTGAATCAAAAAATTACCTTGGATTTATTTCATGCAATGTACATTCTGTTCGACTTAAAAAAAATTATTGAAAATTTTATATCTATATCATTAATTGCTAGATGAAAGATAATGTTTTTAAATCGCAACAAGTACATTACATAAAATAAATCCAAGGTAATTTTTTTATTCAATTTAAATTAAATTTTTATACCTTACTTTGTAAAATTTATAAAAGTATACTTTGAAGATAAATGAATTTCAAATTGAATCTTGTACCTTTATTTTTAAAGCCTATAGTAAAAACATTTTGTTTAACAATTTTCGTGCCTTGGATGAAATGCTTTTCTAACTTGTATCTTATCTTTTTAAGATTATATTTTAAAACTATCCTTCTCTATATTTCAGTTTGTATTTCTCCTCACATATCAACTCATTTTTGCAACCCCCGCTTAGTATTATTACAGATCTGAATATTCTCTCTGTTTCAGTTTGTATTTTTCCTCACACCACAACTGATTTTTGCAACTCCCTCTTTGTATTATTACAGGTCTGGATATTCTCTCTGTTTCAGTTTGTATTTCTCCTCACACCACAACTCATTTTTTATAATACAGGTCTGAATAATGAGAAAATCTTAATTTTTTAACAAAAACTTTAAAATAACTTTTTTAGATTAATTTTTTTTAAAAACGTCTTTCAGAATAGGAAATCTTTAAAATTTAATTAGGAACATATTTCATATAGGTTTCATCAAAAATATTCAGTACATAACGAGAAAAATAGAAATGAAAATTTCAAAAGGAGTGTATAACTGGTTACAGTCAATAGTAGTCCTCGCCAGCGAAAGTCCTTGTTATTATTATTCTATTATCATTATTATTATTTAAAACATTTTGTGTCCTGCTCTTTCGCGCGAGGACTAATATATTTACAAACAGGAAGAAGGTTGATAAATCGCGTAATTGATTTATTCGAAATACAGCAGTTTTGTTAATAATAAATACTTTTATTTTTGGAGGCAAAGACGAATGACGCAGGTAAAGAATGACATCGGTTAATAACATAAATAAGTTAGCCAAATTAATTCTAGAGCAATAAACTAGATCCAATATGTGGAATGCTTTTGTTTTTTTTTATCGTAGGTAGCGTTTCATGAACACTGGTGCAGAGCCTAAATTTGATATTTTGTTTTTAAATCCCCGAAACTATATTTCATGGTAAACAACTGATGATACCAAAAACAATATTAGGACTAGAGTCAATGCTTGGAAGCAAAAAAACACAGTGATGATTTACTAGCAAAATAGTTTCCCAACAAGCGTTTGGGACTAAAAGCGTTTTAAAATTTAATTTTAAAGGTAGAAAAATGATCAAGTTGGTGTTCGTGCTCTATTCAATGAAACACGTATAAATATAAGACAAAATCCAAATGATGAAGGAAAAAATATAAATATATATTGGATTTGGAATGTTCACTACTGATATATATATATATATATATATACATATGCATACATACATACATACATACACACACATACACACACACACACACACACACACACACACACATATATATATATATATATATATATATATATATATATATATATATATATATACACGAGGTTCCTTCAATAAGTTTCCAGGCATTTTTATACATGCATTTAAAATTGTCCTAAACTCTTTAAATTCAGTATGAACAGCTACAGCAGGAATTAGAATACACCCTACTAAAGCCTGATTCTCACAGCTGATGAATTTCCAAAATGTAAAGTAGACGTGAAGACATTTTAGAAAAACGATATGCAAATTCTGTTTTATATTTAGAAAAAATGCCACAGAAACGTATGGAATGCTTCAGACTGCTTTTGGAACCATCTTGTATGAATCGAGCATCAGTTTCTGAGCAGCATAGGAAATTCAGGGAAGGCAGAGAGTCTGTGAGAGACGATGAGAGGTGTGGGAGGACTAAGAACACCAGAGTTGATTGGTGAAATAAAGAATTTCATGGATAAGGATGTAGTGTGTCTATAAAGACAATAACTGCACAGTTTGATGTCAGTGTGGGAACTGTACACAATTATTCGAGTGGGAACTGAAGATGAGGAAGATTTGTGCAAAGTTTGTCCCAAGGTTGTAAAGAAAAGATCATAGACTATCTACAAATATGGGCATCAAGGCAGTTCCTCACACTCCCTATAGTCAGGACCTTGACCCTTGTGACAGTTTGCTATTTTCTAAGATCAACGAACTTGTTAGAGGCTGTCGCTATGATGCAATTGAGAAGATGGCAAAAACTTTGATGAGGGTTACTGACACGCTCACACAAGAGAACTTCCATCAGGCCTCCCGGAAGTTGTTGGAACGGTACAACAAGTGCAATGCAACTGGAGGAGATTATTTCGAAAGGGGGATAGCGTTTTATGCGGGTGTTATCAATAAAAATCTAGAAAATTATTTAAGGCACCTCCTATCAATATTGTGTGTGGGGGATGTATGCGTGTGTCTTCTAAAATATATACTATCCTTAATTAGTAAAATTTCTCAAAACGAACAAAACCTAAATCGACGCTATTTTACACTATTGTCGCGTTTATAGACATCTTTCAAAAGTAAAATTCCTAATACACACAACAAAAACAGGAACACATAAGAAGTGTGACCCTATATGTACTAATTTTTCAATTTTGACTCCAGCTCTTTTTACCGGATAAAAAATCGATTAAACTTGTCCACACGTCTGAATATCTTATATACTAAATTCCAAGTCTGTTGATGAAATATTCGTTGTGTATATAAACTAAGAGGTGTCCTCACACATTCTTAGTTTATATACATAATAAACTCCCACGTCGATTTCGACGTATGAGTTTCCGCCACAACAACTAAGTTACTCGGAAACCCACACAGATTATTTGTTTATAGTAGTGAAGGCTTTGTGTAGAACCAACCACACTTTTTGGTATTACTGCTTACCTTTATCCGTACAGATGACTGCCACAGTACAATGTATACAGTAGACCGCAGGTTTTAACCTCAGATTTTCTTTCTCCTAGATTATTATATAATAGATGTATATTTTAAGGAAGACTGGCGGAGTATCTCTCCCACTTAATTAATGCGACCCCCAGATACAAACTTGGAAAATTTCTGAGACTCGGCGTAGTACATACAGCGCCTAAACTTCCCAAATCGTCATCCATCTGGTCAGGCTCAACGTTGCTTAACTTCGGGGATCTGTATATATATATATATATATATATATATATATATATATATATATATATATATTTAAAATTCTATGCGTGTGCGAGAAAATACGGATAGATATAAAATAAATATATACATTCACTTTTTCTTTCACATCTACACATGCATATTTATATCTATCTATCTATCTATTTATCTATATATATATATGTATATATATACATGTATATACCTGTATATGTATACATGTATGTATATATATACATATATATATGTATATATATATACATGAATATATATACATATATATACCTCTCTCTCTCTCGGTCCTGGATATGACCTAAAACTATATCCGATGGCGAGGCCCCAGCCTGTGGGCTTTGGGGAGTGTGGAGCCACCCTTTAATTGCCATTGCTCCCAGGTCCACTCTGACCCGGAGTGGTAGTACCTGTTAGGGCCCCAACTTGAAACAACTTGAAAAAAAAATATTTTATTAAAAAATTGTTCTTTAAAATCACTGGATTCGGCATTAAATAACCCGAAAAGGGTTGATATGCCGTAAAACAACCAACCAACCAACCAACCAACCAACCAACCAACTCTCTCTCTCTCTCTCTCTCTCTCTCTCTCTCTATATATATATATATATATATATATATATATATATATATATATATATACGATCTATTACACAGATTATATGTAATATATGCTGAAGAGGTATATATATATATATATATATATATATATATATATATATATATATATACATATATATATAAATATATATATATATATATATATATATACATATATCGATAACCATAAAGGTGGAAATACAAAAATGACTTAAAAAATGGAAACGGAGAATATAAACCCTCGAAGAGTCACATATAGAAAAAAAAAAAAATGAGCGAGACTTCACAAGAAACAGAAGATTTTTTACTTTCGTATTCCATTCGTTTTTTTTTTTTTGTAGTCGTTCCGAATCATCCAGTGTCATAAGTTGTTTTGGTAAAAGTAACGTTTTTACTCATGTGCATTTTATTCTTTTTTATTTATTCTTTTGCTTTTTTAAGCATTTTTTCCTGATGTTTTCTACTTGGTTTTCTTTTTGTGTGGTTCTTATCGTTGTGGCACTTCTTCTTTTCTTCCTCTTCTTCTTTTTCTCTTCTTCTTTTCTTCTTCTTCTTTCATTTACTTTACTATTGTTATGTTTGATGATGATGATAATGATGATGATGATGATGATCATCATCATCATCATCATCCTCATCATCATCGTTAATCTAGTAATTCTTCAGGCTTCTTTTCCTCTCTTCCTTCTATTTCTTTTCCTTGTTTCTGTTCTTGTTTTTCTTCTCCTTTCCTTCGGGGCCCTGTCGGTGGGGCATTAGAATACGCCAACTGCCATCCTGCAGAGGGTAAAAAACTATATCCAGTGGTGAGGCCCCAGCTTGTGGGCTTTGGTGAGTGTGGAGCCACCCTTTAATTACCATTGCTCCTAGGTCCACTCTGACCCGGAGTGGTAGTACCTGTTAGGGTCCCAACTATGGGTTCAATAGAAACCGACGTGAAAACAACAAATATATTCTATTAAAAATTTTTTTTTTCAAAATCTTTGGATTCGGCATTAAATAACCCGAAAAGGGTTGATATGCCGTAAAACAAAAACAACCAACCAACCTTTCCTTCGGCTTATTTCTCTTTCTTTATCCCCTCATTAAGATTACTTTTCTTCTTCTTCTTCTTCTTCTTCTTCTTCTTCTTTTTCATCATCATCATCATCATCATCATCATCATCATCATCATCATCATCATCATCATCATCATCATCATTTTCTTCTTCTTCTTCTTCTTCTTCTTATTCTTCATCATCATCATCATCATCATCATCATCATCATCATCATCATCATCATCATCATCGTCATTTTCTTCTTCTTCTTCTTCTTCTTCTTCTTCTTCTTCTTCTTCTTCTTCTTCTTCTTCTTCTTCTTCTGTATTGAATTCAACACCTAGCGATTTGTCTCAAGCTTTTCACATTGAAATCTGTATAATTCAATTTGAATAATAATATTCCGTTTGAAATAATACTTTAAATAATACCATTAATCAATAATTTTTTTCTCTATTTTAGATATTTTACAGATAATATTTTAAAAATTAATTATGGATGAGTACAGCATTGAACAACGTACACATATGGCGAGAGACACCATGGAGTTTCTCAGGCAATTCTTTGGCGACAGCATTATCTCTCGCTATGGCAATGTCAAATAGCCACCACGTTGCCCACACTTAACAAGCCTTTTTCTTTGTGGGAATATCTTTAAGAAAGAGTCTATGTTAAAAGAACCCAGACCCTGCAAGAATCGAAACAAAACATCCGGAATGAAATAAGGGAGTTAAATGCCAATCCTGAGATTGTGCAATCTGTCATGAATTATGTTTTGGGAAGAGCACAAATATGGCAAGCTGAAAATGGGCAACATTTAAAAGACATTAGTTTTCATAAATATTGTTTAAAATTTGCATTTTTTAAAAATAATTTTTCCAGTGTCCTAGTCAGATTGTGTTAAAATTACAGAAAGATATCATAAAAAATAAAGAATCTATTTAAATGCAAAACCCTTCCGATTCTTTATGAACACGCTGTACGACTTAGAAAAATGTATTTTCCCACATCAAAAATAATTATCATTGTCAATTAAATATCCATTAAATAAATCCAATTCAATTCAATTAATTTAACAAAAAATAAAACTATTATGCCTCAGTTGCATGTAATGAAAGGGTGCTAGAAATTTGCACAAAAGAGTATACAAGCGCGTATACAAAAGAGTATATAAAAGCGTATGCAGCTGTCCAAACTCACCTTGGATGGTTGCGTTGTTAGTGAATTCATTACCCCACTTGGAAGTCTATACTGGTTTTTATTTTACTGACAAAAAATGCAGATTCTGCCACACGGAATTGGAAAGTGTGAGCCATTTGGTATCAAGTTGCAAAGTTCTTTTGTGGGATGGCTACTACACAACGAGACATGATGGAGTATGTAATTTTTTTTTTTTTACACAGTGATCACCAATTATCAAGGCCCGGAAGCCACTCAGGGATACGGGTTATTGCAAGTACATTACGTCAGTGTGGAGATTTGATGAAGTGTTTACTTAAGGGGGCGGTTGATTAGGAATTTGTTAACATTGGACTTGAAGACCAAGTTGTAGTCCGGTGGGAAGCAGGCAGACGGAACAGTTATCTCCACAGGATTATTTTGAAAAATTAAACATCCAGTGTAGCAGCAAGTCCTGGGAACACCAACCTGAAAGAACAGTTGGAAATGACTTATATATCATACATTACGACCATGTAACCCCGTGAGCCACCTACCTTGAAAATGCTGCTGTAAAATCTGACATAGTTATATGGAATAAGTCAGAAAGAGTGGGAACTTTGGTTGAAAGTGTCTCTAATGATAGAGATCTAAACAGAGCTGAAAGGGAGAAACAGACCAAATATCAAGGTCTCATGTAGGATATGAAAAGAAACTAGAATCTTAGGGAGATATCAATCATACCAGTTATTATAGGTTCCACAGGGCTTATTAAGAGGAACTTGAAGTCCTACCTAACTAATATTCCTGATAAACCAAATGCAAAAGAGATCCAGTCAATTACACTTAAGGGAATAACGAGGATACTAAAAGAGCTCTCGGTTGGTTTCAATAAAAATCAGGCCAATGTTGGCAGATGGTTTGGCTGCACCATACCCAGCGTTACAATCTTTCAAGTAAGAAAATAAAAAAAAGTTTATGACAACTACACCATTCACTATGACTACATAATTACTACTGGTGCATATCTAGAAAACGCAGCCTTTAAACCAGATATAGTGATTTGGGACGGAGCAAAAAATAAAAAAACAAAAAACGACCATAGAGGTCAGTATACCCAACGATACAGGGCTTAACAGAGCTGAGAGGGGAAAGATAACAAAATATCAAGGATGTTAACACACCTCATCATATTCTATATCTCTAAAAATCTAATATAAAATCATGAAAAACACCCGTCGAGCTGAATCCACTGTGAAAAATTTCCCCCACTCCATATCTGTGCCTAAGTCAAAACGCGGATTCCATGAACAAAGCTTCTTTCTTAGAACTGCACGCCTGTGGAACTCTGTTCCGTCTGCCTGCTTCCCGCCGGACTACAACTTGGATGTCTTTAAATCCAATGTTAACAAATTCCTAATGAACCGCCCCCTTAAGTAAACACTTCATCAAATCTCCACACTAACGTAATGTACTTGCAATAACCCTTATCCCTGAGTGGCTTCCGGGCCTTGATAAATGGTGATCACTGTGTAAAAAAAAAATGTGTGGTGTAATGTTGTCATATTTGGGCCAGCGAATCTCTGCCTTATTAAAAGGTTCTTTTTAAGGTGGAGAAACCTATCTGTAATTTTATTGTGTCAACCCTTTCCTATTCTCTGCACTCAAAGACGTGATGTTGCTATTCTGCCTCAGTTTTTTAATGAATATTATTATAGTATACGTTATTTAGAATTGTTTTATCTATCCTTCCACCCCGCTTATTTTATTCCATATCGTTTGGCTATTATCAGTAGATATTTCTCTCGTACTTTATTCGAAATTGGCGGTAAAATAATTTCTTGAAGTTTACGCGTAGCCTCTTTCTGGTGCCAGAGTGAATAATACGTCTCGTAGTCATTGTAATGATTACTTAAGAAATTAACGGCTAAAATAAGATCATCGCGTAATCTTCGGCGCTAAAGAGAAAAAAGTTTAAGCTTTTTGAGTTGGCGTTTAAGAATAATACAAATTTGTCTCCGAAAAAATATTTTTTTATTTTGGCAATGTGTTTTTGTAAAAAATATTCTTGGTCTTCTTACGGTAAAATTAATTTTCAGTGAAATATAATTTAAATCAATAAAAGAAATGCCAGTTTTTGAAATGCGTTTATTTAAAATTTGTATTATGTGAGTCAACTAAATACCATAACTACTGTTCTTAGTGTCATTTTTACAACGTTTCGGTCGATGTAACCTCGGACCTTCTTCTTCACCATCATCAATAATATCACTAGCGCAATGGTTTTGGAAAAATCAATTGTAAAAGTAATATTCTCCTGAAGGGTGAAGATTCAATTCTCAGTGTGGGCGATCGAAAAATACAATTCTGAATTGCTTAGGACCTCTATCCAGTCATGGCTGACGGAACAAGAGCATGCTATCCACGTGAAGTAGATAAAAGGTTTCGTTTAAAATTCCGTCCAAATTCCCGAGTTCGACAGAAACATTTTCGAGATACACCTGAAACGTCGTGACAATGACTACTCTATACGACCATGTTTAGAGATGATCATGAGAGGCGGTGAGCAAGATGTCAGTTTATATTGCAGCTAAAATTCTGAATGTCAGTACAGTCAGGGAAGCAGAAAACAGGTAAGGAATTCCAAAGTTTAGCAGTGCATGGAAAGAAACTGTTAGAGTAGAACGCTTTTTGACATCTAGGGACCTCTACAATAGACGGGTGGGATTTTGCTGCAAGACAGGTTTGTCGGAAGTATTACATCGAGAGAATACAAGTGCAATGAATTTATCAAGTCAAATCATTTTAAAGGACCTGTAAATAGATACAGAGATGCAATATTGCGACGATGGGATACGGTTTCGAGCTTGGTTAATAGTGTGGGACCTAGCAGTTTACAGACTCTTTCTTGAATCATGTCTAAGAGGGGGGACTAGTTTCAGATGAACCCGCCCAGATGTGACAACAATATTCCATACAAGTGGGGTTGTAGAGACAAAGGATGCTCTCAGGTGTAAATAATTTTCAAGTACGAAACCACGTACAACGATGTAATGTCTTACAATATTATTATATAGATTTGAAAACTGAATATCATCTAACCTTAAGCAAAAAGACGGACAAGAAAAAAAAAAAAGAAACAAAAAAGTAAAACGGAAAACCCGAAAGAGGCTCATTCGACAGCTTTTGTATTCATGCTAAAGGAATATTAGGAAGAAGCCGACGAAATTTAAAAGGAATGCGTCAATATTCAAAGATGGCGTCGACTGATGCTATCTCGTATTTCTTGCGCACACAAACATGGCAGAAACGTGAAAGTCGGCAAGACGCCATCTTGGCTTTGTCTTCACTTATCGTTAGTTTTGTTTAAAGAAATGAATAACAAAACGGGGCGGGGTGAAGACAACATATCTGGAAACAGCGTTTTATTCGTTCATGAATATTTATAAATAAAATATTAACAGGAATTGCATCGAACGATAAACCCTGGAGTGTTTATGTGGACGCGCAAACCGAAAGATGCCGATATATTATCATGGCGACAACTTGTGATCGTGTATGGCCTTTGCAGATACAAACATTAACGGCACTGAACCTTGCCACACTTGATGCGTTTAGTTGTCTTGTTTTATGGCAAATCATTTCTTTTTTGTGCTATTTAATGCAAAACCCAGTAATTTTAGAAAAAAGTTATACGTATGTACATACACTTAGAAATTGAGGGTTTTTTTTATCGCTCTGACGTTAATATTAAAACCTTATCTTTTCTATTTAAAATGATTGAAACGAACTTATCAATATACTAACTTATTAATATACTAACTTATTAATATACTAACTCATATGCGATCGACTTCATGAAGGTTTACTAATTTGCATATTTCTTCGATAGACGAGCGTTAATTATTTACATATTAATTTTTGTGTTTTTTTATTAAATGGTTGGTTTCATTTCACTGTTACCCTTGATTCTATTTATGCAGTCTCTAAATTCTGCAGAATTGCGCAGAATTTAAAATGAAAGGTCAAACATGAGATTATTTCCCGTTGCTTCTAAGTATATGTTTACAATGGCACCAAAAAATGTCAGCACTTGGCATTCTTTTTTTAAAACCGCAAATTTAAGTAAAATTGAATGTAAATGTTTAAACAACCCACACCTCATTAAATTACCATTCTATTCCTCGATAATTTCACCTGTTCATATTTGACTTTTAATTGAAATATCCTAGTGTTCACGTCCATTTAAAGAAAATAATTTAAAATCGAGAAGACAAAAAGAAACTCCGCAGTAACAAATGAATTTTAAAAAAAGCTTCAAATATCCACCTTTTAGGTAACAAAGAATCTCTAATCGTAATTGTTGTTGTTCCAGTCTAGTCATATGGACTAAATGTTACATTGATAACAACATGATATTTAGTCCATATGCCATTGGCTTTCTCTTAGTGATCGTCAGGAGCTCATTAATCGCCACCTTTCTAGTTTATCCAATCGAGAAATCGGCCGCAGCTTGAAATGTGATAGGAAATCAGTACGAATGACTGCGAAAGCACCAGAACACCGGCAATGTTCGTGATGCTCTTAAATCTGGTCGTCCTAGGGTTACTTATAATAGGAAATACAATGCTATCAAGATCCACAGCTTTAGAAACAGATTTAAAACGGCTCTCCAAATCACACGTAACAGTGTAATCTTGTTAATAAATGTTCTCTTTCTACAGATAAGAACAGATTAAAGGGCTTTAATTTGCGAGACTGTGCTATTTGGATGATAATCCCGTCTTTATGCAGGATGCTCTCATTTACAAAGCTGGCAATGTCAAGAGGTTCCTTGAAGAACATGGTATTCAGTATTTGGATTGGCCTGCACAATTTCCAGACCTCAATCCTATCAAAAACGTATGGCATTACATCAAGCCACAACTACGCAATGATAAAGTTTCAAATCTCAAAGAACTCGGGACAAAAAATTAAAGAGAAATGCGATACCCTTTCACCGGAGACTAATTCAAGGAATTCCCAAAAGATGGCGGGCTGTCAAATTGTATAAGGGCTATGCTATTTAATATTAACTAGTTAATTGTGATTCCATTGTATTTGTGTTGGATTAATGTTCTGAAGTTACATTTAAATAACAATTCCCCATTGTGCGAAGTTATTTTTGGCCTTCTCGATTTGAAATTAATTATTTAAATTGAAGTGAACACAGGATAATTCAATTAAAAGTCAAACATGAACAGGTAAAATTATAGAGGAATAAAAGGCCAATCAACTGAAGTATAGTTTGTTTAAAACATTTACATTTAATTTAGTTTACATTTGCGGTTTTTGAAAAAAAAAAGTACGGACTTTCTTTTTGTCGCCATGTACTTCGTTGTTGACGTTGGATATTTATATATTTGTGTGCGTTTTTGTATGCATACGTGACGATGAAGACAATCCGTTGATAGCGTTTGCGAACTCGTTCCTATCAACTTCCACAGAATAATAACATTAAAAGTAGATTATAAGACAAGGTTCGCCAATGCCGGTTTTTATGTGCTCAGGAACGAGATTTTATTGCAAATCCCCAGAAAAGTGATATACTAGTATCATCTGTGTAATCGATGCAGTGTCTCCCTGTTTCATGTACCAATAAATTACCGAAGCCTTGAATTGGAATCGCATGTCATCTAAAATATGTACCACAAATACACAAATATAGTTTACAAGTATATTTGTTATATTTACTCCCAGTCTAGCAGTTTAGACAAAAGATCTGGCGTTTGTGTGATGAATGTGTTTCTGCGGAATGGAATGTATTCGAACTCCGCACACTCACGTGTTTTTTTTTTTTTTTCAAAGGAGTCACCACTTACCAAGGCCCAGAGACCACTCGATGATAAGGGTTAATAAGTGTACAGTGGTCAATGGGACAATGGCGTAGTAATTGTTTGTAGTGGAAATTTGGTAAATTAGATTACTTAAGGCTAACGGTTTATCAAGAACTTGTTTACGTTGGACTTGAAGACGACCATATTATAGTCAACTGCAGGCAAATGGAAGAGAATTCCACAGGTGTGCAATTCTAAGAAAGAAGCTTTATTCATGGAATCTACGTTTAGGTTTAGGCACGGATAAAGAGTCGAGGAAATTATTGATGGCGTTTTCAGCTTTTAAGTCTGTGTCGTTAACCACGTAGTCATGGTCACCCAGACCATATTTACAGGAATATTTATCCGGATTATTTATCATAATGGTCACTCTGCTCGTATATTGTGTACTTTTTTAGATTATTCGGACTAGTGTTCTCATCTTGAGGATTATTCTCACAAAGTCTCGGCCGATGGAATATCCAACTTTCTAAGGTGTACGTACGCACACCTTAAAGTACGTACGTATGGCATAATCACATTGACACACCGGTTTTCGTTAGATCACCGCTTAAGCAACGTTGAACCTTGTCAGTACCAGATGAGTGACCAATTTTGGAATTTCAGCCGCTGTATGTAGAAGGGCGTCGACACCTCCCCGCAAGAGTTGCAAAAACCTAACGTCGTCATTCCCTCTAACGGGGATATGCATGCGACTAGGAACTGCTTATGGACTTCATACTCCCAGTAAACTCTCTCTTTTGGAGGACGCCGATTAAACCCGCATAGGGTTAGTGCCGTTTCCATTTTTTTTTTCGTATAACCGTTGTGAGAATAAGACTCCAGCTGAGAAGAGTAATCCAAACAGTTCAAATAGTACAAATTATCAATGCTTTTCTGAAAAGTCAGAAACGTAATGTTTGCTAATGGAGTGGTAGTCTCGGGTTCAACCCTCGCTTAAGGCATGCCTCTGATTAAAAATGGAAGGTGTCTCTCTACGTCATGTTCGTCAGTCGGTTGAGCAGCTTATCTCCCCATCTGCTTCGAGCCACAATCTGCCTTCAACACTCCCAAAATGTAAACTGTCGTTAACTGTCGTAAACTGTCGTAAAATTCGCTCATACTCTCAAACCTGTCTGCAAACTAATTCTAAATATATTGGTCTTTATGTCCGACCTATTTTTTCCAGCTAACGCCACACTTTAATTACTTATTCTATTTCAGATGGCTTTTGTATACGTTGTTGAACCAGTCTTTCTCACAGTCACTTCCTATATTTTCTCATGCTTATGTACCGTTTCACCTTTCGTTATAATTTTTCATCTTTATTTTCACTTCCTAACACTTTGGGGCCAACGTCGTTAGTATAACAGTGCCTGTAATGACCGCAGAATGATTGCTTTGACATAGTGATGACGCAAACAAAGACTTTGGAAGATATAATGATGATGGCTGAAACTCGTTTTCCTGGTGGAGCCTCTCACACCATCAAAGCGTATTCATTTAAAATAGATGTTTAGTAATAACTAGCCGGTCACCTAGCGTCGCCCGGTCGTAAGGTACGCTTAAATATATTTCATTTCAAGCAAATCCTCTATTGACTATTAAAGTGTACCCTCTCCCCCTCTCTCTCTCTTTCTCTCTCTCTCTCTATATATATATATTTGTATATGCACGCACGTGGAACTCTGTTCCGTCTGCCTCCTTCCCACCTGACTACAACTTGGATGTGTTCAAGTCCAACGTTAACAAATTCCTAATGAACCGCCCTCTTAAGTAAACACTTCATTAAATCTCCACACTAACGTAATGCACTTGCAATAACCCTTATCCCTGAGTTGCTTCCGGGCCTTGATAAGTGGTGACAACTGTGTAATATATATATATATATATATATATATATATATATATATATAGAAGAAGAGTAAAAAAAATAATGATGTAATGTATCAGCAGGTTCACGGGGTGGCTAAAGTTCACTATAGAGGAAGAGCAAAATGACTCTTTACCCTTTTTGGATGTCCTTGTAGAAAGGACAGAGAATTGGTTTAGTACAACTGTATACAGGAAACCGACATTTATAGTCCTGTATATAAGTTGGGATTCTTTTCCCCTACCAGGAGAAAAATCAGTTTGATCAAGACTTTGGTCCACCGTGGCCTCATGATTTTCTCGACTAGCAAACTGGATAATGAATTGAAGAAGATAGCTGATATTCTTGCGAAAAATGGTTTCCCTGAGGGTATAATCTCTAAGCATGTTCGCCAAACTCCAAAATCATTTAGAGTAGAAAAGGAAGAGGAGGAATGAGAGTGTAGGGTAGAGAGGATGAGGAGGGAAGGGGGAAGGTAATATATATATATATATATATATATATATATATATATATATATAGGCTTGCCTTTATGCCTTTAGAAGGAGTGCTACGATTTTGTACTATTCACTCGCTGCCCACTTCTCCTCGCACCTGAACTCGCTGGACTACTTCGTTTGGTCACACATTGAAAACATCACAAACATGACCTTTGACAACACCAAAGCTAGCCTGGACGCCGCCACCCGCCAATCCAAAAATATAACTCCAAGAAAGATTTTACTTGTGTAAATGGAAACTCAATTAACTTTCTTGGGGTTATATTTTTGGATTATACCATCATTGGATTATTTACCTTTCACCAGACTATCCATTCACGTGTAATCACCTTTTTCTTAACCATATACCCTCTGCTCCACTTTTTGTTATCAAGTAAGATCTTTGACTTGTTGTTTCATCAAATACTTTTGTATGCAAAATCCGATCCCGCATTTTGCTAATTCCTACCCTCTGATGAGAAGGAAAGTATTTATTTGAAACTCCGCGGATTAAGGACTATCCACTTATCTAGTGTTTCCTTTTCAGATTAAATATGTTTTTAACTCTTTTTCAAAGTGTTTTTTTAAACATGTTTTATTAACTGTTTGCTCCTATTATAAGCTCTATGTCCTATTTTGTTTTATCGGGCTTTTACATCTGGTTGAGATTACTTTGTAAATATTAATTCTTTAATATTTATAATATACTTTAGTTTTACCATCTTGGATCATTTTGGTAAATTTAATTGTAATTTTTATTATATATATATGTATATATATATATATATATATATATATATATATATATATATATATATTCAGAGAGAGAGAGAGAGAGAGAGAGAGAGAAAGAGAGAGAGAGAGAAAGAGAGAGAGAGAGAGAGAGAGAGAGAGAGAGAGAGAGAGAGAGAGAGAGAGAGAAATATCCGTATTTCCTAATAACCACTCTAACGCGTTGCGTAATTTTCGAAAGGACGAGGTATATTTCTGGACGCGATTCGGCCATTTTCCACCATTAGTGGATTTCTTCTTTCGTATGTTTAATCATAGTAATTGATCCAATGCATTTATGAATGGGAATCGAAACTATTTCGGGCGACTTTGAGTAAAGAACAGTTTTAAAAATAGCCGTGGAAAATTGCGACCGGTTTACAATTTACGGAAATCTTTGGCCAAAGACAGTTAAGATTTCTCCTATAAATGAATCAGGAAGGCATTCAAAGGATATTTATAACCAATTTTCGAAGAGTTGTGGTGCTAAACCTTATGGGGAATAATAACCTCTTTCAATTACTATAAAACCCGAGAAAATATGTTCGAGTTTTGCATCCGTAGCAGTCGGACTGACGTATACCACACTCTTCATTTGTTGTATTTGATTTTCTGCTCCGTATATTTTGTTTCCACTAATTACCGAGTATTGCTTTACTTCCAGACGCTTACGGCACCACAATAGTAGGTTTGCATTAAATGAAGTGAACTTATGAAATCCAAAGGTGCTCAATGTCGCAAGTAGAGAAAACGTTATAATTAGTGTAACAAGCGTTTATACGTATATTAATACGTTCCCCACCCTTAAAGCAACCCCCCCCCAAAAAAAAAACAAAAAAAAAGAACAACTGATGCTGCTGCTGTCATAAAATAGCAATTTTTATCAACAGCTTGTAGGGCAAGTGTTGGCATACGATTGCTCCGCATAACTGACACCAGTAGATTCTTAGGGTCATCAAGATAGAATGTGAACTGTTTCGGGATGTCACTCGAGACAGCTCTTTTGAATAATGCCACCTCATCCCTTGCTGAAAATTAGCCCACACCTACTGGATCGACTACCTAACGACATGTTAGCGTTGACGACGAAAACTTTCAAAATGACCTTCCCATTGTTCATATGAATTAATTGCCCTCATTTTCAAAATGTTGCATATATAGACTCCCGGTAGAGAGTTAAACAATAAATTTGACCAGAAATCGTGACCAAGGGAGGGGTGCTAGCAGCACAGTCTTCTGCAGACCACCCACCAACCCCGTCACGCGGTCCTTAAAAACTTATATCTACAGAAATAAACAACATATTTTTATAACGAGCTGTATTTTCTATTTTTACTTGGGAGTCTTTAAGTAAATTAAATAACAAAAGTTGGAATTGAATAAACTTAAACGAAATTGACGACTCGGCCATCATCATCATCATCATCATCATCATCATCATCAGCATCATCATCATCAATGTGACAAAATGTATTTTTCCAAAATCGAATAAAACGTCATTTCCCCCCCAAAAAAAAACAAAACACAAAAAAACAAACAAACTCATCGGCTTCAAAATGACATTTATTATTTTAATTATTTTTAGCATGAATATGGTTAGAAGGAACAAAAAACCGTGGATAAGCGACCATGAAATTTCTACAGAGTTCTGCTAATCAATCATTATTACGTATCACCTACATCTGGGGGTATTTGTTTTGCTTCAACATCCTCATCAAACTCAAATAGTTGTCTATATTGATGTGGTACAATGAAGTTCCCTTTTTGGGTTGCTGGGGGCTTCTACATTAATAAACCTTATACGTAACTAGTGCCTGAATGTGCACCTGGGGAGACGAGAAAGAAATGCATTATTATTGAAAAAAAAACAAAACATGACAATTTCAATGTTGTCAATAAATGTCATTTTGAAACCGATGAATATTTTTTGTGAATGACGTTTTATTCGATTTTAGAACAATAAATTTTGTCACATTTCGCTCTGATGATGATGATGATGATGATGATGATGATGATGATGATGATGATGGCCGAGTCATCAATTTCGTTAAAGTTTATTTAATTCCAAAAATGACATTTGTCATTTCATTTAAGTAAAAATATAGAATACAGCTGGTTATAAACACATGTCGTTGTTTATTTCTTATTTTTTATAATAAGTTTTTAATGACAGATCCGCAATCTAATGACCGCGTGACGGGGTTGGTGGGTGGTCTGCAGAAGACTGTGTTGCTAGCACCCCTCCCGTGTCGTTGTATCATTCTTTTTTCTGTTTGAATCAATAATTCGAGCTAAGTTCAACAGTTATTTATAATATTCAACCAAGAGTAACAGTTGTTTATAATATTCAACCAAGAGTAACAGTTATTTATAATATTCAACCAAGAGTAACAGTTGTTTATAATATTCAACCAAGAGTAACAGTTGTTTATAATATTCAACCAAGAGTAACAGTTGTTTATAATATTCAACCAAGAGTAACAGTTGTTTATAATATTCAACCAAGAATAACAGTTGTTTATAATATTCAACCAAGAGTAACAGTTATTTATAATATTCAACCAAGAGTAACAGTTGTTTATAATATTCAACCAAGAATAACAGTTGTTTATAATATTCAACCAAGAGTAACAGTTGTTTATAATATTCAACCAAGAGTAACAGTTTTTTATAATATTCAACCAAGAGTAACAGTTGTTTATAATATTCAACCAAGAGTAACAGTTTTTTATAATATTCAACCAAGAGTAACAGTTGTTTATAATATTCAACCAAGAGTAACAGTATTTTATAATATTCAACCAAGAGTAACAGTTGTTTATAATATTCAACCAAGAATAACAGTTGTTTATAATATTCAACCAAGAGTAACAGTTATTTATAAAATTCAACCAAGAGTAACAGTTGTTTATAATATTCAACTAAGAATAACAGTTGTTTATAATATTCAACCAAGAGTAACAGTTGTTTATAATATTCAACCAAGAGTAACAGTTGTTTATAATATTCAACCAAGAATAACAGTTGTTTATAATATTCAACCAAGAGTAACAGTTGCTTATAATATTCAACCAAGAATAACAGTTGTTTATAATATTCAACCAAGAGTAACAGTTGTTTATAATATTCAACCAAGAGTAACAGTTGTTTATAATATTCAACCAAGAATAACAGTTGTTTATAATATTCAACCTAGTCAACACGATCTGGGGCACCATATTCAAAATGACAAACACAAAAGAAATCGTCATGAATGCCTACAAAAACTAAGCAATGTTCGAGTTTTATGCATGAACCCTGTCTTTCTTTTTATTTCTTTTACTCGCTTTCTCTCTCTTTCAATTAAGAAAGAAAGGACAATTAAATTGTATTGTTTTTAGACAGTCCAAGCTTGGATCTTGTGCACAACACACGCATGGCAGTTTGCGCCGTCCGCTACGAGCGTTGGTCTACAATAACCGAATTTAAATATTCTCCGTCTGTGTAATATGTTAAGAATAAAATGATTTTATGTTTTATAAAAAAAGATGCCATTTTCGCTTATTCCATGCAGCGTTCAATTTTAATCCAACGAATATTGTTAGAAACAATTTATTTAATCGTTATTGTTAGAAACAATGATGATATAATGTTGCCGGTAATAACGTCAAGACCAGACATGCCATTCTTTGGAATTGTGAGGAAGAGTCTCCTTGCTGCTTCAGTTGGTTGTAGATTTTGATAGACAGTGGCAATCAGGAATCCGTTCTTGACAATCAACGAGACATGTGCGAGGCCAGGAACTGGCTCAGTACCTGTCAGACTGAGGTACGTCGCCTTGGTATTACCTAAGAAGTTCATCATTCCAGGCCTTGACACCCGGTTTTCAGGTGGGGTAAGTTTTTGCTTGCTGCCTGAGGCGTCCCAACCGGGAATGCCGACAGGGATTCTCAGGTAATTTTTGCTAGGCAAGTGTGCCCTTCTTTTAGGGGAGCTTGCTTGATATCCCCACTTTCCCGACCTTGTGTCACATCATGCTGAAGTGGGCAGCTTGTACATCCCGACCATGCGAGTCGGGTATAGCCGACGTCAAATGTAAGAGATGTGTTTATCGTTTGATCGTGTCTAACACCCGGGGAAGTGATTGCCGTGCCAAGACATAACAACAGGTTCAAGGAAAGTCCCCACGACAAATTAAGTAACTTCCCTTGGGAAATGATTGGATGACACTAAGCTAGAAATTTTCACTAAAACATCGTCTTTTATATTGGAAGCTACTTCCTTTCAGTCTATGTCGATAAATAAAGGTAATTTCTGTACATTTTCCAAGAACGTAAGGAAGCTTATAAATGATTTTATAGTATCAGATTTGAACATTTACATTTACAGTTTTAAATTACTTAAGAGAATGTAAATTTCCAATAGAACTAAGGGTAAAATTAGAGGTACGTGTAGAGGAATCATACGGGGGACGTGTTAAGAAGAGGTGCGAGAAAACTAATGTCCAGGCAAGCAGGAAGAACAATGGAAATTCCAGGAAAGGTGACTTAGGCTGCATCTAGGCAAGCAGGAAAAGAACAATGTTTCGGTCACAGGAAAAGGTGACCTAAACTATATCTAGGCAAACGAAAATAAACAATGGAATCCCCGGACTTGTAGCGACCTGGATCCATGACGTCAATTGGTCATGGGCCAGACCGAAAATCAGCAAAAGTGCAATAACAAACTGGCGAGGAAATAATAGGTTAAAAGGTCGAAAAGATATCAATAAAAAGAGGAGAGGAACAAAGCAACAGGCAGACAGTCAGAGAAACAGACAGCTGCGTGGTACAAATTGACACGTTTGTGACCACCCATACCTCGACCCCCCACCGCCGTCATTGTGTTGAAGTGTGTATATCGTAAAATAGACTAAGTCGTTTTTATAAACAAAGTTTCTCGTATTCATTGATGAATGAAATAACTGCCCATTTAATCGCTAGATGATCACCAGCCAGACATATATGCTACAGACGTCAAAAAGGTCACATTCTGCTGCTGCTGTTTTATACAGATTTCCAGCTGTCATGATACTTCACTTTCTCCCTCCCCAATCAGTAAAGGAGAAATTCTTCAAGACAGGCAGTTTTTTTTATCTTAATTCTGAGTGCTCCTTCTTGTGTCGCTAAATTCTCTTTACATTAAAAAGCCATCTTGATTAAACTCTACCTTCGTGAGGAGGCATTTAAATATGGATTCTATTATCAAATAATGTTCCTTGTAACAAGATGACAAAAGAACACATTATGTATTGCTAGCAGGGAGATCCGACCTCGTCCGGGATTTAATGAGGATCTACAAATGTTTCCCCTTCCCATACATTTATTCTCATCGAAATCGGTAAATTGACCCATTTTTCATCATATTGATTGCCTGCTCTTGTTAAAGATCCCCTCCGCAGTTAACCGAGAGGAAGCTTCACATATGCCTCCTCGCATTGACTTAGTCCACAATATATAGTAGTCTATATTGCACTGTAGAGAATCTACTGTTAATTTTATAAAATTATTTGTAAATAATAGCGTCACTTAAAGTTTAAAATACAAGTCAAGTGTCAGAGTTACATTCTGCTCTAAACAGAAATATTCATTATGAATGCACTACTGTAGGTTTTATAAAAGTATTTTTGCATAATCACTAGAATTTAAGTTAAGTTATAAAGGTCATGTATGATATTTCGATTCTGTTCTAAAAAGATTCGTTTCGAGCGCGCCTCTGTCTTATAAAAGAATCAACTTGATTGTTTTCTGTTTGTGCGGTAATAAAACTTCTCAAATACATTTCTGATCTTAGGTTGTATAAAAGTGTTAACTTTTGTCAAAATCGGACTTTCTTTCTTAAATTGGATAATTTTTCGATTATCGATTTTTTTTAATTATCGATTTTCGATACTTATCAGACGTATCCTTATAGAAAACCCACGCAAGAAAGAACATTCATAGACACATAAAGTACTTTCGTGTGAAATTTTAAAAAAATGCCCAGCCGTTTCTGAGTTTATTAGAAACGAACACACACAGTTCTTTTTATATAATTTTTTTACAAGGTAGTCACCACATATCAAGGTCCGGAAGCCACTCAGGGATAAGGGTTTTTGCGTGTACAGTAATCAATAGGATAGTATCGTAGTAATCGTTAGTGTTGGAAATTTGATAAATTGTCTACCTTAAGAGGGCGGTTCATCAGGAATTTGTTTATGTTGCACTTGAAGACATGCAGGTTGTAGTCAGGTTGGAAACAGGCAAACGGAAGAGAGTTGCACATGCGTGCACTTCTGAGAAAGAAGCTTTGTTCATAGAATCTACGTTTTGGTTTTGGCACAGCTAAAGAGTGGGGAAAATTTTTGACAGTGGTTTCACCTAGACGGATGTTTATCGTGAAAGATTGGTGAGGGGGGACCAGAGATTGGAGCTCAGACGAGCACTTGCTATGGAAGTAACGATAAAACAAAGACAGGCTTGGAACGTCTCTTCTGTGAGAGAGAGGTTGCAGGGAAGAGAAAAGGGGCAACAGTACTCCATCCTTGGACGTACTGTGCTTTTATATAGATAGAGAATTGGACCAGCAGTGAGATATAGAAGGATCCTACCACTTTTGATTTAATAGTAGAGATATTTGATAATACACAAATAGTTTCGGACATTTTAAACTGAATTTCTTTTGCATATTATCGTCTTCATTATTCGTATTTGTTCCCGATACGAAACAACGATTATTTTTTTGGAAATAAAAAAAATCGAAAATAAATCGATTGATCATCGATTGATTTCGATGACATTTCAAAGCCGAGTTAAATATCAACATCAAATCGATTATTAGAATACTAAAAAAACTATTTTACGCAAAGAAGAAATTTCTCCAAACGAAAAATACAGAAAATAAATATGGATGAATTGTTTGTGTTTATTTACGATTTTTCACTCACACATCGGATAGGTTAGAGTTCTATCGGGTTCACCTTTTCTTATGTGTCTTCGGAATATATAGTTAACGCAAATCAAAGCGAGATAATATGTTTTAAGCTAATTATATTAATCTACCATTAAACAATTATCAGTGTTTCTTCAGTGTTAAAGGTTATTTTAAATAGCAAGAGACCTGTATGCTGTAATTACCTGTGAAGGGAAACAATAACAAAATTTACGTAAATCGATTCAGTAGTTTTGTTTGAATAAAATAAATTTTACTTTTATCCGTTTTGTGTTAAGAAAACAACTATAACCAATGGCTAGGCTTTAATGAGTTAAATTACCTCCACACGCCCCTATGGAATATAAACAAACGTTAGATGCATTGCCGAACCATTAATATAGAATTACATCACGTTAGAAATAATATCAATAAATAAGAACAGTAATACCATTCATCATCTTTCAACAACACTTCCAACACTATCATCATAAAACATATTTAGGTCTAAACAAATCAGCTGGCATAAACAAGAGAAACAGTATTGCCGATATAAAATACGATATAAAATAAAATATAAAATACAATATAAAATACGATATAAAATACGATATAAAATAAAATATAAAATACAATATAAAATACACGATAAAATACAATATGACATACAATATAAAATACGATATAAAATACAATATAAAATACAATATAAAATACGATATAAAATACAATATAAGATACAATATAAAATACGATATAAAATAAAATATAAAATACAATATAAAATACACGATAAAATACGATATGAAATACAATATAAAATACGATATAAAATACAATATAAAATACAATATAAAATTCGATATAAAATACAATATAAAATACGATATAAAATACGATATAAAATAGAATATAAAATACGATATAAAATACAATATAAAATACAATATAAAATAGAATATACAATACGATATAAAATACAATATGAAATACGATATAAAATACGATATAAAATACAATATAAAATACGATATAAAATACAATAAAAAATACAATATAAAATAGAATATACAATACAATATAAAATACAATATAAAATATAATATAAAATACGATATAAAATACATTATGAAATACAATATAAAATACGATATAAAATAGAATATAAAATACAATACAAAATACAATATAAAATACAATATAAAATACAATATAAAATACGATACAAAATACAATATAAAATACAATATAAAATACGATATAAAATACAATATAAAATACAATATAAAATACAATATAAAATACAATATAAAATACGATATAAAATAGAATATAAAATACGATATACAATAGAATATAAAATACAATATAAAATACATTATGAAATACAATATAAAATACATTATGAAATACAATATAAAATACGATATAAAATAGAATATAAAATACGATATAATATAGAATATAAAATACAATATAAAATACAATATGAAATACAATATAAAATACAATATAAAATACGATATAAAATACAATATAAAATACAATATAAAATACGATATAAAATACAATATAAAATACAATATAAAATACAATATAAAATACGATATAAAATAGATTATAAAATACGATATAAAATAGAATATAAAATACGATATAAAATAGAATATAAAATACGATATAAAATACAATATAAAATACGATATAAAATACAATATAAAATACAATATAAAATACGATATAAAATACAATATAAAATACGATATAAAATACAATATAAAATACAATATAAAATACGATATAAAATAGAATATAACATACGATATAAAATAGAATATAAAATACGATATAAAATACATTATGAAATACAATATAAAATACGATATAAAATACAATATAAAATACGATATAAAATACAATAAAAAATACAATATAAAATACGATATAAAATACAATATAAAATACGATATAAAATACATAATGAATTACAATATAAAATACAATAAAAAATAAAATTTAAAATACAATATAAAATACAATATAAAATACGATATAAAATACAATATAAAATACAATATAAAATACAATATAAAATACAATATAAAATAAAATATAAAATACAATATAAAATACGATATAAAATACAATATAAAATGCAATATAAAATAGAATATAAAATAGAATATAAAATAGAATATAAAATACGATATAAAATAGAATATAAAATACGATATAAAATACAATAAAAAATACAATATAAAATACAATATAAAATACAATATAAAATACAATATAAAATACGATATAAAATACGATATAAAATAAAATATGAAATACAATATCAAATACAATATAAAATACGATATAAAATACTATATAAAATACGATATATAATCCAATATTAAATACAATATAAAATACGATATAAAATACAATATAAAATACGATATAAAATCCAATATTAAATACAATATAAAATACGATGTAAAATACAATATAAAATACCATATAAAATACGATATAAAATACAATATAGAATAAAATATAAAATAGAATATAAAATACGATATAAAATACAATAAAAAATACGATATAAAATACGATATAAAATACAATATAAGATACAATATAAAATACGATATAAACTAAAATATAAAATACAATATAAAATACACGATAAAATACGATATGAAATACAATATAAAATACGATATAAAATACAATATAAAATACAATATAAAATTCGATATAAAATACAATATAAAATACAATATAAAATACAATATAAAATACGATATAAAATACAATATAAAATGCGATATAAAATACAATATAAAATACAATATAAAATTCGATATAAAATACAATATAAACTACAATATAAAATACAATATGAAATACAATATAAAATACAATATAAAATACGATATAAAATAGAATATAAAATACGATATAAAATACAATATAAAATACAATATAAAATAGAATATACAATACGATATAAAATACAATATGAAATACGATATAAAATACGATATAAAATAGAATATAAAATACGATATAAAATACAATAAAAAATACAATATAAAATAGAATATACAATACAATATAAAATACAATATAAAATATAATATAAAATACGATATAAAATACATTATGAAATACGATATAAAATACGATATAAAATAGAATATAAAATAGAATATAAAATACAATATAAAATACAATATAAAATACAATATAAAATACGATATAAAATATAATATAAAATACAATATAAAATACGATATAAAATACAATATAAAATACAATATAAAATACAATATAAAATACGAAATTAAATACAATATAAAATACGATATAAAATACAATATAAAATACAATATAAAATACGATATAAAATACAATATAAAATACAATATAAAATACAATATAAAATACAATATAAAATACAATATAAAATACGATATAAAATACAATATAAAATACAATATAAAATACGATATAAAATACAATATAAAATACAATAGAAAATACAATATAAAATACGATATAAAATACAATATAAAATACAATATAAAATACAATATAAGATACAATATAAAATACGATATAAAATAGAATATAAAATACGATATAAAATAGAATATAAAATACAATATAAAATACAATATAAAATACAATATAAAATACAATATAAAATAGAATATACAATACAATATAAAATACAATATAAAATACAATATAAAATACAATATAAAATACAATATAAAATACAATATAAAATACAATATAAAATACAATATAAAATACGATATAAAATAGAATATAAAATACAATATAAAATACAACATAAAATACAATATAAAATACAATAGTAAATACAATATAAAATACAATATAAAATACAATATAAAATACGATATAAAATACAATATAAAATACAATATAAAATACGATATAAAATACAATATAAAATACAATATAAAATACAATATAAAATACGATATAAAATACAATATAAAATACAATATAAAATACAATATAAAGTACAATATAAAATACGATATAAAATAGAATATAAACTACGATATAAAATAGAATATAAAATACAATATAAAATACAATATAAAATACAATATAAAATACAATATAAAATACGATATAAAATAGAATATAAAATACGATATAAAATAGAATATAAAATACAATATAAAATACAATATAAAATACAATATAAAATACAATATAAAATACGATATAAAATAGAATATAAAATACAATATAAAATACAATATAAAATACAATATAAAATACAATATAAAATACAATATAAAATACGATATAAAATAGAATATAAAATACAATATAAAATACAATATAAAATACAATATAAAATACGATATAAAATAGAATATAAAATAGAATATAAAATACAATATAAAATACAATATAAAATACGATATAAAATAGAATATAAAATACAATATAAAATAGAATATAAAATACAATATAAAATACAATATAAAATACAATATAAAATACGATATAAAATACAATATAAAATACAATATAAAATACGATATAAAATACAATATAAAATACAATATAAAATACAATATAAAATACAATATAAAATACAATATAAAATACAATATAAAATACGATATAAAATAGAATATAAAATACAATATAAAATACAACATAAAATACAATATAAAATACAATAGTAAATACAATATAAAATACAATATAAAATACAATATAAAATACGATATAAAATACAATATAAAATACAATATAAAATACGATATAAAATACAATATAAAATACAATATAAAATTCAATATTAAATACGATATAAAATACAATATAAAATACAATATAAAATACAATATAAAGTACAATATAAAATACGATATAAAATAGAATATAAACTACGATATAAAATAGAATATAAAATACAATATAAAATACAATATAAAATACAATATAAAATACAATATAAAATACGATATAAAATAGAATATAAAATACGATATAAAATAGAATATAAAATAGAATATAAAATACAATATAAAATACAATATAAAATACAATATAAAATACGATATAAAATAGAATATAAAATACAATATAAAATACAATATAAAATACAATATAAAATACAATATAAAATACAATATAAAATACGATATAAAATAGAATATAAAATACAATATAAAATACAATATAAAATACAATATAAAATACGATATAAAATAGAATATAAAATAGAATATAAAATACAATATAAAATACAATATAAAATACGATATAAAATAGAATATAAAATACAATATAAAATAGAATATAAAATACAATAGCAAATACAATATAAAATACAATATAAAATACGATATAAAATACAATATAAAATACAATATAAAATACAATATAAAATACAATATAAAATACAATATAAAATACAATATAAAATACAATATAAAATACGATATAAAATAGAATATAAAATACGATATAAAATAGAATATAAAATACGATATAAAATACAATATAAAATACGATATAAAATACAATATAAAATACGATATAAAATACAATATAAAATACAATATAAAATACGATATAAAATACAATATAAAATACAATATAAAATACAATATAAAATACGATATAAAATACAATATAAAATACAATATAAAATACAATATAAAATACGATATAAAATACAATATAAAATACAATATAAAATACGATATAAAATACAATATAAAATACAATATAAAATACAATATAAAATACGATATAAAATACAATATAAGATACAATATAAAATACAATATAAAATACAATATAAAATACGATATAAAATAGAATATAAAATACGATATAAAATAGAATATAAAATACAATAAAAAATACAATATAAAATACAATATAAAATACAATATAAAATACGATATAAAATAGAATATAAAATACAATATAAAATACAATATAAAATACAATATAAAATACGATATAAAATAGAATATAAAATACAATATAAAATACGATATAAAATACAATATAAAATACGATATAAAATAGAATATAAAATACAATATAAAATACAATATAAAATACAATATAAAATACGATATAAAATAGAATATAAAATACAATATAAAATACAATATAAAATACAATATAAAATACGATATAAAATAGAATATAAAATACAATATAAAATACAATATAAAATACAATATAAAATACGATATAAAATAGAATATAAAATACAATATAAAATAGAATATAAAATACAATATAAAATACGATATAAAATACAATATAAAATACGATATAAAATACAATATAAAATACAATATAAAATACGATATAAAATACAATATAAAATACAATATAAAATACAATATAAAATACAATATAAAATACGATATAAAATAGAATATAAAATACGATATAAAATAGAATATAAAATACGATATAAAATACAATATAAAATACGATATAAAATACGATATAAAATACGATATAAAATACAATATAAAATACAATATAAAATACAATATAAAATACGATATAAAATAGAATATAAAATAGAATATAAAATACGATAAAAAATACGATATAATATACGATATAAAATAGAATATAAAATACGATATAAAATACGATAAAAAATACAATATAAAATACGATATAAAATACGATATAAAATAGAATATAAAATAGAATATAAAATACGATATAATATACGATATAATATACGATATAAAATACGATATAAAATACAATATAAAATAGAATATAAAATACTATGATAATGGATTGTTCCCAAATAAAATCAAACTTTTTTTTAATTGATTTTTTTACATAGGAATCACCACTTATCAAGGCCCAGAGACCACTCGAGGATAAGGGTTAAGAGTGTACAGTAGTCAATTGGACAATATAGTAATAGTTAGTAATGGAAATTCGGTAAATTTGTTAACTTAAGTGGAACGGCTCATCAAGAACCTGTTTATATTGGACTTGAAGACAACCATATTGTAGTCAGCTGGAAAGCAGGAAAACGAAAGACAGTTACACAGGCTTGCACTTCTAAGAAAAAGGTTTTTCATGGAATCTACACTTAGGTTTAGGCACAGATAAAGAGTGGGGGTAATTATTGATAGTGTTGTTAGCTAGACGAGAGTTTCTTGTGAAAGTTTTGCGAGGGGGGACCATAGATTAAAACTCAGTCGAGGACTTGCCATGAAAATAACGATAAAGTAGAGACAAACTCGCAACATCTCTTCTGTGAGATAGATGTTGCAGGGAAGAGAAAAGGACATCTCCGACGATTGAAATGTTTATTTAGATGAGTATTAGGTATTAATTTATTTGTTGCGGGCTATTATCCTCCTCTTTTTTTCTGGCGAAGGCCAGAGGAATAGTTAGCCGGAACGTCGTGAAACAACAATAAAAAAAGATGAGGATAATAGTCCGCAATAAATAAATAAATTAAACTTTTCGGTTTAAACAGTACACTCTTGAACAAACACATGTCAAAAGGTGATATTCTTTTGTTTATTTAAAAGATATTAAACTGAGGATTATTTTTACGCTAGAAAAGCAGAGAATATTTATTATTAAAACAAAGTATAAATTACTACAACTTAAAATAAATAAGAAAGACACGTATTTATTTTATTAATTAAAAATATCTAACAATATCAATTATTTTCACGGAGAAAGAAATATTCTTTTTTGTTCTTAATTGTACTGAACCAAATAGACATTTATGTTTTAAAAAGGAATATAATTATTAACAACAAATCATACAGAGTAAAAAACAACAAAACAAAAACAAACAAAAAAAAACAAAAAAAACTACCCCCCCAAAAAAAACCCAGAAAAAAAACAAAAAACAAAAAAAAAACAGAAAAAACAAAAAACAAAAGACAAACAAACAAACAAAAAACAAGAAAAACAAAAAAGAAAACAGAAAAAAACAAACAAACAAAAACAAACAAACAAACAAAAACAAAACTAAAACAAAAACACACAAACAAAAAACAAGAAAAAATAAAGAAATAACAAGAAACAAAACAAAAAAAAAAACAAAAATAGGAAAAAACCAAAAAAAAACAAAGAAACAAAAAAATACACAAAAACAAAAAAACAAACAAAAAACAAACAAACAAAAATCAAAAACAAAAAACAAACAAAAAACAAGCCCCCCCCCCCCCCAAAAAAAAAGTGAAATTTCAACGGGAGTCTATTCGATTTTGATAATTATTCATAACTTGAAAAAGTAAACACATCCTTTAAACTCCACGGTTTATCATCCTCGGGCAACATGAATTTGAACAAATACATTGAGGACATCGCTTAGGCTGCTGCAAAGAAGATGGTCTCTCTCTCTAGCGTTCTAGAAAATTACTCCCACCGGAAACCATCCTACAAAACCACAAATCGCTTATGCATAGAGCATTGTTGTCACATCTTGGCTGGTGTATCCATTACTATTCACCACTTAGAGTTCACAAAAGAGTCCCGTATAATCGACTAAGCTCCAACCACTGCCCCATCGCCGCAATGTTGTTGGTTGGTTGGTTTTGTTTTACTGCATATCAACCTGTTTCAGGTTATTTAATGGCGAATCCAGTGATGTTGAAGAAAAGTTTTTTAATAGAATATATTTGTTTTTCTTTTGAAGGCGGTTTCTATTAAACCCATAGCTGGGACCCTAACAGATACTATCACTTCGGTTCAGAGTGGACCTGGCAATCCAATGGCTATTAAAGAGTAGCTCCACACTCCCGAAAGCCCGCTAGCTGAGGTCTCGGATATAGTTTAACGCCATATCCAGGACCCGCAAAATCCAACCCCTTCAATGTTGCGGCTCATAGATGCTGAAAAGCCTTCCACTCTAATAAGTTTTGCTTCATTGACTACTAATATGCCGAATTTTAAATATAACGTGAACAGACATCTCGCTGCTCAACTCACCACAGTCTCCTGTTAGACACGACCCCAAATAGTAGCCTCTTACGTTCAACTGGCAATATGCCGTGTTTGGAGAAAAAAATGTATTTAAAAAAATTACACAATTACACTTGATTTTAAATAATAAAAAAGGTTAACTTAAAAAGAGAAATAATTAACATTGAACCCGATATGAGCATTAACTTCCGGCAAATCTATTCTTGTTATTATTCAAGTAAGTGTAACGTTACCACCGTCGCAAATAGACAAACAAATAAAACGTAAAATCCCGTGTCTCTACAAGACCACCCTTCGCCCATGTATGGAGTACTATTGTCACATGTGGGCTGGTGCATCTGTTACTAGTCTCTCGCTCCTGGACCGGGTTCCACAAGTAGTTGCCACCCTAATAGGTCCTAAACTGTCATATAAATTTCAACTTCTGTCCCATCGACGAAATGTTTCATCCTTCTGCCTGTTCTACAAGTATTTTTATGGCAAACGCTCTGACGAACTACAAACCCTTGTACCTCCCGACGTAACCCCCCCTGACAAACCCGATAAGCAGCTAAATCCCACCCGTACACAGTAGAGATCCCTAGCTGTAAGAAAGCATCTACTCTAATAGTTTCTTCCTAAAAACTGCTAGACTTTGGAACTCCCTTCCGGGTTCCTGCTTTTCCAATTATACTGACATGCAGAAGTTCAAGTTTAATGTGAACGGAGAGCGAGATGTCCAACTCCCTACATAGCATCACTGCAACTTATGCCCCCGATAGTAGCCCCGCATCAAAGCCGCACTGCCCCTTGTTTGGGGGGGGGGAATGGAATAAAAGATATAAATAAAATACTGGTTCGGTATTTTTTTTATTTTTGACAAAACGTTTTCATTCTCGTTACTTTTGCTACCACATGTCCATTTCATCTAGAGCGCGTTTCTATTTTTCCGACCGCCAATATTAGCCAGCCATTTCCTACCTTCGCATTTACACGTCCATTTTCTTCGATGCCCACTTTCTTTTCTCCCATCCCACGCTGGCCGTAGCCAACCATTTATCGCATGTGTCTTTACACGTCCATTCTCTTCGAGACCCACTTTGTTTCTCACTCGAGCACGCGTTGCAATTATTCTCCTTTTTTCCCTTGCTCTTCTCGCGCACACTTCATAATTTAAATATGCAGTTTTTCGACGACTGCTGCTAATCTCTTCGCATGCTGGCCATCTTTTGCTGCTGCTGATATTTTCGACCGCGCTCTGTTGCATAAAGATGACATATGATCTAAAACGGTCATACTCTCGACAGAGTTGTAATCAGACGTTTGTCATTTGGACAAATGTAGCAAAAGTGCCTGCCATAAGGGACTATTTGGATATCCTTGCGCTATTAATGCTCTATCAGACCGGCGCCATCGTGAACTGACTTGAGCGCCTCTTCATTGCAACCATTCACGGAAACCCTTTCGGACTGTAAAACCAAAAAAAAAAAAAAAAAAACAACAAAAAAAAAAAAACATTCAGTTAAACTTCCTAACATTCTCAATACAGGCTTTTTAAATTCAGAGGCTAAAAAAATGAACTTTTAAATTTGAATTATATTTTGTTAAATATTGAATTATGCGTATATTTGGCGTTTTAGTCCGTTGAAAACGGGCAGAAGTTATGGTCTGTTTACTTAGAATGAGTGCTTTACGCCAAATTGATGTGTAATATAGTTAAATCTGTGCTAAGTTTTGCATTAATACTATATCAATCCTTAAGTGTGCATCGAACGGACACTATAATATTTAGTTCGCTGCACCTTTATCCTAACTAAGGTCCATACAAAATTTCAAACAGGACGTTCTATTACTTTCCGTGAAAATTTTACAAGTAAATGTGGTATTGCAATGACCAAACCCTTATCAATCTGTAACTGCTCACCGGACGATTACAATAATACTTAGTTCGCTGGACCTTATCATAGCAAAAGTCCTTGCAGAATTTAAGCCAGGTCAGCTCATTAGTTTTCGAGAAAATTTTGAGAGTAAATGTGGTATTATTGTGACTAATCCGTGGCAAACAGTCTTGGCCTTTGGGACAATATCAAAGTGTAGTATCTTTCTTCAGATGCTGCACTTCAATTTCTTGTTCTCTGTCAGTGGAGAAGAAATCCTTCACAACTGAGACAGTTTTTATTTTTGTTCCTTTTCTCCACATTAAAAAACGACCCTGGTGTCTAACTCTGTCCCGTGGGGAGGCATTGTAAATAGGGACAAAATGTTATAAAAATTATTTATTTTTATATAAAACACCTTATTAGACCCAAAGGCTAAAAACAAAAAAAAGAAAAAGAAAAACCGAAAAAAAGTCATTTTTATTATTTTTTCATCATTTTTATTAGACTAAAATGTAGGACAATCGAGACCGCTATATTGCTTTTAAAATTTAGCCTTTCTAAAGTTTGACACATAGGCCGATTTAAGGCCAAATTTGACCTTTATTACGCTCTTGGAACTGTTTTGGTCGTCATTTTTTAATAAAAGAGCATGAAAAAGGCCAGACCTTCGAAAGGCCAAATTTTAAAATATGGCGGTCTCGATTGTCATAAATTTAGTGTGAAAAAATATGAAAAAAATACTAAAAAAAATATGAAAAAAAATACTAAAAAAAATATGAAAAAAAATACTAAAAAAAAAAATACTTAAAAAATATGAAAAAAAATACTTAAAAAATATGAAAAAAATACTTAAAAAATATGAAAAAAATATTTAAAAAAATATGAAAAAAAAATACTAAAAAAATATGAAAAAATATGAAAAAATATGAAAAAAATACTAAAAAAAATATGAAAAAAAATACTAAAAAAAATATGAAAAAAATACTAAAAAATGCAATTTTTTTCAGGTTTTATTTCAGCCTTGTGGTCTAATAATATATTTAATATAAAAATAAATAGTTTTTATAATTTTTTGTCTGTCAAATAATTTACGCCGCTAAACTGCACATTTGCCATATCCGTATTAATCCCTTTTAATCCATAATTATGCATCGCATCGATACCATAATACTTATTTCGTTGCACCTTATCATAACAAAGATCCACAAAAAATGCAGCCACATCGCCACAGTAGTTTCCGAGAAAAACTCTAGAGCAAATGCGACTTTTTGGTGACTAATCCCTATTAATAATTAAATATACATCGAACGAATAACGTAATCCTTAGTTCGTTGCATCTCATAGTCACAAAGGTCCATATAAAATCTCAGCTAGTAGTTTCTGAGAAAGCTTCTAAAGTGAATGTGATATTGTGACTAATTTCTAGTAATCCTTAACTGCACATCTAACGGATGACATAATACTTGGTTCGCTGTACCTGATTATAATAAAGATCTATACAAAATTTCTGTCATATCTGTTCAGTAATTTCCGATAAAAAATATAGCGTTGACAAACTATAATATAATATAGATTTTTAAAAATTGTAAGTTATTAAAGCGATTTACATAAAAAACTCTTATGCATATAATTTAAATCTAAAAACTTGTCTTTCTTTTTCTTTAATCGATAATGTAATGAGAGCCTCTAGTACAAAGATGCTTCAAGTCGATACGAAAACATGCTTTGCCTGGCATGTAAACTGATTAGCTAGTATGTTGATGTCGCCTTCAAACGCCCCTGAAAGGCAAACACGTTGCACAGATTAGATATATCAGTCATAAAACATTAATTCTTTCTAATCTTTATGCCGGTGTCACATAGTCAATACAGAAAGAGATAGGAATAACATTCAAGCGTCGTTTTTATCGCTATTCAATGTATATTCAGTAACCTTCTTAATCTTATGCTGTACTTTATATAATTAAAAAGTTTTCTTTTAACATCTAGTTTCAAGTTTGTATAGAAAGTTATTCTGTACTCTATACATTTTTTTACACGGTGGTCACCACTTATCAAGGCCCGGAAGCCACTCAGGGATAAGGGTTATTGCAAGTACAGTACGTTAGTGTGGAGATTTGATGAAGTGTTTGCTTAAGGGGGCGGTTCATTAGGAATTTGTTAACGTTGGACTTGAAGACATCCAAGTTGTAGTCAGGTGGGAAGCACGCAGACGGAACAGAGTTCCACAGGCGTGCACTTCTAAGAAAGAAGCTTTGTTCATGGAATCCACGTTTTGATTTAGGCACAGATAAAGAGTGGGGGAAATTTTTCACAGTGGATTCAGCTAGACGGGTGCTTTTCGTGAAAGATTGGCGAGGGGGGACCAGAGATTGGAGTTTAGACGAGCACCTGCCATGGGAATAACGATAAAACAAGGATAGGCTCACAACGTCTCTTCTATGGGAGAGAGGTTGCAGGGTAGAGAAAAGGGCATCCCCCACTAAGCCACGAAGTCTATTTTGTACTCTGCCAAGGCAGGATAGGCTGTTTTTAGCAACTCCTGCCCAGATATGGTAGCAGTATTCCATCCTTGGGCGTACTTACATATTTGCGTTTACATCATCTAAAAGTAAAATAAAATAGAGTTAAATATCAGATTGACAAGAAAGTTCTTGCGATTTGAAACTTTGAAATTAAGAGGAACATATCTCGGCTCAAATAAAAATTTTGTGATCGAAATAAACATCATAAGAATGAACTTCTGACTATTTGAAACAAATTTATGTCATTAACGTAAAAATCTTGCGTTCTGGTGGCGAAGAAGTCGCTGAACGCGTTTTTGATATCGCTTAAGTTTTTATAGCATTTCTTATATAGAAAGTCATTGAGATGTTTTAAAAAGTGGTAGTCGGTAGGTGAGCAGTCTGAAGAGTATGGTGGATGAAGCAGAGTTTCGTAGTTCAATTCGTTCAACTTCTGCAGGGTCAGTTTATCAACGTGCGGTCGGGCATTGTCGTGGAGGAGAATTGGGCCTTTTCTGTTGACTAATGCTGGGTGTTGTTGTAGATATTTCTGATGCATTTCATCCATTTGTTGACAGTATTTCTTCGCCGTCATCGTTTCGCTTGCATTCAAAAAGCTATAATCCGTGAGACCGGTCGCAAAGTATCAAACAGTCAGCTTATACTTCATTTGGTTCAACATCGGGAAGTGTCGTGGAGCTTGGTCGCCGTCCAACCATTGAGCTGAGTGTCACCGGTTGTCGTTTGCAGTATTTGCCGGAACAGATACTACACTATGATCTTTGCTCAAAGGCCAAGAAAAAGTATTTATTTGCTCCCCCGGCGTGGAAATAAGGCACACGGCCGATTATTAACGTGAGAAGTTAACGGGAAATGGGGACCAACTCGCCGGGAAGTAGCGGAGCTGGATAGTGACAATTAGTATGAAGGGTTGCCCCTACATTGACCAAGGTCTTATATGTGGGGTTGGAATTTATTTGCTCCCCCATCAAACAAATTAGGTACAAGGCCGATTTTAATGTGAGGAGTGAAGGGGAAATGAGGACCAACTCCCCGGGGAGTAGGGGAGCTGGAAAGTCACAATTGGTATGAAGGCTTGCCCCTACATTGACCAAGGTCTTATATGTGGTATGTCCTCCACATATGGTCTTTTCTCGCAGTATCTGCCGGAACAGATGGTATTTATTTGCTCCCCCACCGAGCAAATTAGGCACAAGGCCAATTTTTAATGTGAGGAGTGAAGGGAGGGAAAAAGGGGACCAGCTCCTGAGAGGTGGGAAATGGGAGCTGTTTAAAGGTCAGGTATGTGGGGTTGCCCCCACATCTGGTCTTTGCTGCAGTATCTGCCGGAACAGATACTACACTTTGATCTTGGCTAAAAGGCAAAGAAAAAAGTGTTAATTTGCTTCCCCAGCGAGCAAATTAGTCACAAGGCTTATTTTTAATGTGAGGAGTGAAGGGCAAATGGGGACTAACTCCCCGGGGAGTAGGGGAGCTGGATAATGACAAATAGTATGAAGGGTTGCCCCTACATTGACCAAGGTCTTATATGTGGGGTTGCCCCCACATATGTTCTTTGCTTGCAGTATCTTCCGGAACAGATACTACACTGTGATCTTGGCCAAAAGGCCAACAAAAGTTGTATTTATTTGCTCCCACACCAAGCAAATTTGGCACAAGGCCGATTTTTAATGTGAGTAGTGAAGGGTAAATGGGGACCAACTCCCCGGGAGTAGGGGAGTTGGATAGTGACAATTGGTATGAAGGGTTGCCCCTACATGTACCAAGGTCTTATATGTGGGATTGCCCCCATATATGGTCTTTGCTTGTAGCATCTGCCGGACCAGATACCACACTTTGATCATGGCCAAAAGGCTAAGAAAAGCTTAAAAAGCTAAGAACAGCATCTATTAATAACAGACCCTTGATCTTAACCAAAAAGGCCAAGCACAAAAGTGTTACGGACAGACCGACCGACCGACCGACGGAGTGACTTATGTTACACATAAAGTATAAAATAAAGTAACACATAAAGTATAAAATAAAGTAACACATAAAGTATAAAATAAAGTAACACATAAAATATCAAATAAAGTAACACAAAGTATAAAATAAAATAACACATAAAATATCAAATAAAGTAACACATAAAGTATAAAATAAAATAACACATAAAATATCAAATAAAGTAACACATAAAGTATAAAATAAAATAACACATAAAATATCAAATAAAGTAACACATAAAGTAACACATAAAGTATAAAATAAAGTAACACATCAAGTATCAAATAAAGTAACACATCAAGTATCAAATAAAGTAACATAAAGTGTAAAATAAAGTAACACATAAAGTATAAAATAAAATAACACAAAGTATAAAATAAAGTAACACATCAAGTTTCAAATAAAGTAACACACAAAGTATCAAATAAAGGAACAAGTGTAAAGTATGGGTTAAAGCGAATCAATCAGAATCAAGTTGAAATTTACGAGATGCGCACACACACATACACACACAACATAGAGCTGACTCCTTGTACTCGGAACTTTGACTGATCCTTGCATTACTTTTAATTTTGAATATTACTCTAGTAAAGCCCAATTGTTTCTAGATACTCGATACTTTTCTACTTAGAATTATTTTTAGAGCGACATCTGATATTTACGAAAGAGACTACGTGAAGGTTGCCAGTTTATTTTTGAATATTACTCTAGTAAAACCCATTCCATTCCTATTTTATATTATTGGCTCATTGCATTTTCTATTTATCTTTGGGGGGTTTCCTTAATTTCTGGTTTTCATGTCGGAACACATAGGAGTCAAAGATGATGAATCAGACCTACATCGGAATAAAATTATGTCAACCAAAGTCAAACAGTATAAAAAGTACTACACAAGAATCAAAGAGTAATACAAGGGTCAGAAGCAAAGATCAGAGTCAAACAGAGTCAATAAGACTAAAATTTAATCAATAGGGGTTGACCAGTGTAAACTAGGGATAAAAGTGCGTTCATCATGATATCGTATGCGTTCGAAGATTCTATTATAAGCATTGGTTTCCCTGATATTTTTCTTGTCAGAATTGTCTCTAGAAAGACAACAGTTTTGTCATTGATATACCCGATATTTTTCTAGTTATAATTATTTTAAGACTGGCATCTTATACTTACGGAAGAGACTATATAAGGTTGCGAACATCTAAAGTGAAAGCGATATAGAACTTGGGAAACCTAGGTTATCAGTTCTTATCGGTAACCACTTACCCACCGTCACCCATCCCTTAACTGGTGTTTACCAGATAAAAATAGGCATTAAACGCGACTCGATATATCTACGTGATATTTATCTTCTGCTGAATTTCATATCTCACTCAAGTGAATGAGGCATTGTTTTAAAAAATGCAACGAAAATACGAAAACAAGAAATAACATCGCAGGAATTAGAAGCAAAAATTTGCAACTCATTCGACTGAGAAAAATACATTGTTTAAGATTACAAAAAATAAAAATAAAACAAAACGGATGCTGTATGTCTAGACGATTTTCCGTACGGTATTGTTTTTTTTTATATGTAAACATCTTCCCTTATTCGCGCGCATGCACACACACACACACACACACACACACACACACACACATATATATATATATATATATATATATATATATATATATATATATATATATATATATATATAGGGTGTCCCAAAAGTCGCACATCATCTAGGTATTTATAAAAATAAATATAATATCTATTTTCTTGTTCATTAGCTCAACAGATGGACAATTCTAGTACACATTTGAGATGTTCCCGAAGACAAAAATGTAAAGAGGGACAGATCTGGTGAGCGGAGTAGCCACTCCACGAAGATCAGTATATGGTGTGCAACTTCTGAGACACCCTATATATATATATATATATATATATATATATATATATATATATATATATATATATATATATATATATATATATATATAACACGATCAGCTGGTCACTGAGGTGTGACTGGCTTCACGTGTTACACTAAATATCTTAAAGTGGTCTCGGGAAGATATGAAGATGGCCGTTATTAGGGTCTATAAGAAGAAAAGCGTACCTGAGATGGATGTGCTGTGTGGCTCCTTCTTCTCCCAGAAAACGTCTTCACCTCTTCACCCCGGTTGCGTTCTGACTGGAATTTTCTTTCTTCATCCTTCGGACCGCTTCGTAGTTTCAATGAAGGCATTCATGAGGGCATTTATGGCAGACACAAGAAAGACGACACGCGACACAATTGTAATATATATGAAACATAACTAACTATTTTATTTTACATTGGATACAATATATATTACAAAAAAACTTTTACAATTTAAAGCTGAACGATAGGCTTTTCAAAGCTTACTAATCTACCCTAACTAGTTTTGAGGGAGGGGGTTCTACCCCCTCGTTTACGGAGAGACAAAAATTATGGTGCTCACCTCATGACGGTCTGAAGAGAAAGAAGGAGAGCTCTAGGAAAGGGAATTATGGGAAGGTGTTTCTTTGTATCTCTACTCACATGGCCAAATAACCACTCGGCCATGCTGTAGAGTGTGTTAGAAACAGTGGCACAAAGAAATAGTGCCACACCCCTCCCTATGCAATCCGAAACTTATGAGTATTCATAAATTTCAGAAGTCCCTAATTTTCCGTGGATGTGCGTCAACTGGTCGTCAGTTATTAATGTCCCCGTGCTCTTCGTTCCGCAAGGAACTCGGTGAAGCAAGTTATTTTTTTTCCACCAGGCCCCTGGTAGACTGGTATAATGCTTCAAATACCAGAGAGAGTAATCATTCTTGCCCTCCATCGAGGCAGTGACCTCATGATTTCAGTTACTGGATTTATGCTCTCTTAAGCAACCAGTATAATATTTTTTAACAAAGCCGGATTTTACGTGAGTTCATCACGCCGACCTATACGTTTTAAAATTTATTCTGCATCAACTTATAACATTATTTTAGTAACTGGAGTTACGCTCTCTTCAGCATCCAGTATAATGTATTTTAACCAAGTCGAGGTTACGTGACCTCACTACGCCGACCTATATGTATTTCAAGTTATTATTTCAGTAACTGCATTTACTCTCTCTTCAGAAACCAGTATAATGTATTTTAAATAAGTCGGAGTTACGTGACCTGGCCACGCCAACTTATGTGGATTTAGTTAAACCTCGGTTAGAGCAAGGAGTCTGCCGCCGAACGACCAATAAAAACTATCCACCACGGAATATTTATTTATTATATAAAGAATTAATTAAAGAAGGTCACTCAGCCTTCATGAGTTGGAATACTTGATTAGGGCCAAAATAATTTCACAAAATAAACAATTCAGAAACCGGGTATACATTAAATCAATGAAATAGGGTGTTAACAATTTTTTTTCTTAAAAAAGAAAACAAGAAAACATTTTTAAAAGATCATTTCATAGCACCTCGGTCACAATTAGAAATTGTTTACACAATGCAAACGCATTACAATTATTACATTCATAATTAACCTTTTTCCCAAATTTTAGAGTACATTTAAAAAGTATGTGTTTTTTTTTCAAAACAACTTTCTTTACAAAAGATCATTAAAATTTCATTCCAAAATTTAAAAATTATTTCAAGTATTTTGGTTCATCGTTAAAATCAATTTTCCTCCCCAAAGGACCATTAAAAATTCCGAATTTATGTTAGTTAACTTCTTTCCAAAGTAATTCATTTATTATTTTAAAAACAATCTTCTCAAAAGATCATAAATTTCGAATCGACCCATTTTTCACAATACAATTCGAAAATTATTCCAAAAATTTTGTTCATTATTAAAATTAGTCTTCCCAAAAGATCATAGAAAATTCATTTTTAATCAATTTACCATTTAAAATGAGATTCAGAGACATCCCAATTTTTTTTTAATTTCGTAATTAGTGTTTTTAAAATTCAGTGTACATTTAAAGTTATTTAATTGATTCTTAAAAATCATTTCTTCTTAAAAATCATTTTTTCGAATTCAGAAACTTTTCACGTTAATCAACTTTTTTTTTTCAAAGTAATTAGTTTATTATTTAAAAAAGAAAACAACCCTCTTCCTAAGATCACTCACAAAGATTATTTCGAATTAATAAACCCCCGCCACACCTGGGAGTTATATTTTTTAACGACCAGTTCTGTATAGTTAACAGCTTAAGAAAATTAAAGTTTCAATGGAAGAGAGATCTTTCCAGACTGAGGAAATTTTTTCTTCTTAAGAATTAATTCAACTTTCCGTAAATACTCCTGGTCAATATTTATCATACGGTCCAATTTCAAATAAACCTTCAATTAAAGAATTCGCTCGAATAATTCTTCCTTAAAAATTATCTATAATTCAGGAACATTTCTTTCGTTGGTCAAATAATATTTCTTTAGAAATCATCCAAAAATTAAGAGACTATTCGAAATGTAATAGAATAATTTTTCTTTAAAAACCATGAAAATTTCAGAGAACTCTTAAAAAATTAACGTAATCATGTAACTGTTGGCTTTTGCAAACACTCGAAGATTTCAAAAAGTACTTCAAGTGCTGTTTGATTGTCTCTCTTTTTATTTTCAATAAAAAAAAATTGAAGACATCATGTAATGTAGTTTAAGGAAGCATACGTAATTTTTTGTTCTTTAAACTTGGTAAAAAATTTAATAAAAGACAAGTTAATTCGTTATTATATGCCCTCTTGCAACCCGCCATAGGGGTTTAGTTATACAAGCACTAAAACGCAAGAGGAGATATATATATATATATATATATAGAGAGAGAGAGAGAGAGTAAGGAGGAAGCGAAGCCCTCACTAGCTTTCCACTGCAACACCACGCAATAACAAAACAAAAAAAAAATCTTCGACAATTTTAAAAGTCACGCTCTTGTCCTAAAAAAACTTGCAGAGGGTGAAAGAATGGTAGACAGCACGAGAGGTGGAGAGAGAGAGAGAATAGAGGGAGAGAAACAGATGCAGGTAGTATTGTTCCAACATCCTCCTCACTTATAACGGTGAGGCCAAACCGGTCTACAAACTCACTTTTATATGTGTGCTATTGTTTTAAACAAATGAGTGACAGGTATAAGCTTGCTGGATTAAACATTTCTACGCGTTTTAAAAAAATAACAAAATAGGAAAAATCTTGTTTTTATCAATTTTGTAAGGCGCTCACACACCAAAAAAAACTTCATATTATGTAATCTAAATTTTTAGCGATAATATTTTTTCGTTCCTTTTTTTTAACAGACAAAAAATCAATAAAAAGCATCAAATAAAAGAAAAAGCCCCCTATGTTTCGGCGTTAATTGCTATATAAAATTAAAAACAACACATGAAACAGATAAAAAATGCATTGTTTATGACTTATGATTTCCATCACAAAACGAAATATTAAAGCAAGAGTTCTATTTTGTTTTCAAATCTGAAACAAATATCAAATTTAAAAAATGTTAGGTATTCATTTTTTTTCTTTCTTTTAAATTTACTTTTCGAGCATTGTTTGAAGGATTTTTTTCACACAAATATGCATATACATACATACACATATAGATATATATATCTTGAGAGAGAGACATATATATATATATATATATATATATATATATATATAGAGAGAGAGAGAGAGAGAGAGAGCGTAAGAGAGAAAGAGATATTGATATCTCTTTTTGCATAATCTAGAGACACTTTTTTTTCGTCTCTGATTTTTTCTTTTGTAGAGGGACACATTCTTACTTTTTTTTTTCAATAATTCTTTTTTTTTTGGAATCGATTTTTTGTAACTGTTTTTTTTTGTTTATTCGTAGGTGCAAATGTTTTTTTTTCAGGTTCTGCATTTTCCTTTTTTTTTTTTTGAGTGCGTCTTTTTCTGTGTGTGCCTGTGTACTGGTCTGCCATTTTAAAAAAAATTTGCCTGAAATATTCAGTTCGTTCAGTTTTTAAAGACCGTGGACAATTTTTTTTATTCGTCTGGTGGTTATATTTTTTTTGTTGTGTCGTGGGTTTTTTTTCAGAGTCAATCTTTCGTTTGAAAGCAACATTTAGACCAGGTGGTACCGTTATCAATTTAAGACCTGCAGAATCGAAATTATTTCCATGCCGGGAAACAACATGTCCTGGTCATAGTGCACCATTTATAAAATAATCAGTCGGTCACTGAGGTGTGACTGGCTTCACGTGGTCTCGGGAAGATATGAAGATGGCCGTCATTAGGGTCTACAAGAAGAAAAGCATACCTGATATGTTAGATGTGCCAACAGTATCCTTGAACGTATTGACTCTTATACAGGTAGAGAATTGCATCAGCGGTGAGATATCTGTTGGAGAAGTAGAAGGACCCCACCATTTTTCCAGTGACATGGGCAACGAATTTGATGTACATGTTCTATTTTAGATCAGGGGGGAAGCTCAGACCCAGAAGCTTGTCAAAACATAGAGTCTTCAAAAGATGAGAGCCATGCATTTCAATTGATGTCAGACGAGGATCAGAGTGTTTATGATATAAAGATAAAATTAACCAGCCATCTCTTTCCCCATTGTACCATGTGCCCAAGATCAGAGAAGAGAGAATCAGAGAGAACTCGGTCATTTACGGCGTTTGAAGTGTTGCCATAAATGGCAGTGTCATCAGCATTAATGCCTACGGATGATCTAAGGATGTGATTTGGGAGATCCATTATGTAGACATCCACATCGACCGTTTGTTGTTCAGAATTTATTTCTCTACATAATCCACGCAATTATCAATACACTTTGCCAGCCTCTATTGATGCCTTGGTTGTAAAAGTCTGGCTAATCTGAAATATTTGTTGTTGTAAGTGTATACTATTTGTTTTTTTTATTATTACTTATTTTAATTTTTTCATCGTTTTGTTCAAGCTGGGGATGGGGCATCCTACTGGATGCCAGACGTGCTTTCTAATATATTCCAACTTCATATCTTTTAATTCTAAACTTCCCTTTAAGGGCAATTGTTCGAATCTTTCTTGCATTTGGTTAACCTGATATGTTTAATAAGTAGCTTTGTAATTTCTTTCGCATGAGTCCTGTTGATCATATAATTACTGGAATGATGGAGATCTTCCTACGATTCCAGTTTCTTTTTATGTCGTACATAAGACATTGCAATTTCGTTCTTTTTCCTCCTGCATCTGGTTTACTCAGCATCGTTATGGACACTAACTTCTATCAAGGTTGCTTCTTCCTCCTTCTTTTCTCCTATCACTATGTAAGCTTGCATAGTCATGGTGTATCGTGTATGACTAATTCCTTACTGTTCTTTCTATGCTTCCAGGAATTGCTGCTACATTCGATATCAAACTTTTACAGATCGTCAAGTAAAGATATTTACACACTCTATTGTGTCGAATAGTATGGTAGCCGTCCCTCAACAGAACCTTACAGCGAGATGTTAGGCGGCTCAAACGTTCTTCTTAAGAAAGTGCACTTGTTGTCATTGCTGAGACCACTCATCTTTTTAAAAGCATTCATCATCAAGATTTTATCTTGGCCAGCCATTATAATCCTCTCCCATCATAGCGGAGGGATCCTCTTTTTAGCCAGTCTATAGAACGTTTATATTTCAGTATAATAAACATTATTTCTTTTGAATTCATACAAAGAATAAACGGAATAGCAACCATACAAAACCTCTTCAATCCTGTAGAATGATTAAGTAATTATCTTCGACCGAAATTTATCGTTAGCCCTATGGGGACGGGTTCTGATATTTCTTAGTTGTGATATACATTTGTTCAGTGTTTGTATTATAGATTCAAAATGACGTGGAATATATAGTTTTATTTCATTTTGGTTTGCATAAAAGAACGAAAAGTTCGGGGCATCATTAAGACGGTATTTGGCGTTAGATATTTCAGCGTTTCTATGGTGTCTTATGTACAGAAAAACATGCAATCAAGCGAACATAGTTTTCTGTTCGCGAATTTATATTACCATAGTGTAACATATACACTCATACGCACACATGTGTATATATTAACGCGCATATGCATATAATTGTATACAATGTGTTATATTTGTATATACCCGTAGAGATATATACATTTATAATATACATAGATACGTGGATAATAATATAGATATACATATGTGCGTATAATTATGTACAAGTGTGTATGCATATATATATATATATATATATATATATATATATATATATATATGAATAACTATATATGTAACTATGTAATATATACGTATACATGTATATATTTGTGTATATGTATATATATATATATACAATAAGTATACAGACACACACACACACACACACACATATATGTGTGTGTGTGTGTTATTTTTGTCTCTCACCCTCTCTCTATATGTATATATGGCCTACACTCCAAGATATAAAATCCCAGCAAAATCTATTTGTAAAATAGCTTTTGTTCATTCCAAATCCCCTACGTACCGGAAGGGCTTCCGTCAACTCCATCTCAAGAAATTCCCGCGTTTTTATCTAATGGCGACCGTGTAAATAACTCGTCGATGAATAACTCAGTCAATAGAACCTACTTTAATAAAGGTATATATATATGTATATATATATGTATATATATATATATATATATATATATATATATATATATATGGAAATAATTTTGCTGCTTTATTTGTGTCTTTTAATATTTATTTTATTCGTATGAATGGGTCTACGCTGTGAATCCTTTGTTTGCATACGGCCTGTTTCTTTACCGTGCAAGTTATGTGGGACAAACGTGTTTTGTATAGAAATGAGAATAATTCGTAATTTCTATTCCTACGAGGAAATTGGGACCAACTGTAGCATGGCGGAGTAAATATTTAACAGAATTGTTACAGAAACATCCTGAAAAGGTATTATAAATATACGCATGGAATGTTTCAGTTATATGGTGCTTTCGAATACCGCAGTAAAAACGTAAAACTTATTTCCGCATTTGATTTATTATAGTGCAGTACCATAAACGTATGAATGTTATTCTAGTAATATAACACAATGGAAGTGTAAAATAGTTGTCTTCATATATGTTTTAGTAATAATGTTGAACAGTTATTTTCGCTCGTTATTAATTCGACCACTGCAATTAAAAACAGTAAAAACAGTGATTTTCACCCTTTTTTGATTTTTTTTATATATGAAACATGCATATTCCGCATATAGTCCATTATAAAAGGGTGATAAAAATGTAAAGCAGTTATTTCAGCATATGGTAAAGTGATAAAACATATAAAACATTCATTTTTACTTATTGTCAATCTGTTATAATAAATAAGGAAAGCAGTTATTTTAGTATATATTTCGTTTAGTAGAGTAATAAAAATACAAAACAGTTATTTACGTATACAGTTCATTCTATTTCTGTAATAAATACGGTAAACAGTTATTTTAGTATATATTTCATTTTATCGCTAAATAAAAATATAAAAGAGTTATTTTCGAATACAGTTCATTCTATTTCTGTAATAAATACAGAAAACAGTTATTTTAGTATATATTTCATTTTATCGCTAAATAAAAATATAAAATAGTTATTTTCGAATATAGTTCATTCTATTTCTGTAATAAATACAGAACACAGTTATTTTAGTATATATTTCATTTAATCGCGAAATAATATATAAAACAGTTATTTTAGTATATATTTCGTTTAGTAGAGTAATAAAAATACAAAACAGTTATTTACGTATACAGTTCATTCTATTTCTGTAATAAATACGGTAAACAGTTATTTTAGTATATATTTCATTTTATCGCTAAATAAAAATATAAAAGAGTTATTTTCGAATACAGTTCATTCTTTTTCTGTAATAAATACAGAAAACAGTTATTTTAGTATATATTTCATTTTATCGCTAAATAAAAATATAAAATAGTTATTTTCGAATACAGTTCATTCTTTTTCTGTAATAAATACAGAACACAGTTATTTTAGTATATATTTCATTTTATCGCTAAATAAAAATATAAAAGAGTTATTTTCGAATACAGTTCATTCTATTTCTGTAATAAATACAGAAAACAGTTATTTTAGTATATATTTCATTTAATCGCGAAATAATATATAAAACAGTTATTTTCGTATACAGTTTAATGCTGAAATATGTACATAAAATTGTTATTTTAGTATATTTTTCATTTTATCGCTAAATAAAAATATAAAACAGTTATTTTCGTATACAGTTCATTCTATTTCTGTAATAAATACGGAAAACAGTTATTTTAGTATATATTTCATTTAATCGCGAAATAATATATAAAACAGTTATTTTCGTATACAGTTTAATGCTGCAATATATACATAAAACTGTTATTTTAGTATATATTTAATTTAGACAAGTAATAACAAATATAAAAAAGTTATTTTCATAAACAGTTCATTCAGACTCTGTAATAAATGCATAAAGCAGTTATTTTAGTATATATTTAATTTAGTCGTCTAATAAAAATATAAATCAGTTATTTCTATATAATTCATTTTATTTCTGTAATAAATCCATAAAACTGTTATTTTAGTATATAATTCATTTAGCTAGGTAATAAAAATATAAAACATTTACTTTCGTATACAGTTCATTTGCTGTAATTAATACGTAAATCTTATTTTAGTATATATTTCATTTTATCGCGAAATATGAAACAGTTATTTTCGTATGCAGTTCAATTTATTGCTGTAATAAATACGTATAACTTATTTTAGTATATATTTCATTTTATCGCGAAATATGAAACAGTTATTTTCGTATGCAGTTCAATTTATTGCTGTGATAAATACGTATAACTTATTTTAGTATATATTTCATTTTATCGCGAAATATGAAACAGTTATTTTCGTATGCAGTTCAATTTATTGCTGTAATAAATACGTATAACTTATTTTAGTATATATTTCATTTTATCGCGAAATATGAAACAGTTATTTTCGTATACAGTTCAATTTATTGCGGTTATAAATACGTAAAACGTATTTTAGTATCTATTTCATTTTATCGCGAAATATAAAACAGTTATTTGTGTTTACAGTTCAGTTTATTGCTGTAATAAATACGTAAAACTGTTATTTAAATATATCTTTTACTTAGTCGCGTAATAAAAATATGAAATAGTTCATTCCGATTTCAACTCATCATATTGCTCTAATACATATGTAAAGCAGTTATTTTAATATATATGTCATTTAGGCGAGTAATAAAAATATAAAATAGTTATTTTTTATACAGCTCATCGTACTGCTGCAATAAATACATATAACGGTTGTTGTAGCATACATTATATTTACTTGAGTAATAAAAATAGGAAAAAAAAAACAGTTATTTTCGTATACGTTTATTCTAATGCAGTAACTAACACGTAAAATGGGTTATTAAAAGTCTAAAACATATTTGCGCGTCTTATTTATTCTAATACGACAGTAAAATGTAATACGCTTTATTCTAATGAAGTAATAAAACATGTAAACAGATATTTGAGCATATTGTTATAATACAATATTACAAAAACACTCTTTTTCTCCACATAGTGCTTAAATGATATATTCGTTATGAACACCATTCTACTATTTCGAATTTTATAGCAATAATATGTAAAACAATTAATTTATCATATTGTTAGTCTCTCTCCCTTTCTCTATCTATCTATCTATCTATCTATCTATCTATCTATCCATCCATCTATCTATCTATCTATCTATCTATCTATCTATCTATCTATACAACTCAGATTTATATATACATAAATAATAATAGTAGTGATTACCAGACCGTATGACTATTTTCAAATAAATATTAAGAATTTTTATATTCACAGACTACATACTTTTGCAATCATCAGTATAGGAAGTGATAATTCTATCTATCTATCTACTATTATATTAAACGAACTTTGTGTGTATGGGAGCTCGTTCATTATTGACTCGAAAACGACTGGGCCGATCTTTATTTTACACAATATTAGTTGTCTAAGAGTCAATCCCTGAAGCACTCTCCTATTAATATTATGCTGTTTGGATGGACGTACATGTCACACAAATGCACTTTATAAATTTGGCAGTGTTCTTAGATAGGTGTTGTAATAATATCTCCGAAAAGTATCGAAGGTCAATAATTGAAAAAAAATCAGATGAAAGAATGAAATAGGCAATTTTGATCAGGGTTAACACCTGATACAGCCTAACATCATAAGTGTATTTCAGAGGTTGTATTACCACACAAGCGGAAAGGCCCGCTATATAAAATCAGCAGTAGTTTTCCTGATATGCGTGGAGGTATGTGAAGCTTCTTCCCAGGGCACCGCGATGGGTCCCCAACTAGAGCAGGTAATCTATCGATTTGATTGAAAAATGGACGATTTCACTGATTTCGATGACAATAAAAATATTGGGAGTGTGAAAAATTCGTTGATCATCATTGAACGATGATCAACGGGCAACATCAGGTCACCCTGCCAGTTACGTGCATAAAACAGTTAATTCTAATATAGTCATGAAAATGTTAATTATCTTTAGCACATGCTTCATCGAATATAGTGATGATGCACGTGGGAAAATTATTCTCGCATATCGTTCATTAGAATGCAATAATAAAAGTGTACGTTATTTTTGCATATAATCGCTGAATGTATTCGATATGAACATCGTTCTGCTTAAGATGTACGTTTACTCTCTGTTCTTTTACGATCCCACATATGCATTTAAAAAAAAATCATTAATCATTATTATCTGTAAGGTTTCTGATTACATCCTGACTGAATTTATTTTGACGAATCAACGCATTAAATAAATTAAAAAAAAAACTAAATTAGGCTCTTTTGGTTTTTAAAAAATTTTTCTAGAGCTGACATGATCATCGAACATATAGAAGTGAAATTCTCTTTATGTGAGCTTTTCGCGTTTTCTTCTTTTACCTGGCCTTTGTGTTTGATCTCTTCGGTATTTTTCCACTTCATTTATTAAATAGTTAGTGACAAGCTTAAAATGCCCGCTATAGATATGAAATTAGAATTACCTCTCATGTTTCTTTTCTTGATTACTGACAGTCTTTACCGTTTCTTTTACTTGCCGTTTCATGAGTATTGGCGTTCATCTGCATAACTAAGATGTATAAAATCGTTCGTGCAGGAAAGACACAAGTAGACGTTCGCTAAGTTTCTTCAAGGTTGTGTTAGAGAGAATGGACTTAAAAAAAAAGAAACTAATGCATCCTAATAATTATTTATTATTTAAACGTAGATGTCTAAGTAAATGACAAAGACAAACAGATATCGGCAGCATTCACCTCAGATCATCAGTTTTCTGTTTCATTTGACTATATCTCGTTCATATGGTTTTCAAGAGAAACTGATTTTATAACCTTTGTTTTTCTCGTTCGACGTTGTTTTGTCTACGTGCTTGATCTGCCCCCCCCTGCGTTGTCAGCCATCTTTTATCGAATTTCGAGACATGGTGATGTTTTACAGATCTCAGTTATCCTGCGATGCACTAAGAGTGATCCTTGTCAAAATTCATACTAGTTTACTTAATCGTTACAGACTTATGATCCGTAATATGTAACACATGCCTGTAAGCGTAATTAGCTATATAAGGTTTTGCACTATCTTGAATAAATCACTAGACTTTGATCCTGTTACAGTGACCTCTAGGTAGACATTGTTTTGTTCAATATTCGTAGAATTTTCAGACAACTATCAAATATTCAATGTATAAATTTTTACCTTTGTTTTACAGTGAAATGAAAATTGGAACATGATTGGCTACATATTTTATAGAATTCTTTGCTGAAACTTCTCTAGAAGTTACGCATAAAGATTTTCGCATGTTAGATCCGAAGCGCCTTGTTATATAGGGGTTTCATTAAAAGAGAGTCTGAGAGAGAGAGAGAGAGAAAGAGATGTTGTTGTATCTTAGAGATTGTTCGTTTTATGACGATTATTCATATATATTAAAAATGTTCATACTTAGAATCATTGAAGGAAGTTCTTAGAGTGAGGAGATAGTGTTCAGACAGTCTTAGTGTAGATATGAGATGTAGAGTTCACATTGTAGATATGAGATGTGTATGTCATGACATTTTATAACACAGATATATAGACATATAATAACAATTTTCACTTTACCTTTCGGTAGAATCACAACACAAAGACGACGTTTATAAAAACACATGATGGGTTTATTTCTTCTCACGACCGGCTGTGGTTTTCATCATCAAGAATTCAAAGCTTCATTCTAAGTTTCACAAGTGTCCGTCTCGCTTCTAGACGTTCGAATCCTCAGACTCTCTCTCCGTCTCTCTCTGACTCTCTCCCTGCTTCTGTCTGCTTAACTCTAAAGTTTTTCTATCTATATCTAGAACTTCCCATTTTTCCATGACGTCATACACATGTTAAAACATGTGTCTTCTTTTCACGTGTTCTGGATATGCGTGTCCAAAACTTTTTCCTTTGCTTACAAAAGGAATTTTAACCTATACTCAGTAACCTATATTTCCAATATGGTAAAAACATGTTTATTAAATTATCTTGTAGTTGCATACTTTCAATTGAATTTTCATAACAAAATTGACAGTGCACATTCTTTTCTTGAAACTATTTTATCTCTAAGCTGTTTTACATTCAATTTTCTAATTCTCACACGTAATCTATTTCTAGACCTAAATTACGAGGTTCGAATTTCGTCTATTGCTATTTCATTTTCATTTTAACTAAATCTCTCTATTTTTATACTTACATGAAAAGGGGACAGCCCTTATCATGTAACAGCCTGCTTTGTATTGCTTGTCAAACAGACATTTGCAATCTGTCAAAAATGCAAGCTAAATATTGTAGCGGTTTGTACATGTTAGTAATTTACACGTGGATACATCGACTCGTTTCCAAAGACGAGATATAAAGTTTTTTTCAAGAATATGATGTAAAATAGCTTGCCTGGTTCTGAATTTCGATTTTTATCGTTTATTATTATTTTCTAAGCAAAGATAAGCACTAGAGTTTATCATAATACGGCATAATGACGTTTACACAACTGCTCTTACCAGATAATCGGAGTTAAGCAACAATGAGCTTGACCAGTTCCAAATAGGTGACCGTTTGTTAATGCTAGGTGTTGTATGTCACGTCGAGGTGGAAGACTTTTTGGTAAGGTCGAGTACTTACTAATTCTCCAGCTATTAGGGTACGTAGAGTCAAAGCATGGAACTGATGGATGGATTATTGAGCAGCATGGTGATTCCTTGGGATCCTTCTACCGCTCCAGAAGATATCTCACTACTGATGCATTTCTCTATCTATATTAAAGCCAAGTACGTCCAAGGATGGAATACTCCTGCCATATCTGGGCAGGAGCTGCTAAAAACAGCGTATCCTGCCTTGACAGAGTACAAAATAGACTTCGTGGCTTAGTGGGGGATGCCCTTTTCTCTTCCCTGCAACCTCTCTCCCACAGAAGAGACGTTGCAAGCCTATCTTTGTTTTATCGTTATTTCCATGGCAGGTGCTCGTCTAAACTCCAATCTCTGCCCCCCTCTCGCCAATCTTTTACAAAAAACACCAGTCTAGCTGAAACCACTGTCAAAAACTTTCCCCACTCTTTATCTACGCCTAAATCAAAACGTAGATTCCATGAACAAAGCTTCTTTCTTAGAAGTGCACGCCTGTGGAAATCTGTTCCGTCTGCCTGCTTCCCTCCTGACTACAACTTGGACGTCTTCAAGTCCAACGTAAACAAATTTATGATGAACCGCCCCCTTAAGTAGACACTTTAACTATCCACACCAACGTACTGTACTTACAATAACCCTTATCCCTGAGTTGCTTCCGGGTCTTGATAAGTGATGACCACCTTGTAAAAAACAAAACAAAAAAAAAACCTCTTTGTTGTGTTAGGCAGATCATACTGATTGAGCTACAATGGCTAAGACTAAGCGCCACGTATGAGCATTTCCCTCTAGGAAGTAATTGCAATCTATTATAGATACTATACGGCAAAGAATATCATGGTGGAATAGTCCAGATGAGACTGGTGAGCCATAATCATCGATGTTTGCGATAAACACACCTTATACATGAAAAAGAAAACCTTTTAATGAATGCTGATTCAAAACATCTTCAACGAGATTTAGTTAGAACAAATTTAATGAATCTAGCTTGTTTAAAGTTTAAAGCGTCGTTATATTCTAATACATAAGTAAATAGTTAATTGCTATTTTTCATGTATATTTTATGTTCGTTCGTCTTTTCGCGCCGAGTTTCACCCATATATATTTTATCACAATTATCACATGAGAAATTATATATTGGAGCTTTAGATTTGGGTCCTCATGGTAAAGGTGTGTTTTTCAGTGTTTGCATTATAGCTTGTGGTATAGCTAGTCTTAGCGAAATCCGTAGCTTTTTAAGTGTTGTAAATGTATGATTTTTTGTGAAAATATTTACAAGAAAAATGTCGGTAGATGAGGTTTTATAGTAATTATTACTATTGCTAATACAAATTAATTTATGAGAAAATTTGGAAATTAATCTAAACAATTTATGTTGCTTTACTTAATCATTGTTAACCTTTTTGCATTGAAATACTTAATTATTACTTAACAATAACTGAATAAAATTAATGCAGGACATTATTTTACTGACAGTCTTCTTTTAAAAAACGTATTTTTATTTTAAAGCAAATAGGTAATATATATATATATATATATATATATATATATATATATAGAAGTGAAAAAACCGGACTAGAGTGCTCGATGTGTAGCCAGAGCAGTATATAGGAAATTTATTACTGTGAGTCCAGAATGAGTTTACATATTGTTTCAGCTAGGGGGAAATCCTCAAAAAGAAGAGGAAATATCCGACTAGCTTCGTCATTCGGATATTTCCTCTTCTTTTTGAGGATTCCCCCTAGCTGAAACAATATGTAAACTCATTCTGCACTCACAGTAATACATTTCATATATATATATATATATATATATATATATATATATATATATATATATATATGTGTGTGCGTGTATGTGTGTGTGTGTGTGTGTGTGTCTATGTTTTGGAAAAAATCCTCCTCTACGATTATATTTCACTGTTTTTGTATACCAATCTTTTTTTTCCGTTTAGAATGTTTATGTTTGTTTAATAGAACAACAGAGAGTATAGAAATGAATAACGATTTCCCATATTTTCGAGATCCAAGGTTTTATTTATCTTAACAATCAGCTATTGCAACGTATCTAGACTTCACTACATTATACAGACCTGTTTCGTTTACGTAGAACAATCAGAATATTTATGGTAACATTAGATTTTTCTTTGCGTATACTCATCAGAAACAAATAACGTTTTCTTACAAAGAAATAAGCATGATCATGTAACGTTGAAAATGAAACAATCAGAACTCACACCGTGTATTATACATATATATATATATGTATATATATGTATATATATATATATATATATGTGTGTGTGTGTGTGTGTGTGTGTGTTAGGTACGATTTATCATAATTTTTTGTGGGTTTCCGACTACTTTTTGATTGTATTTGAAAGTTAATTTTCTAAAGAAAAAAATATTTGTACAATGAAAAAAAGTTATGAAAAATGTTTTCATGGCGAGCTAACCAATTCAGCTAAATTTTGAAATTAAATAAATTCATTGTAAAAATCCTTTAAAAGATAAATATTAGTTTTCTGGGTCTATTTCAAAGACAATTAGTAAAGTCCTAAGATATTGAATTAATTTAAAAAAAGCAAGTAATTTACCGTTCGCCAAAAACGTAACAAATAAAGGTTTGTAAACACGATTATACGGAGGCCCCAAATTTCATCCAATCGAAACGCTGTTTCAAAATGAAGTTATGATAGTAAAAGGAAGTAGGGGGGTTTCTTTTTTTCTTTTTTTTCCCAGACATGCATCCATACATTCCTAGTCTGAACATTTGTATAAATTTTTATCATTTTTTAATTTAATTATTTTATGTTCCTGTTTTTAAATTTTTTTTTAATTATTGTTCGAGATTATATAAAAATTATGTTACGCCGAAAGTTTCCAAGTCTTTCGAGAAAGAAAATTATTCAAATCTTGCATATAAAAATTTTGCGAAATCTGTAATTTAAAACAAAAAGTAGAAATATTTTTACTATTATAATTTTTCTTGTGCGAAATTATTAAATAATTAATGCTTAATTCAATGGTAATATCGGTAGTTCGAGAAATTAATTTTTCTTCGAGTTACATTGAATTCATTAATACGAACATTAGGGCATTTTTTCGTAATGTTCTTGTAAAAATTATTTTTTTATTGTAACAAATTACAATGTTTTATTTATATAAAAAAGCAAAAACAAATTCTTGCGTTTTTTTTATTTACTAGTGAGAACCATAACTTTAGTAAAGGTATGTATTGTTTAAACAAAATAATACATTTCCACTAAGATATATATAAAACTAATCAGTTCATTATATGTCGTGATCATTATTTGATAAATACTGAAAATTTCATTAAAATTGGTTAATTTCCTGATTTTTGGTGATATTTTAAGTAAAGGGAGGGGTCAAAATGTTTATACATTTTGAGCATCGGCATTCATTTTACCCGTATCTATTATATATATATATATATATATATATATATATATATATATATATATATATATATATATATATATATATATAAAACTCAGATTTATAAATAAATAAAACACAAAAATAAATTGTTTTGGAATTATTTGCCATTTAAAAACTAATTTATTTCGGTAATAGTAATGATTACCAGACCGTATGACTATTTTTAAATACATATTAAGAATATTTATATTTACAGACTACATACTTATGCAAACATTAATTAGGAAGTGCTAATAATATATATATATATATATATATATATATATATATATATATATATATATATATATTCATTTAAATGCACACAAAAGTTTAGTAAATAGAACACCCAAGAGTGTATTCATTATAAGAACTTGTCCAAGGCCTTTGTCAAAGTCTGGCACGAAGGTCTGCTAATAAAAATTAAATTGTAACGTCTAACTGGACGAATACTAAATATAATTAGATCCTTCTTAGACAATAGGGCCATCCAGGTTGTCATTAATCTACGTACACCCAAACAGCATAATATTAATACGAGAGTTTCAGGGGTCGACCCTTAGACAACTAATATTCCGGATATTTATTAATGATCTCCCTTATTATGTTGTGTCCGAGATGGTTATATTTGCTGATAGTAAAACGCTCTATAACGTGCACGAGGGAAAAACTGATGTACACAAATCTGAGAAAATAGTAGAATCGTTAGAAAATGACTCCCAGACTGTAGTTGAATGGGGCCGCGAACAGATGGTAACATTTAATGCTAGTAAGACTATACTGCCCCCTTTAACAATTACAAGGCGCCTCTCCAACCACCGATATCGCTAACAAATAACACCTACCTTAGGATTCTTTCTTCTAACTTCTCGGCCAAACATTCACGGGTAATATGAACTGGAACAAATACATTGAGGACATTGCGAAGGCTGCTGCAAAGTAGGTGGGTTCCCACTATTGCGCTAGTAGATTACTCACACCTGAGAGGGGCCTGTACGTCTACAAGGTCATCATTAGTCCATGCATGAAATATTGTTTTCAAGTCTGGACTGGTCCATTTACCACTAGCCTCTTCCTCTTGTATAGGATCCAGAAAAATGTTTTTAATCTAATATGCCCCACTTTGTCAACTAAACTCCAACTCCTGTCCCATCGCTGCTATATTTTATTTCTGTGTCTGTTTTATAACACAGTTGCAAATATTTTAATTGACTGTTCTCTGATGAAGTTTTCTTGTGCCCCCTCGACATACATATCTCCAAAAAACTCGCTTTAGCAACAAAATCTTACCCCTTCACTGTTGAGGTCACTAAATGCCAGAAAGCTTTCTACTCTAATATTTTTTTTCTCTCAGACAAGTAGATTTGGAATTCCCTTTCTGTTACCTGCTTCCCTGACTGTACTGATATGCAGAAGTTTAAATGTTACGCAAACAAACATCTTGTTAATCTTTCCTAGGCATGGTCCCTAATAGTAGCCCCTTACGTCCAAGTGGCGATATGCCTTGTAAGGGGTGAACGTGAGTAGAAAAAAAAATTACCGACATCTTTAGAGCCCTGAATCTGGAAATAATAAAGTAAAAATTACAATATATCACAACGAGGTATTTAACCTTAACGATACTGTCGTCAAAATCGGCTAAACGAAAACGGTATATGATAATGAACTTTGACTATGATTGCTTCTCTTAGTAATCAAAATTTGTCTCAGGGCACGGGATGAAATCAGATTTGACTTCTGTTTTCAAAGACACCACTTAATGTTTGACAGTTAATTATGCGAGGGTCATTCCAAAAGGCTTCCTATATTTTAACTCACAAACTAAAATGTTGAAAAGCTACGAAGACGCGAGTGGTAGACTTAAAACGAGCGACCTTTTATGCTCCATAATTTATTTTTCTACATAGCCATTCTTATTCTCAATGCGCTTTGGCCAGCCTATTTTGATGCCTCGATCGTACAAGTCTAGAGAGCACTTTGTCACTCACATCTCTGAAATCGACGAACCCATCTCCTAACTGTGCTGACACCAACTGTATCGGCTTCATAAATGTTCAGCAGACGCCAGTGATGTTGATCGGTTCAATTTTTTCTCTATAGAGGAATCCAATAATGACACATCTCCGCTTCTAACGCACCATCCATGACTAGTGCTTACTTATTGGTCTCACATGGTCAATATCTGAAACAGAAAACTGAAACTTTCAGGTCATGAATGTATAAGTCCAGTCATCATAACAATGTGATCTGCAATCCCTTCGTCTTGCTACTCTACTTATAAACATATTTAAAGTCTTTTAAAATTGTTTTTCATCGTTGGCCAGAAAAAGAACAGCAAAATAAACACGAATAAAAAATTGTCACAAAATTAGTATGGAAAGAGAAGGACAATGGAGAGAATAAGAAGGAAAAGAGTAAAACGAAAGACTAGGCGATAATAAAGGCAATGTAACGGAGCCGCTAGCGCACGTGTATCAAGAGCACTCGAATGACACATATTCAAATGACTGAGCCAGTGTGCGAAGTGACGTCACAGCAGAGGAAGAGGAGCAAACCAGAGCGTAAAAGGAACCCATATGCGACGACCGATCGAAAAGCACGTATTCGGCACGTTCGCAGCGACAGTGAGTGAACCACGTGGGTGACGAGAGCGCCTTAAAAGATATCTCGAGACGAGACGAACTGTAAAAACCACAAGATGGCAGTTAATAAGTGTCTGTTGTTAAAACTCAAAAAAAAAAAAAGATGAGTTGAAATTCTTCCTTTTTGTTTGCTTTCTTGCGACTGTCCTAGACACAACGTGTTGGGTTCAACGGTTAAAATTTAAGAACACCATTTAAAAGATTAACGATTATGTTGCAGCAAGCTATTGCTGGTATGCATAGAAAAAACAATTACGGCGGAGAAGTACTACCAACAAATTGACGAAATGCACCAGAAGCTCCAACGAATGTGCCTGAGATTGGTCCATATGAAGGGACCAATTCTTCTCCATGACAACGCGTGCCTGCATGTTGCGCAAATGCAGAAGCTAAACAGAATTGGGCTACGAAACTCTGCCTCGCTCACCACATGCACCGGCCCTCTCACCCACCGATTATCACTTTTTACAGCATCTCGACAGATTTCAGTGCGAAAAATGTTTCAAAAGCCGACATGATGCCGAATTAGCTTTCAATGACTTCATTGCTTCCAGAGTTCCGGATTTCTATCCTAATGGGATAAATAAACTTGTTTCTCGTTAGAAAATTGTGTCGATTCTAATGGTTCGTATTTCAATTAATAAAGTTTATTATGAAGAGAGTTATGATCTTTTGAAGTTGAACGTCAAAAACGATAATAATAGCTGAGATCGAAACAAAACCTAAAGGCAGCATGACAAGTAAAATAACCATTAGACGAGCGTGACACGAACTAAAAAAAACAAACAAACATTATTTTTGCAACAACCTAAAAGTAAGAAGGAAGATATTTTGTTTTATTGTTTCTTTTAGTTCTTGCTTTTACTATTTTTAGTTTATTTGGAAATTATTTTACTGTTTCTATATTTTACCGTCCGTTGTTTTATATTTCACTGACTTTAAACATTTTTTACCATCTGTTGTATTATTTTTTTTTACAGATTTTTCTTTATTTTATTGTCAGTTGTTTTCTAATTTACTGACTGTTTTTTTATTTTGACCATTTGTTATTTTATTTTTTACAGACTGATTCTTTTATTTTAACCTTTCTTGTACCAATGTTCCTTAAATGAAACATAGTTTTCAACATACTATAGAAATTGTAATTTTGCTTTAAATTCAATTTTTATAAGTTATTTCTATTAAAGTAGCTTCATTTTACTCCAGATTTATGAAAACTTTTATAAATTATTCTTATAGTTAAAATAAATGGAATTTAAAATAGAGCTATAATCACTTTTTTTTTCTGGATGAGAATTGGAAGGCCTGAAATAACCATAAAGCAACCTGAGAGAAGTTTTTGATCAAGAGGATATCCTTCAGCAGCAATCAAGGTTTGTATGTATGCTGTTAAAAATATAATACACCTAACAAAAAATATATTGTATAAAGTTCAAATTTTATATATAAAGTCATTAAGCTATGGTGAACTCATATTTTAACAATGAACGAAATCGTAAAGCAAATGCTATGGTCGGTCCAAAAAAGGTTAACGATTGTTTGTTATTTTACTGACTGTTTTTGAATTTTTATCATCTGTTCTTTTATTTTCTGCAGATTGTTTCATTATTTTACCGTCTGTTGTTTTCTATTTTACTGACCGGTTTTGAAATGTCTACCATATGTTTTTTTAAATTTATTTTACAGGCTTTCTATAGTTTACCGTCTGTTGTTTTTTTTATTTTACTGACTGTTTTTTTAAATTTTTATCATCTGTGTTTTTTACGGCCTCTTTCTTTAAATTTACTGTCTATTGTTTTCTATTTTAACTGACTGTTTCTTTATATTTAACGTCTGTTATTTTATCTTTTATTGACTCCATTCTTACCGTCTGTTTTTAAATTTAATTTTAATACTTCATTATTGTTATTTTTTAAAAATTATTTTACTGACGATTTCTTAGTCTTTACCGTCCGTTTTATAATATTACTGACCGTTCTTTTATTTACCCCTGATTTATTTTATTGAATCGTTTTTCTTTATGTGTTTTTTGTTAAACTGATTTATAGTTTATTTTTACTTTTTTATTTCTACTTTTTTATTATTTTTAAAGCGTAGATTCAGGCTTGTATAGGACGTAAACGACGCTCACGTATTTATAAAGGTAACCACTATATATATATATATATATATATATATATATATATATATATATATATATATATATATATATATATGGGTAGATACGCATATAATAAAATATAAAATAAAAGGATAGAGAAAGCAAGATAAAAATCTACTACTACTACTACAACTACTACTACTACTACTACTAATAATATCTAGCAGTTCAGCCCGGCTTTGTTCGGGCCCTATGTACTGTTCATAACTTTATGTGCATATGTATATTAAAAAAAATTAACTCATGTCCAGGTAACCTACATCTAAAATTTCAAGTGTTTAGACCCAAAATTGGCGGATGAGACTAGTAGAGTCTGCAAAGATCAACTCTTTCAACTCTGACCTCTTGGCAGCCAAATTTTAGCCCAAAAACTGATTAAAAAGCTTGCTGCATTTCTGGATATTCTTTATGTAAAATTTCAAATTTTTTTTAATGGAAAGTAGGCAACGCATTGTGGATGCGTTATCGGTCGCTCTCGTTACTCTCGCTTCTCCTTATTTGTCCCGCAGTCCTCATTTCCACTGAGAGATGTCTCTGACAAAGGGTGAAGAAAAAGCTGCTCTTCAAGACGGCAGTAATTCGTTAACAGTAGCCTGCGATGTCCGAAATTTTCCTTTCTTACGTCTATTCTTAACTAGTAAGGGTGCTAGAGGTAAACGTTTTATCTGGGCTGACCGAAATCCGCCTGACAGTCAGGAACCTGAACCTTTAATTAACTACTAAGGAGGCCGTCCTATCAGCAGGTGCAAAATACTGGGGCTGCTGTATTGCCATCTGGTGAATGGACTCTGGACCTGCCAGTAGTTTCTAGTAGGACCTCTCGATGCCATAGGAGTGGGTAATTTTTACGGCTTTACCTTATCATGGCCGAAAAAAATTCCTCACTGTTTCTCTTACTTTCCGTCTCTGTCCTGCTCTGTCCAAGTCTGTCAACCTGTTCCACAAATCCCAATTCTCAACAGAAAAATAACAGTGTAAACCTAGAACCCCATCCTCCAACATAGACCCCTACTACCATGTCTTCTTCTCCAACATAAGGGGTCTACGTTCCAACCATCCAGAGGTTGAAACCAAATTACAGGAGACGAAGTCCGACATATTCTTCCTAAGTGAAACTGGCATAAGGCAGACCACCTCCCTGACGAATTCATAATTAAAGGATACTCTAACTTAACATCTAAATCTTACCCCCAAGATCGCCATGGACATGGAATATGTGCCTACATTAAAGATGGCTTTCCGTGTGGTAGGGATATCTCCAGAGAAGACCCTAATTTACCTTATATGTGCTTCCGGGTTGCACTTGCTTACACCACTGCATTTATATTTGCTCTCTATCGCCCCCACAACAGCGGAGTTACTATCTTTAAGAGCATATCTGAGAAAATTGACCACATCCTGTCTGCGCACCCTTCAGCTAACATCCACATTTGTGGTGACTTCAATGTCCACAATATGGAATGGCTGGCCCACTCTAACAAGAAAGATGATGAGGAGAGGTCCTGTCATTATTTTGCCATTGCCTATGACCTCACCCAGATTGTTCACGAACCCAGCTGAATGCCTTATACGTCCGGTCAGTATGCTAGCCTTCTAGACCTTTTTCTCACATCTTCCCCTGAGCTATGTTCAAGTTTCGTTCTGTATCCTCTGGGATCCTCCGACCACTCGGTTGTATCAGTTAAGATAAAAATGAAATGCAATACTCTTCAATGTATCTCTCCACCGTACTGTATATCGATACTCTACGGCTGACTGGGATAGCTTCCGTACACTTATATCTGGTCTACCCCTGCATTCCCTGTTTAAAAAGGATGTGTCCTCCATAGTATCATACCTGACCGAATGGCTAATTGTAGGCATAAACCGATTCATACCCTCCAAAAAATTTCAAGAAAAACCTAACAGCCAGCCATGGTTTTCTCCAGAATGTGCTGCTGTTGTAACCCAACGTTTGTTCTCCTCGACAATCGCCTGACTCCCAACGTCGTGTACCGTGGATTTTTCATTTGACTCCCTCCCCCCGTTCTTTCGGTGTTACATTTCACAATCAACTCCAAAATTTACCACGTCTCTAGTTCACAGTCAAATCCAACTTCCAGCCGCTGTCTAGCGAATCTAGATCTCAACTGTCACTGTCCAATTTCCATCCGCTGCGACAGGTATCTAACGTTGGTATCACTGGTCGCCCACCCCATCCTGGTTACCAGAAGCTGCCCTTACCTGTTTTATCAGTATCTATTGTTATGGTTGATTGTAGAATATTTCCTCTTTCTTTGTTTTTCTAAGTCATTTCCTCTTCCTTTGCCTATTGTAGGATATTTCCGATTTCTTTGTCTATCCCCCCCTCTAAGCACTTAGTGGCTCAAATCCACCCCAGGTCCACTTTATAGTATCATACTGTCATCGCGCACAGAAATCACTTTTTCCATAGTTACCAACGTAATAGATGCACTGAGACTAAAGCTGCTTTCAGGACTGCCAGCAATCACTGTAAAAGAGTAATAAAAAATGAAAGAGAACTATATGCTCAGTCCGTTAAATCCAAAGTAGCTGAGCAGCGGCTTGGTTCCCACCAGTTTTGGAAAATATCAAACAGGATCCTGAACAGAAGCGTGCGTTCTATCCCAACCATTATCGATGGACCTGAGGTCATCTCGTCAGCATCAGATAGGGCCAAACTATTTGCCAAGAACTTTGCCATTAATTCTACCCTATGCGACGAAGGCCATCAACTCCCCGTATTTCCTCATATAACGGACAACACGCTCTGTAACATACAACTATCTGTGCGTGAGGTCACCAAGCTAATCAAGAATCTTGATTCCAGTAAAGCAACTGGCCCTGATGGCATTCCAATCATTGTGCTGAAAAAACTTCAACGAGAACTTGCCCCCATACTTACAAAACACTTTAAGCGTTGACTTAAAGAGAAGTGCTTCCCAACACCCTGGAAAACATCATCAGTATGCCTTGTATTTAAGAATTCAGGTGATAAGTCATCTCCCTCTCAGTACAGACCAATAAGTCTCTGTATCTCATGAGTAAGTTGCTGAAATCCATATTAAATAGAGAAATAGTCAACCACCTCAGCACAAATAACCTTCTTAGTGACCTGCAATATGGTTTCTGTTTTGCCAGATCTACAGCTGATGTGCTAACTGTTATATCTCATAGGATTAGCAAATCTCTTGACAAAGGCTTCCTCTCTTGGGAAATTGATCTCTACATATCAAAGGCCTTTGATAAGGTATGGCATAAGGGCCTACTTCACAAGATTTCTAGCTACGGTATAACTGGAAATGTTTTCTCGATCATTAAATCATTTTTCTCTGATAGGCTCATGAGAGTAGCGGTTGATGGGCAGATATCAGAGACCCTCAATATTAATGCGGGAGTCCATCAGGGGGTCCATCCTGGGCCAAGCTCTCTTCCTGATATACATCAATGATCTCCCTAAACACATACTTAAATCAGTCGTTGACATCTATGCTGATGACACGACCATCTATGGCAACACCTCAAAGGCCGTAAATGACAAAGTTCTCTCTGATTCTCTCTCCTCTGATCTTGAGCGCATGGTACAGTGGGGGAAGAGGTGGCTCATTACTTTTAATGCATCTAAAAACAAGCTCCTATCTTTACATCATCAACGCTCTGATCCCCACCTGGCATCAATTGAAATGGGTGGCTCTCTTCTAGGCGAAGCTCCATGTTTTGAGAAGCTTATGGGCTTGACCTTTACTCATGACCCGAAATGGAACACGTACATCAAGTCAGATGCCAAGGTCGCTGGAAAAATAGTAGGATCCTTCTACCGCTCCAGAAGATATCTCACTAATGATGCAATTCTCTATCTGTATAAAACCCCATCTGTGGAGGAGCTACTAAAAACAGCCTATCCTGGCATGACAAAGTACAAAATAGACTTCGTGGCCTAGGGGGTGATATCTTTTTCTCTTCCCTGCAACCTCTCTCCCACATGAGAGACGTTGCGAGCCTGTCTTTATTTTATCGTTACTACCATGGCAGGTGCTCGTCTGAGCTCCAATCTCTGGTCCCCCCTCGCAAATCTTTCACGATAAACACCCGTCTTGTTGAAACCACTGTCAAAAGTCTTCCCCACCCCTTATCTGTGCCAAAATCAAAACGTAGATTTTATGAACAAAGCTTCTTTCTTAGAAGTGCACGCCTGTGGAACTCTGCTCCGATTGCCTTTTTCTCACCTGACTACAATCTGGATGTCTTCAAGTCCAACGTAAACAAATACCTGATGAACTGCCCCCTTAAGTAAGGCACTTTATCAAATCTCCAATACTAACGTACTGTACACGCAATAACCCTTATCCCGGAGTTGCTTCCTGGCCTTGATAAGTGGTGATTGCCTTGTAAAAAAAATGTCAAATCTTCGGCCAAAAGCCGATTAAAAAACTTGTCCTATATCTGAATACACTTTATGTAAAATTTCAAATGTTTAGACTAAAAGTTGACTGAGTAATTTTGTAGAGATCGCAGAGGTCAAATCTTTTTTAACTTTGACACCAACTTTGACCCCTTTACATATATTGTTTTTGAGCTCAAATCAAATTAAAAAGTTCGATCCATGTCCAAGTAACCTACATCTTAAGTTCAAGTGTTTAGAGCCAAAATGGGCGCAGGAGTTTGGTAGAGTTTTCAAAGGTCAAATCGTTGAATTTTGACCCCTTAACAGAAGAATTTCTGGCCGAAAACCGATTAAAAAGATTTTCCCAAATCTCAATACCCCTTATGTCAAATCTAGAGTCTGTAGACTGAAAATTGACAGACTGGTTTGTTAGCAAAATGTATACACACATACACACAGAGAAAATTTCACCTTATAGATATACAGATAATAATAATAACAAAACAAACATAATAATAATAATAATAATAATAATAATAATAATAATAATATGTAGAAAATTGAAACGAATGTTAACGACGGAACATGGCAAATTGGATAACGCCTTTATTGATAACTTCGGACTGGCTCAATGGGATCTATAATCCTATAATTCTATAATTCCACTTATTTGATGTAATCCACCTTGCCTTCATATTATAGGTTTTGTTTGTGCAGAGAGCTTCTTTGATCCTGTTATTTGTATACGTTCCACGAATGATCGATTTTGGTTGTAGTGCGTGTTTGTTGCGGGGGGGGGGCAGAGAGGGATTATTTGAGAATGGAGAACGTATCGCCTTGTCCTTGAGATGATATTGATCCGATTGAGGGGGTGGGGATTTTGGCAGCGTGAATGGTAACGATCAAGCGGGTCAAATATTAGAAGGGTTTCTAATGGACTTACTTGTGATGAAGCTTATATGTTTTTTTATATATATATATATGGTGCAACGTCATACTTGATAGTAGTCGAATGAGGTTTGTAATTGTATTTTGTTTATGGGCCTTTTGAGAGCTATTTTATCTGTGAACCCCATATATGCATTGTATACTGGCTTGATTTCTTATTGATATTGGTTTCTCCGATTTAACATATTTTCTATTTTTTAGAATGGTGGATCGAAAGTAGGGACATGCTGACAGAACAACATGCGTAATGAAAGTAAAAGTAAAAGGAATATAAAAGTGAAAGTGAAAGTGAAAGTAAGATTACATGTGAAAGTAAACGCGAAAGTAAAATCTACATTACATTTCGACCTTTCAGTTGCAAAGCGACAGAACACCGATCCACGTATATAAATTCATCAGCTCACGCACATATAAACACAAACTACAAGAACAAAGGCAACACATCAACATACACGGTGCCACGCTGCTGAATACGCACATACTCACACAATGAACATTTTGACTATGTACATTTACTAACATAAACATAACTTTCATATTTTTATTTCTTATTTAAATATTTTCTCATATACTTTGATATTTCTCAATTTTTTGTTCATATTTTAGTCACATTTGTTACGTAGTGACTATTTTATTTCAATGTTCATTTTATTTCATTTTATTATGCATGCCTGTTATATATATATATATATATAAGTATATATAGATATAGATATAGATGTTATTTTTTTGTTTTTTTTGCGATAACTTTTTGAATGAATTCAATTATTTACGAAAGTGCATTTTTACCTAAATGCGAGTTGCGAATAATTTGCCCTTTAACCAATTTGGTACACCCACATGGAGAGTGGTATATATATTATTTTTAAAATGTAATTATCCGCTGACACGTGTTTCGTCATCTACAACTCATCAGAGTGGCTGAATATATATATATATATATATATATATATATATATATATATAGATATAGATAGATAGATAGATAGATAGATATAAGGCATAGATTTTTTTAATAAACACAAAACTATCAATTTTAGTCATTTTAACCCGAAAGGCATCCCTTGGGGGTCAACCGGAGTTTTCCTGGAAAATCCATTCTGTTACTTTTTTTTTAATCATATCATGTTTAATGTTTATGCAAAATTTCCAAAAATTCTAAGGCGTAGTTATTTAAAAAATGTGGACAGGCGAACGGAGAAGGGTGAATTTACAGGCCCACCCTCTTTTTTTCTGAGGACTAACATTTTGTTTAAAAGGAATGTTTAAATTTATTTTTTCTGCGGAAAAGTTTTTTTTTGCGTTATATTTTAAAATGGTATATTTATCCTGGTTCAAAAATATGAGTCAAACAGACATATTTCCACAAAAAGAACATGTAATCTAAAAAAAAGTTTATATAGACATTTATTGCCACTTCTGTACGACAGTGGCATGAGTTGACTGAGACGAGTTATCGGCCCCTGTTCTGTGAATGAGAAACACCCTCTACCGGCCGTTATGTGAACCTCAAATATAAACAAGTGTCTGCGGAAACGCAAAAATATATAATAACGAAATAAATAACACAAAGATATAGGAAAAACGAAACATTTATAGATTGTTTTTTTTTCAGAATTATTTATTTTTTTCCTGTAAGATTTTATTATAATTTTTTTCACAATAAGTTTGTATAAAAATATATCAAAATATAATTTTAGTTTTTCAATGTAGCAAAATATAATTTTAAAAACATGAAACATTTATAGAGGTTTTTGCATGAACTTTTAGAAAGGTAGGAGTTATCGACCCCTGTTCTTTAAATGAGAAACACCCTCTGTTGGCTGTTCTTGAAACTAAAATTCACACATTCGCCTCATGACACTGTTGTGCAGAAGTGCCCATTTATTCGCAAATAGTTTGGAATTTTTTAAATTCAAAAGTTTTATAATGCTTACAAAAATCTTTAAAATGTATGTACTTTACACGGAACGAGTAGGTTATATTCAAAAATATATATATAATTTATAAAGTGGTTACTTTCTAACTAAAATATCAACATTTACGATTTTTAATGAAGCTAAAGTTTTAATTATTTTGAATACAAACAAATTCTCAGTAACAAATGTATTTATCTCGTTAGTTTTGTAATAAACACATTTATGTAAATGACCGTTGCCCTACTTTCAATTTTACCATATTCTAAAAAAAAATTGCGCCTCCCGGTTTTCATTAAATTTGATTTTTTTTATTAAAAACCATGTGTTTTTTTAGATATAGTATCTTCGTTCTGTGACGAGTCCGTACATGATAAAAAATTGTCTTTAAAATTTAAAAGAAGAATTTGAAAAACCTTGAAGTGTTGAATTTAATGACAAAATCATTATCTTATGTATTTATTTGACCGATATTTCGCTAATAGCCTCATTACCGTGATGAGGCTATCTATTAGTGAAGTATCGGCAAAAAATGATTTTATCATTACATTCGACACTTAAAGGTTTTTAAAATTTTTCATTTAAATTTTATTTACAACTACACTGAGTGCTCGGTGTTGTCCGGGTGTTTGGAGGTTTGTTTTAAGCAAGAAAAAAAGTGGTAGTAGGAAGGCAGGCTCGAACCTGTACTGCGAAGGAGGAAAAGAACGTGAAAAAAAGTGACATGTTTGCTGTTGCATCTATCACCAAACCGGAAGTGACGTCGGTTTAAATTAAGCTAGTCACTCGAAGAGAGGGGATGACTTTCGAAAATATCAGCGAAAATAGTGCCCAGTTGATGGTGAAGGAATTAATGTCTTTAGAAAAATTTTTAATATTTTCATCCGAAGGGTCGAGCTTCAACAGAATACCAATATCGTGCAAATCAGTCGCCTCTGTCGAAAATTTTAGGCATACATACATACATACATACATACATATATACATACATACATACATACATACATACATACATACATACATGCATTCAAACAGACAGATGAGATTTATATTATAGACACATACATACATACATACATACATACATGCATTCAAATAGACAGGTGAGATTTATATTATAGACACATACATACATACATGTATTCAAACAGACAGATGAGATTTATATTATAGACACATACATACATACATACATGCATTCAAACAGACAGGTGAGATTTATATTATAGACACATACATACATACATACATGTATTCAAACAGACAGATGAGATTTATATTATATACACATACATACATACATACATACATACATACATACATACATGCATTCAAACAGACAGGTGAGATTTATATTATAGACACTTACACACATACATACATGCATTCAAACAGACAGGTGAGATTTATATTATAGACACATACATACATACATACATACATGCATTCAAACAGACAGGTGAGATTTATATTATAGACACATACATACATACATACATACATGCATTCAAACAGACAGGTGAGATTTATATTATAGATACATACATACATACATGCATTCTAACAGACAGGTGAGATTTATATTATAGACACATATATACATACATACATGCATTCAAACGGACAGGTGAGATTTATATTATAGATACATACATACATACATACATACATGCATTCAAACAGACAGGTGAGATTTATATTATAGACACATACATACATACATACATGCATTCAAACAGACAGGTGAGATTTATATTATAGATACATACATACATTCATGCATTCTAACAGACAGGTGAGATTTATATTATAGACACATACATACATACATACATGCATTCAAACAGACAGGTGAGATTTATATTATAGATACATACATGTATACATACATACATACATACATACATACATACATACATACATGTATTCAAACAGACAGGTGAGATTTATATTATAGACACATACATACATACATGCATTCAAATAGACAGGTGAGATTTATATTATAGACACATACATACATACATACATACATACATGCATTCAAACAGACAGGTGAGATTTATATTATAGACACATACATACATACATGCATTCAAACAGACAGGTGAGATTTATATTATAGATACATACATACATACATACATGCATTCAAACAGACTGGTGAGATTTATATTATAGACACATACATACATACATACATACATACATACATACATGCATTCAAACAGACTGGTGAGATTTATATTATAGACACATACATACATACATACATACATACATGCATTCAAAAAGACAGGTGAGATTTATATTATAGACACATACATACGTACATACATACATGCATTCAAACAGACAGGCGAGATTTATATTATAGACACATACATACATACATACATACATACATACATACATACATGCATTCAAACAGACAGGTGAGATTTATATTATAGACACATACATACATACATACATACATGCATTCAAACAGACAGGTGAGATTTATATTATAGACACATACATACATACATGCCTTCAAAAAGACAGGTGAGATTTATATTATAGACACATACATACGTACATACATACATGCATTCCAACAGACAGGCGAGATTTATATTATAGACACATACATACATACATACATTCATTCAAACAGACAGGTGAGATTTATATTATAGATACATACATACATACATACATACATACATACATACATACATGCATTCAAACAGACAGGTGAGATTTATATTATAGACACATACATACATACATACATACATACATGCATTCAAACAGACAGGTGAGATTTATATTATAGATACATACATACATACATGCATTCAAACGGACAGGTGAGATTTATATTATAGATACATACATACATACATACATGTATTCAAACAGACAGGTGAGATTTATATTATAGATACATACATACATACATACATACATACATGCATGTATTCAAACAGACAGGTGAGATTTATATTATAGACACATACATACATACATGCATTCAAACAAACAGGTGAGATTTATATTATAGATACATACATACATACATACATACATGCATTCAAACAGACAGGTGAGATTTATATTATAGATACATACATACATACATACATACATACATACATTCAAACAGACAGGTGAGATTTATATTATAGATACATACATACATACATGCATGTATTCAAACAGACAGGTGAGAGTTATATTATAGATACATACATACATACATACATTCAAACAGACAGGTGAGATTTATATTATAGATATATGCATACATACATACATTCAAACAGACAGGTGAGATGTATATTATAGATACATACATACATACATGTATTCAAACAGACAGGTGAGATTTATATTATAGATACATACATACATACATACATACATTCAAACAGACAGGTGAGATTTATATTATAGATACATACATACATACATACATACATGCATTCAAACAGACAGGTGAGATTTATATTATAGACACATACATACATACATACATACATACATTCAAACAGACAGGTGAGATTTATATTATAGACACATACATACATACATACATACATACATTCAAACAGACAGGTGAGATTTATATTATAGACACATACATACATACATGCATTCAAATAGACAGGTGAGATTTATATTATAGACACATACATACATACATATATACATACATACATGCATTCAAACAGACAGGTGAGATTTATATTATAGATAAGTACCTTCAAAAGTGTGTGACCATCTTCTCATTTAAACTTGTCTGTATTTTCTGTAGGTTTTTTTTTTAGTAAGTCGAATTTTAAGCATTAAAAAACAAAAATGCTTTAATTCATCGGGTTTTGGTTTTCATACAAAATACAAGCCCTGCTGAAAGAATATCATTATAACGTTGGCCTATTTTTAATTAAATTTTCGAACCATGTTTTACATTTTCGTTTTTAAATGCAATTCTAATAAAGTAAACAATAAACGAATTTTAATTTCTCAAGCCATGAAACAACAAAATGTTTTGACAATCTTGCTTCGCAGAAACAACGCACAAGTTTTCACTGTGGATTAAGTCTTGTTTTTCTTTTTATTTGATTAATACAGTAGAGCCCCGGAATTAAAAAAAAAATACTTACAAAATACAGTACACTATATAATACACATGTATATATTAAATAACATTATAAATAACACCGTAAAGCGGGGCTAATACCGTAACTAGAGCCGGAAAAACATCGTATTCCACATCGTAACTTGGAAAAGACGTATCCTAGGGTCACCGTATCCCGGGGTTCTACTATATTGAATAAGTTCATTTTCAGTATAAATCGTTTTGCTTATTTTTCTATTTTTTTTCAATGCAAGTTTTTAAGTTTTTTTTTATGCTTTTTTTTAAAGCTCTCTAGTTTATTATTACATCGCATAACTATTGGATTATCTATCTGTCTTTAATTCTATGCAAAAAAATCCAATTCTTTGAATATGTATTAAAAAAACTTATCAATAACTTATTGGTTCTTTTGTGGGAAAGCACCAAAGTCTTATCACTTTGTTCTTCATATACAAAGAATTTCGACCGAACAACTCGACACACACGGACGTGCGATAAACTGTTTTATCTGATACCATCAGGCCGCCCGGCTTTGCCCGGTCGTAAAATACGCATAAATATTATATTTTGATTCATGCAGAAACTGAGACATGTGCCTGTATTATATTTTTTAAGAGTCCCTTCTTGTAGGGGGAAAAATAATACTCAGGCTGAGATCGAAACCAAAACCTAAAGACAGTGAGTCAATTACGATAACCATTAAGCCAGCTTGACATTATCTTTTAAAAGTGTTTTAAACTTACTTATTCTTAACATAAAAATGTATTATGTGAACGATTTACGCATACGCATTCGTAAAAACGGATGAAAATCAATTATAAAGTTTTCAACATATCTGAATACCTTGTATACCAAATTTCAAGTCTCTAGATAAAATATTTGTTGAGTATACACAATCTTACTTTTGTCGATATACTAAAAGATGTACTCGGCGTTACCCGGTATTAAACGTTACGTAAATTCCATTAAAAAAATGAAGTAATAAACGTTACGTAAATTCCATTAAAAAAATGAAGTAAAAAACGTTACGTAAATTCCATTAAAAAATGAAGTAATAAATGTTACGTAAATTCCATTAAAAAATGAAGTAATAAACGTTACGTAAATTCCATTAAAAAAATGAAGTGTTAAACGTTACGTAAATTCCATTAAAAAATGAAGTATTAAACGTTACGTAAATTCCATTAAAAAATGAAGTATTAAACGTTACGTAAATTCCATCAAAAAAATGAAGTAAAAAACGGAAAGAAGCTGAGATATGTGCATGCGAGCACTATGTTTTTTTTTAAACAGTTCACACGTTCTAAGTAAAATGAAATCGTTGCCTCACAAGTACTCTTACATTGGGTATTCATTATCCTTCAAGATTGAACAAAGGCGTTTAATAGAAAAAAACTGACACTAGCAATATCACGTGTGGAATAGAAGTTGTAGTAAAGAAGAAAGGGTGGGGGTCACTAAAATTACAGATACGTTTCTACAATTCATCAAACCCCTAAAAATATGACAACAGTACACTATACATGGTCTGATAGTAAAGTTGTTGAGATAACGAATAGCCTTAAGCGCAGGAAAGTGTTCCGAGCGACAGAGAGAACTGATTTTACAGGAAGCAGAATGATCAATAGATTTAATATTAGGTTAGTGCAAAATAATGTCGTTTTAATGTTTTAATCTATATACATGTATATAAACGACGTTATTTTTGTACCAACCCAATATATATAACTCCAAACAGTATTTGAAGAGACCATAAGCAAAGCCACCCGTAAGAAACTAAAAAACAAAAGTGACACCCTTACGATTGAAAAAACAATGGCTAAGTCTAAATAGGCTGAAATGAAATAGACCATTTTTTACCCCAGATCGCGTTTATAAATTCTCAAATAACATGAGTGTTATTTGTTTTTTGTAGATATTTTTTTTGCTATTTCTAGACACGATTTTCAAAGTTAGGAAGCGATGTGCGCAAAGAAAATTCAGAATATATAACCATATTATTGGTTACAATATGTGGAGAAAATGCATTAGATTTCAGATACTTTCCTTTCAAAGGTGAAAAAAGGCATAGTTCTTTGAATGTAACATTCTTTTCTTATATATATATATATATATATATATATATATATATATATATATATATATATATATATATATGAACCAAGATGGCTGCCTAACACAAACACACGATATCGAGTCTGCTATGAACTTCCTTTATTACTTTTTCCGACATTATATTCGTTTGCATATTTTTCTTTCTAATCTTTCTAAGCAGATATTTTATGTTTTTATGAGGTGTATATGGACGAAAAAAGTCGATATTGGCATGATAATAATCGATTGTTCTGGCATCTGTAAAAGCTGGACCAAAATTTTAACATGATGGACGAGCTTTTATGCATGAAAAATAAATATCTGGATCTCGGAATGTAGCAATATATATATATATATATATATATATATATATATATATATATATATATTTGTGTGTGTGTGTGTGTCTGTTACGTTTTCCGGGAACCAACAATTATATCCTCAGTCGCAAATCATATAAAGAATTTCAAGTTGCATTATCTTTGTGACAAGCATGTATTTCCTCATTGTTACGGCCATGACATCTCCCATGCTTCTCACGTGATTTTGAACCTCATTCACGTCTCTCACGATCATCTTATTTCTCCTTTTTATAGTATTGATTTCTTTACCAGTGGCATCATTTCACATGCATTTGCATGTGGCGTCCGCGTATGGTATATATATATATATATATATATATATATATATATATATATATATATATATATACATATATATATATATATATATAATGTCAAAACGTTAATTCACTGTCCGCATAGTAGCAACTGAATAGCGGAACCGTTAGAAACTCCAACTGTCGTTTGGGCGATCGGGTTTAATCCTGGCTTGTCTAGCCGCACTGATGAGCTGTGAAACAGGGAAAGAGTACTGCATGTGGATGACTATAATTATATATATATATATATATATATATATATATAATTATATATACATATGTCAAAGAAATATGACGATGAAATGTAACTTCAACATATATTCATAATTAAAAAATATCTGTTTATTTTGTAATAATGTGTTGTTTTGGCTTCAAACGTATCTCATGCGCATTATATATATATATATATATACATATATATACATATATATATATATATATATATAACCTATTGATTCTAATGATATGTTTTACGTTGCAAAAATAATCTTATACTGTTCACTACTGCGTTACAAAGATATTTTGTAAGCAAGACATGTAAGTTCTGAACATCGAGAGAGCAAGACGGAAAGCGGTTGAAGCCGATTGCAGCAGCTGGCATTGTCTGATCAATAAACACCTGAGAAAGCATGAACACAAGATGAAACAAAAAAACTAAAAAAAGAAACAAATAAAAAAACAGATAAAAACAAACAAAAAAAAAAACAATAAAAAACACAGATCCCTTTGCAAACAATTGCACCCGTTGGTTATGCGGCCGATATTTCCAGCCCGGCGTTGGACTCACCAATAACCCTTCGTTTGACTCATAAGAAGCTGTTAAAACCGCAGCATCGCAAGGACGTAGGGCACAATTTCGAAATTAACTATGTCTGACGCAGGCCTATTACTATAGATTCTATGGCAGACGGTCCAGATGTGCAACTGTAAATTCAACGTTTACTGTTTGCTCATTTTTAACAAAAATAATTTCTGAAGAATTTAAGCTAAAAACAGTAATACAAGAAAAAATATTGTACTGTTGGAACACATTGCCACGAGACTGTTTCCCTGCAGACTACAACGTAGTAATCATAAAATGAGAAACCACTTCTCAAGCGATCGGTTTATGTAATCAAATTTTGTCTATTCCATTCATCGTTTTCCAATACTCTCATTATATTGTTCATCATGAAACTAACAATCTCATTAAAGCCAATCCTCGAAAGGCTTTTGATTTTACTAATTTGTAACTCATTTGTATAAAAAAAAAACTACTGCCAGGGCAACGACAAACGGACTAAACATTTATTAATTATGGATATTTAGTATATGTCTGTCTGAAGTTGGAGTTATAAATTCCTTTTATTACTAATGGCGATTATTGAAATTGTCTTAACCTGGCGATTTAGTATCTGTCTTTCTGGAGCCGAAACTATACTATTACTAGTGTTCTATCTTACTGTGCTCAATTCAGGGGGTGAATGTGTAAATCTGCTTTGTTGGCTATAATACCGCCCTCCGAGGCATTATCTCCTTTCTTTGAGGGAGGTAGTATAGTATTCGTTCTGTTGTCATAAGGTCATCTTCACCATTCTTCTTAAAGGGGATCTGTAATATATGTTCGTCCATCATGATACCCTCCTCTCAGGTATTATCCCCTACTTTAATTTTGCGAGGGATAGTGTATGATCCGTTCTGCGGGAATAATAACATGCTCCCAGGACTTATCTTATCCATTATATGATTAAATGTAGTACAGTATATGTTTTGTTGTCGTGATACTATCCTTTAAAAGAACCACCATACTTATACTTCTATCCAGAAAACAGCACTTCTTACCTCTTTGTCAGAAACATCGTCTATAGAATGTGCGGACTTAAGAGAAACGAGAGTTACGCAGCTACCGACATTAAAATCAAGATCCACTTTCTACTCCCCTTTAATGTTTTTTTTATTTAATGAGATTAGGGCAGTATCTCTTCTGTTATGAAAACAGCCTCCTAACGGTACTCCTTCTTTTGTCGGTAGTGTAGTAGATATTCGTTCATTACATAGCAAGATATATGAGAACACAAGTAGTATACTTTTGCTATTGCTTCTCTCGAAGCAAGAACCGAAACTAAACATAGTTAAGCCAATGAACCAGCCTCTCCTCAGTTTTGGACAAAAAAAAATAATACAACATGGACGACAGCTAAAAACTGGCTGAAAATGGTGCAACAGGTTACAAAGCTTATCCTAGGTCTTAGCTCCTATGAGGTTCTCTGCTGGAACCGTAATTGGACAACATTTGTCTCTGTTGCCGTAAGGGATCGTCGCGCCTAGGCAGCATTCGTTCAGGGCGCAGTAAATTCTCTGGATGAGGCCGGTTCAAACGCTCCAGGATGAATGCCGAAACAAGTAAATTAAGTAAGTAATCTGTGTGTGTGGTTGAGGACACTTCTCAACCTACATACTTAAGGAATTTTTAGTCTACAGACTTGAAATTTAATATATAGGTTATTCAGACACATGGAAAACTTTATAATAGGTTTTCATCCGACAAAAGGCTTTTTAGGGTATCAAGATGAAAAAAATGGTACGTAGGAATCGTCGGATTTTTATCTGTTTGCTAACTGTTTCACGATTGCGCATGCGTGAATGGTTAAAATTACAGATTCCTTATGTTAAATATAAGTCGGATGTAAAACATTTTTAAAGGGTGTATCACGCTGACCGAATAGTTATCGCATTTGATTCACTGACTTGAGATTTTGGTTTCGATCTCAGCTCGAAATTTTTTCTTTTTATTTGCAAGAAGTGAACTGTTTAGAAAAAAATCCCATGATACTCGCATGCATATGTCTAAGTTCTGTATTAATGCAAATATAGTATTTATGCGTATTTTAGACCGGGCAACGCCAGGCGGCATGCTAGTATATATATATATATATATATATATATATATATATATATATATATATATATATATAAAACAAAATCGCACAAACATCGTCAAATACAAACCAGAAATCTTGAAATAGTACACGTTCATTCCACTCATAATTTATTTAGATATTATAGACTAGTCATAATACAGAAATTTCAGGAGGTGACGGTGGCTGACTGGTTAAGGATACAGACTGAAAACCTATGTGTGCCAAATTCAAATCCAGTTTGTTCCACATAGAAGATTTTCACTTAGCGACGTTGGCAACTTTCACGTGGTCCCTTCCATACGTACCTGATATCGTTCTAGGAAGGATTCTTAATAGAAAGATAATAGGGAAAGGAATGCCAACAAAATCCTCATGAATGATGCACAAAAGCAACAACAACAAAAAAGTAAAAAAGCAACTTCAACTAGTAGCAATTAAATCTAGCTTGCCACAAAAGCATAAATGTAGATTCACTTGTAGCAATATCCTAAACGAGACACTGTTAATGATCTATATAAGGCGTGCTTCATAATAGCCATTATATGCACTATCATACTCTAGTGGCTATTAACTATCTATTTTGAAATACTTCCTGAGTTCTCCCTCACCCCCCAAAAATTCTTACTGAAAAAAACAAAACAAAAAAAAAAACAACAAAAAAATTCTTACTGAAAAACAAAACAAAAAACATACAAACAAGGATGTTACTATGCTAGACAAGATGCGTTCATTCAATCAACACGTTTAGCGCTTGGTTTTTGTTTCACATTTAAGCAAGACGGATCGACAGACCGACCAACAAACGGACAGAACATCTTACTAATATGTGAGGACGCATATAAATATAAAATGCTGTTTTAAACATAGGTGTGATAAACAAACGAAGTACTGTTTTAAATTTAAAGCATGGCAGACTGATTGATCAACTCTCATGTAGATAATTGGTCGTATCTATGTAAGATGCGTCCATCCAATATGTGCATTAAGAGATAAAATTATTACGAGTTGCCTTCAATAAGTTTACAGGATTTTTTGTAAAGGCATTTAAAATTGTCATAGACTCTTGAAAATTCAGTATGTTATTGCCACGTATTTTATAAGATGACTGAATATTATGATTTCATGTTCAAATTAACAGCTATAGCAAGAATTGGAATACACCCTACTAAAGCTTGATTATTACAGCTGGAAGAATGTCAGAAATGTAATCTGGACATGAGGACACTTTAGAAGAACGACATGCAATAAAAATATGTTGTAAACTCGGAAATATGCCACAGAAACGTATGGAATGCTTCAGATTGCTTTTAGACCATCTTGCATGACTCGAGCATCAGTTTTTGGGTGGCATAAGAGATGCAAAGAAATTGCATGAATGTACCACTCGATAACACCATCTTTGTCACAGACTATTTGATGAAAATAGGCACAAATACGGTTTCTAGCTGTCCTTATAGTCTAGGCCTTGCTCCCTATGACTTTTAGTTATTCGCTAATCTCAAGGAAAGTCTTAGAGGCTGTGGTTATGAAACAATTGAGGATATGGAAAGGTTGTGACGCGGATCACTGACACGCTCACACAAGAGGAATTTCATGGGACCTTCTAGAAGTTGTTAGAACGTTACAACAAGTGCATTGCAGCCGGAGGAGATTACTTCGAAGGAGACTAGAGTGTCATGTACGTACTATCAATAAAGGTGCCCATACGAAAGGTTTTATAATCTATATCTAACGGATGGCGTGAACCTTTTCTTTAACTAGACGCTGGTCCGTCTCCAGTCATATTTTATTACAACAATAAAATATACTTACAACAAAAGCTATTTACTTACAACAGATAATATTTAATTTCAACAAATGGTATTTAATTACAACAAATGGTATTTAATTACAAAAAATGTTATTTACTTACAAAAATAGTATTTACTTACAAAAATACTATTTACTTATAACAACTAGTATTTAGACAAAACAAACGGTATTTATTTACAATAAATGATATTTACTTAAACCAAAGATATTTACTTCAAACACAGAATATTTACTTACAGCAAATGTTACTTACTTACAGCAAATTGTATTTACTTACAACAAAAAGTATTTACTTACAGAAATTGGTATTTACTTACAACAAAGATATTTATAACAACAAATGGTATTTAATTACAATTAGCGATTTTTATCAACATCAAATGGTATTTAGTTACAATAAACAGTATTTTGTTACGGCAAATAGTATTTACTGACAACAAATGATATTTACTCTAAACAAATGATATTCAATTACAAAAAATAATATTTACTTACAGCAAATGGTATTCAATTACAACGCATGATATGTACTTACAACAAATGTTATTTACTTACAAAAAATTGCATTTTCTTACAAAAATGGTATTTACTTACAAAAAATTGCATTTTCTTACAAAAATGGTATTTACTTACAAAAAATAGTATTTACTTACAACAAACGGTATTAGCTTACAACAAATGATATTTACTTACTACAAATGGTATTTACTTACAACAAAATATTTAAATCCAAGAAATGGTATTTGCATACAACAAATAGTATTTATTTACAGTACATAATATTTACTTACAACACATGGTAATTTCTTACAACAAATGGTATTTAATTACAAAGAAATGGTATTTAATCATAATAAATGGTATTTACTTACAACAGATGGTATTTAATTACAACAAATTGTATTTACTTACAACAAATGGTATTTACTTACAAAGAAATGGTATTTAATCATAATAAATGGTATTTACTTACAACAAATGGTATTTACTTACAACAAATTGTATTTACTTACAACAAATGATATTTTTACAACGCATAGTATTTACGCTATTTAGTTACATATTGCATTTAATTGCAGCAACTGGTATTTACAATAAATGGTATTTAATGACAACAAATGGTATTTAATGACAACAAATTGTGATTAAATGCAACAGATGGTAGTTAGTTACAATAAATGGTATTTAATGACAACCAATAGTTTTTACATAGAACAAATGGTATTTACCTACAACAAATGTTATTTACTTACAACAAAGGATTTTTACTCACAACAAATGAAATTTACTAATAGTTAATAGGATCAGCCCGACAAGGATGCTATCTTAAACTTAAGCATGGCGTACCAATATAAATTCTATTTCAAACTTACGCAAGAAAGATCGACGAAAATGCTAATAAAACAGGGTGACTGAAAAACGAAAATATTATTTCACACGTAAGCGTGACAGAGTGATGAACATTATATGGCAAGCTTAAACATGACCAAATAACAAAGATTTTATTTCAAACGTAAGCGGACGATGATGCTATTTACAAACTAATTCTGACAAATAAACGAACATTTGATTTTACAGACCGGCGAAAATACTATTTTAAATTTAATCATGATGAACTAACGTAATTCTATTCGAAACTTAAGCGTGACAGATGTAAGAAGCTGTTATTCCAAACTTAAACGTAGCATATCGACAAGCATACTGGAACACATAAATAAACTGCGATAGAAAGTTCGCAGTTCAACCAGGATACAGAGTGAAACGATAAAATTTTCATACTATAAAAGACGACATGATTCCATTTCCGTTTGATAATAACCGGTTTTCGTTTTTGTTGCAGACCATCTACTAATTGGCCAGTTGTGCACAAATTCAATCATGTCTGAAAGTGGCACAATGTTCACTGATCGAGATCGGAGATGCGCCACTGTATAACTTATACTCTCTACCGATCCAAGTTATGACATCAGGACCATTGCCATCACCCTCAAAATGTATCATTGGATTGGCAGGAATAACAGGAACGTGTCCAGGGTGATGAAAACCAAGTTTCCAGCTACGGTTATGATCTTTGGCGTGGTTTCAAGTGAGGGCTATATCATGCCACCTCACATCTTCGAAGTCGGTTTGAAAGTCAACACCAAAGTGTACCTGGATGTGCTGAAGAGTGTGGTGATCCCCTGGTGCAATCAGCTGGCCGCTGACAGATCCTGGGTGTAGCAGCAAGACTCGGCGCCGGCCAACAACTCTAAAGAAACTCAGCCTTGGCTTCAGAAGGAATGGAACGACTTTGTACTCTTTTCTCTCCTGATCTGAACCCGCTGGACTACTGCGTTTTATGATATGATGAGAACATCACCAACATGACCTCCCACAACACTAAAGCAATCCGAGTATTCGCTGGGCTCTCATCAGCGCTTATGGAAAAGGCATACTCCCAGTTCCAGACCCGTATCAAGGCAGTGATTGCAGATGAAGGCGACCACATTGAATGAATATCAGCTTTACAGCATAATTAAGTTGCCTGAATTGATTTTTTTCAATAAAAGTTTAAAAATAAATTTGTAGTGTTGTTTTATTTAGGACAACACTTTTATCTTTCCATTCTGTACAGATTGGCTCTCATAATGTTGCTAAAAAGCCTGATTCTGGTGAAAAGTATCATACTAATTTAAAAATCTTTCCTTACGGAAGTGGGTCGAGAGAATTTGGGAATTTTCCGAATGTTGACGCCGTAGGTTATTTATCACTTGGCCCAACGGCAGCGCTTTGAGCCACGTAATTATTTCTCTTGTGTGCAAATCACTCGGTTTCGGCAGACTTATTTTTTTTTCGCTTTCCTGATATTATTGTAAATCGTTTCAAACATGGCGACAATGACTGGCACGATTGGAACAATGGAACGAAGACGGTAACGGGTGTTGTGGGAATGGGACATGCCCCGCTTACCCGACAAATGTTTCATAAAAGACAAGTTCACATTGTCAGCCATAGTTTTTTGTATTCACTATTTTTTTTTCTATATTTCGGGAAGATTTCAGAATATTCAGACCTGCTCGTTCTGAATAGTGTCGAAAAATTGCTTCCATATTTTGGGCATCTGATTGTTTATTAGATATTATACTTTTTGCACTCGTTTCTGATCAGCATGTCAGATTTGTCCAACATCGAAATCATATTTTCAACCACTGTTTTCATATGTATGTATGTATGTATGTATGTATGTATGTGTGTGTATGTATGTATGTAGATCTTTAATTCCCCCCCTCTATATATGTATATATATATATTTAGTGGAACTGGTAATTAATAAAAACTGAAGAAAGTGTTCAATACTGTTGTAGAGCAAGTATGCGTTTTATTTTTTATTACCGTATCTTTCTGTTAAGTTACATTATTGTTTCAGCTACCCGGCCGTTTTTTTTGGCCGTCTGTAGCTTCCTCAGACTTTTACAGAAAGGTCTGAATATTCTGAAATGTTCCCGAAATATAGAAAAAAATAGTGAATAAAAAAAACTATGGCTGACAATGTGAACTTGTCTTTTATGAAACATTTGTCGGGTTTCTGTAAAAGTCTGAGGAAGCTACAGACGGCAAAAAAAAAAAAACGGCCGGGTAGCTGAAACAATAATATAACTTAACAGAAAGATACGGTAATAAAAAGTAAAACGTATATGTATATATATATATATATATTATTTATCTATTTATCATCCCATCTATCTAGCTGTCTATTTTTTTTTACAAGAGAATCATCACTTATCAAGGCATAAAGGCCACTCGAGGAAAAGGGGGTTAATGAATGTAATGTTGCATTATAATTAATTTGATGGAAAGCAGGCCAGCAGAACAGTGTCCAATAAGCGGGTAGTTTTAGGAAAGAAGATTTGTTCATAGAATCTGCGTTTAAATTTATACACAGATAACGATTGAGGGAAATTGATTGATAGTGGTTGTAGCTAAACGTGTGTTTGTTTCTGAAAATTCGGCAAGATGGGATCGTAGATTGGAGTTCAGACAATAATGATAGAGTAAAGAGAAGCTCATGGCGTCTCTTCTGTGGGAAAAAGGTTGCAGGGAAAGAAAAATACATCAACAACTTGGTTTCGAAGTTGGTTTTGAACTCTATCAAGGCAGTATAGGGCGCTCCGAGTAGCTCCTGGCCATTTTAGGATGTACTTAGCCTTTATGCAGATAAACGATTGCATCGGCAGTGAGGTATATTCTGGAGCGGTAGAATGATCTAACCATTTTTCTAGCGATCTTGACTACAACTTTGATGTATGTGTTTCATTTCAGATCAAGAGTAGAAGCTCAACCTAAGAATCTTGGGAAGACATGGCGTTTTCCCAAGACGAAAGCCATTCGTTTCAATTGGGGTCAGATAAAGGGCAGAGCGATTATGATGAAAAGAGAGAAGCTTTGCTTTATTGCATTAAAATTAAACACCTTTTTCCACATTGCACCAAGTGCTCAAGGTCAGAAGATAGAGGACCAGAAAGATCTTGGTCATTGCTGTTACCATAAATAGTGGTGTCGTCTGCATAAGTGTCTACGAATAGTCTAAGAAAGTAATTTGGGACATCATTGATAAAAATCAGGAAGAGACTTGAGTCCAGGATGGAACCCGGAGGGACACTAACGTTGATACTATGAAATTCTGATTTCTACCTATCGACGGTTACTCTTAGAAACTAGCGGATAGAAATAATTTAATAATTGAGAGAACATTTCCAGCCATTTTGTATCTATCTATCTATCTATCTATCTATCGTTATATCTATCTAGCTGTTTATGTATCTATCAAACATTCCATATATACATCATTCTATTTCTATCTGTATCTATTCATCTATCTATGCATCTATTTATCTATCGATCTATCCCCATCTTTATCTATCTATCTATCTATCTATCTATCTATATGTCTTTCTCTTTGTTTCAGTGGGTTTCTGAAACTCGTTTCAAATCAGCATGTCCAATTCGGCCAACATCGAAATCATATTTTTCAATCCCCTCTCTCTCTCTCTCTCTCTCTCTGTATGTATATATGTTTATCTATCAATTAATAATCCTTTCTCTAATTCTCTCTCTCTCTCTCTCTCTCTCTATATATATATATATATATATATATATATATATATATATATATATATATTTATCTACCTGTATGCTTATAATTCTAAATATTAATCACGTTATCTATCTATATCTCTATATATATTCATATATATATACATATATGCACATATATTCATCGCCAATCTGTTTGCCTATTTCTTTGTTTCACATGAATTTAATACATACTAAATTCATAAAAATAAAGAAGATGATTACTGAAATTTTGGTGCAAAGAATACACAAAACACAGCATGCACACACACAACACACAATACAGAACACAAACGCACAATGCACATACACAACACGCAATACAAAAACACAGAAAATGCACACATACAACACACAATGCACATACACAACACACACAACACACCATGTACATACACAACGCACACAACACACCATGTACATGCACAACACACAATACACATAATACACACAACACACAATACACGCAATGCACACACACTACACAGAAAACACAACACACCAATGCACAAACACAACACAATGCACACACAATGCACACACAATTCGTACACAATGCAGACACACGACCCACAACACATAATACACATACAATACACATAACATTCAATACATAACAAACAATACAGAACACACAATGCAAACACATACACCATACACACACAAGACACAAAACACAATTCACACACAACACACAATATGCACATCATCTCACACAACAAAGCTATCGAGTTAGCTGGAATATGAAAAATTTTAACAACTAATACTAAAATTATATAAAAAATATCTGCATGCATAGATTAAAACTACTTGAAGAAATTTTTATTAAGAAAATACAACGCAATATTAAGAAAATAGCAATTAATAATTTGCTAATGTAATAAACCTATTTCACAATAAAGAAGAATAAATATAGATACAAAAAGAAATAAGGACCCGAATAAATCACATAAATGATATAAAATTAAAAAAATTTAATATAAAAATACAAGAAAGAAAAAATAGAAACAACCTCAACTGTTTTCGTATCCGTCCTCTG
>NC_136519.1:13978773-13993773 GCF_053919585.1 Euprymna scolopes | reverse complement strand
GGCGCTGGTGTCTGTCTTTCCTGTTCCAACATGGACATCGAGGAGAAAACATAATTTCTATTTTTATAGTTTATTTTGTTTTCTTTTTCCTATTACTCAAATGTTCTCTCTTGAGCACCTCGAATTTGGCAAGCGCAGAGTTGTCGCTGAACCGTATCTGCGCCATCATTTTTTTTTTTTTTTGGTTAATGTCAGTCTGGCTTTCCTTTCTGTCCTCTCCATCGGCGCGAAATATCCACGTTTAAGGTAGCTAGCGACGCAAAGCGATTGTCAGAACGCATTTTATTATTTTTTCTGGTTGTAACCATTTTGATTTGCATTTTTATAAATTGTTATCTTTTTGTTTTTATTTCCTGATGCAAAATTGCGTTGACTTCCGTTTGATACGTTTTCAAGACTCTAGGCGTATATTATGAGCAATATTAACGCTATAACCAGTACAAACCGGAGTAACAGTATTTTTAGTAGTAGTAGTAGTAGCAGTTGAAGAAGAAGTAGTAGTATTTGACGCATTCAGCATACTAATTATTTTAGATTATGGCAAATAGTTTTGGAGCTTAAAATTATTTATTGATCTTAAGTATTAGTAATATATATATATATATATATTAGTATACATAGCGACTCCACGCAACTTCACAGCAAATTGATTCAATCATCTAATTTATAAAACTCATGATGGCTGTCTGTTTGTCGATCTATTGATCTCTGTTTGTCTGTTTGTCTGTCTGTCTTCATATTTTCAAACTCTATCTCTTCTAAAAATAAAATCGCAGAGCGACGCTAGTGGCTTCACCTGATTGAATTTTTTTATGGACTGTTCTTTTATAGATCTTTAGCCAGTGAAAATAGTTTTTAAGGACCAAAAAATGGGTAACATTTAGAAAAACTCGTTGCATTTCGCACATTCATCTTAGTTTATTTTTTAATTCGTCTATCTTATATCTAGTAATCTACGGGACAATCACGTTGACATATCAGTTCAGTTCAGATCACCGTAGTTAAGCAATATTGAGCCTGGCTAGTACAAAATGGGTGACAATTTGGGAATTCTAGGCGCTGTATAAGCTTTTCGCTTTTCTCAGCATTATTTCCAGTCGTCCTGTACCCTCTACTTGTCGCTGCTATTTAACAAGACTGACTCAGCAGAGGTATAGTTGAGGATTGCGCAACTCTTGCCACAAAAAAAATCAACGCGCAGGGACCCTTACAGTGGGTGTCCATAGTCTGTCAAGGTTAAAGAAAGCTACCACTATTCTAGTATATATATATATATATATATATATATATATATTGTGTACAGAAAGTTGTTAGTTGAGACAGATTATTGGTACCGTCGGTTTCAAGCCCGATAATAAGGCCCGTTTAAGGTATCCTTATCAAGCTCTCTTCATTCGTAGAGACGAATATTGGCTGAAGAGAGCTTGATAAGGATACCTTAAACGGGCCTTATTATCGGGCTTGAAACCGACGGTACCAATGATCTGTCTCAACTAACAACTTTCTGTACACAAAATATAAATACGCTCTTACAATTTGGATTTTCCTTTTAATTGAGCACTCTGCTGGAATTCTTTTTCAAAAAAAAAAACTAATCATATATATATATATATATATATATATATATATATATATATATATATATATATTAGTAATGTGATTGACAATTTAAAATTCAAATTAGAATTAAAAATTAAAAATCTGTTTCATAAGAAGGAACAACAACAAAGTCAATAATTTGTACGATCGTTTCGGAAAACAATGTTTTTATTGTGATAGATATTAAGCCACGGACAATAATTTTGACATATAGTTTCTTTTAAAACAAAGTCTCCTCATCAGCAAAAATATTGGGTGTTTTTTTTAATATATGAAAAAGACACCATAAATAAACCTATCATTTTTAAGTAAGGCGATGTATCTGGAAAAAATTAAAATAAAAAGGAAAATATTTACCAGATAAGCAAATTAATATGGGTTGATGATAAAAAATAAAAATAGAATAAAATTATTAATCTGAATTTGGTTTAAATATAAGGTTATAATAATATAGTTTTAATAAAAGTTAAGAATTATATATATATATATGCACACACACATACATACACATATATATGCATATATATATATTTATTTATTTATTTACCTTTTAATTCTTCGCCTTTTGAAAACCGTAATTATCGTCAAAGCATTCATTTGGATGTTGATTGTAGCTTATAAACGCATGAAATGTTGAATTTTCAAAAAGAACGTCAATTGAAAATTTTATATCGGTTAGAATATGTTTGTAAAAGCTTAATTTACAATTAAGCAAATATTTAAAAAAAGTGGGCGATAATCTTATTTCTCTAATTAAATAATCAAAGGGAGATAATTAGTGTTTATTCTATTTATATTATTATCTATTTTCAACTTATTGAATTTAGTATTTAATAATTTATTTTTTTATTGAAATTAATAAATATAGTATAGGTTAAAATAATTAGTTCTAACAATAAAAAAATTAATAAGATACAAAACACAAATATACAAAATATAGCAGGCTGTAACTGTAGAAGAAAAAATAGATGCCCTCTACAAGGCTCATGCAAAATAAAAAATGTAGTCTATAGCTGCACAGTATCACAAATTTAAATGAATTTAACAGCAACCATAACTCGACCACCCGATTAAATAACTACACCAACTTTAGCCAATCTACCAATCAAATACAGATCAACCCACAACATACCAATGCAAACCCTAATCTACCTGAAAATAAATACAATAAACAAGACGCAATCTTCTTTGGTTCCCCATCTGGACTTATTAAGCTTAGAATTTCAACCGATAAACATTCCTTTAAAAACCACTCCCTGTTGAACCAAACCACCCTATCCAAGTATATTTGGCGACTCAAAGATAAGAATATTTCCTTCAATTTGAAATGGCAAATAATAGGATCATATAAAGATATACACCAGGAGATAGATTCTGTGCACTTTGTACACAAGAGACCCTAAAGATTTTAAAATATGACGATATCAAAAATAGAACAACCCTCCTAAATTCAAGAGAGGAACTTATTTCCGCATGCAGTCATAAACGTTGGTTTAAATTTAACAAATATAAACCACCATAAGTCATTTAAAATGTTACTTATTAATATCCAATCTTGAAATTTAAGTTTAACTTGATACCCTTATTAATAAAAATTTTGATCATCAATATTATTATTAATATTAGTTTATCTGATATATGTACCATTATTGTATATTATTTAACTATATATTTAACCTTAACCTATACTATATTTATTAAATAAATAAATTATTAAATACTAAATTCAATAAGTTCAAAATAGATTATAATATAAATAGAATAAACACAAATAAATAAATAAATAGATATCTCCCTTTGATTATTTAATTAGAAAAATAAGACTATCTTCCCCTTTTTTTAAAAAAATATTTGCTTAATTTTAAATTAAGCGTTTACACACATATTCTAACCGATATAAAATTTTCCATTGACGTTCTTTTTGAAAATTCAACATTTCATGCGTTTATAAGCTACAATCAACATCCAAATGAAAGCTTTGACGATAATTACGGTTTTCAAAAGGCGAAGAATTAAAAGGTAAATAAACAAATAAATATATATATATGCATATGTATATGTATGTATATATATATATATATATATATATATATATATATATATATATATATATATAATTCTTAACTTTTATTAAAAATATATTATTATAACCTTATATTTAAACACAATTCAGATTTATAATTTATTCTATTTTTATTTTTTATCATCAACCCATATTAATTTGCTTATCAAGTAAATATTTTCCTTTTTATTTTAATTTTTTCCAGATACATCGCCTTACTTAAAAATGATAGGTTTATTTATGGTGTCTTTTACATATATTAAAAAACACACCCAATATTTTTGCTGATGAGGAGACTTTGTTTTAAAAAAAACTATATGTCAAAATTATTGTCCGTGGTTTAATGTCTATCACAATAAAAACATTGTTTTCCGAAACGATCGTACAAATTATTGACTTTGTTGTTGTTCCTTCTTATGAAACAGATTTTTAATTTTTAATTCTAATTTGAATTTTAAATTGACAATCACATTAAATAATCAATTAAATATTAAAGTAGCTCTAGGATATTTGCCTATCGAGCTTATTATATATCTGAATTACAACGCGTACTGTTCTTTTCTTGCATTTTAATTAAATTAGTAATTTTACTATCACATTAAAATACACTGCTCGTTAGACACCTGTTCTAATCCCCTTTATATATATATATATATATATATATATATATATATATATATATATATATATATATAAATTGGAGCTAGCAATTAATATATCTTTATCCAAAAACTTATCAAGATCGTGAAAGCTCAACATTGTTAAGAGTAGCAATAAAACACATTTAATAAAAAGTGAAAGATAAAAATTGCGTATAACTTTATTATATAATTAGATCAATAAGGAAAGGATGAGAGAGAAAAGCCTATTTAGGCCATGACATTTCGAAGCTAAATGCTTCTCATATTTACTAAAATAATCAATATAGATAAAACTATTACAAAATCTCAGTTCAAATTATATTTTAATTACTTGAAATCGTGTAGCTTCTCGTGTGTAAAACAAATACATTTTGACGTGTAAAGAACGTGACTGAAATAACTGCACAATGCTTTAAAAGTGTGATTTACAAAAGGATATGGAATTTACAGGCTTTTTATTTGTTAATTTATAAATTTTAATTGCAACACACACACACACACACACACACACACACACACACACACACACATATATATATATATATATATATATATATATATATATATATATATATATATATATACATTGTTAATTATTTGGCTGTTATGCTCTTATGTACAGTGCTTCCAGTATTTTTAGTCTTTTTTTTTAAGATTTGGATCCATATGAATGATTTTGGTGTTTTCAATTAAGATTTTTATAAATTTGGAATGTGGACAGCCATGTTGTTTTAGGTGTTGGCAAATCAAGTTTGTATCTGAAAGGTGTAGGGTTAATCGTTTCGACAATGTGTTTGTTGTGTGTTTCTACTGCTGGAGATGCATTCTCCCCAGGGGCATTTGAATTGGTAGACTACATTAGTTTATTTGACGAAAATGATTACTGAACCTCCCTACACAAATTCCACCGAGACATAAGACTGATTATAAAAAAAAAAATCGAAAACATTACAAAAAATATCACTAAGCAACAACACTCTGTGCTATTTAACAATATCTATTTGAATAAAAACATGCTGCCTGAATACGCACACTCACACAATATCTATCTATCTATCTATCTATCTATCTATCTATCTATGTATCTATCTATCTATCTATCTATCTGTCTGTCTGTCTGTCTCAATATATACATATATATATATAAGATTTGTGACCTACATATATATAATTTTATGAATTATATATATATATATATATATATATATATATATATATATATAACTACTTCATTTACTCACATAAAATTAATATACGAAAGTATTGATTTATGCGTAAACTTTAAGTATTTACTTCAAAAGTGCTCAATACGTAGGTAGAGCTAGTTAGTAATTTATAAAATATATATGGCGATTAAGCTACACTGAATATTCGGCGTTTCACTAAACCACTAACCTAGTTCTAAAACAGATCCTTTGTTCGATAAAATGCATGCCCATTGGCTGATAGGAAGGGGCGCGGTGGATACTAGAAAGCTGATTGGCTAACTAAAATCCTCAACAGAAGAGGACCATATAAAAACGAGAAACAACCACAGAATTCGCGTATAAGCCTGACGAATCCTAGAGTGGATGAAACGCCGAATATTCAGTGTAGCTTAATCGCCATATATATTTTATAAATTACTATATATATATATATATATATATATATATATATATATATATATATGCCGACTGTCAACATGACGGTTCTAGGTTCAATCTTTGGCTTGGGAGTGATGCTAGTCTAGCGGCACTGATGAGTTGTGATACAACGAAACAGGACTGTATGTCGATGACTACAAATATACTTTAAGCCCCCCTCTTTGGGTAGAGTCGTGTCGTAAATAATCTCACTCGCTACTTAATTGGCTGAAAAATGCGAAGCTCGTTGTTTCTTTGTTTACAAACATGCGGATTGAGCACTGTAAAAGTGGTGGCGGATGTCTTTTTAAATACACATTCCGACGAGTTATTTGCGGGCGTCGCTTCTGTGATCGAGTGGGAGAACCGCCGACTGTCAATACGACGGTTCTAGGTTCAATCCTTGGCTTGGGAGAGATGCTAGTCTAGCGACACTGATGAGTTGTGATACAACGAAACAGGACTGTATGTCGATGACTATATATATATATGTATATATATATATATATATGTATATATATGTATGTATATATATAATTTTATGACTTTGTATACTTACGTACCATGTCGTTCAGGAACGACTAGAGACTATGAAGTTTAAACTCGAACGATGCTGGGGAAAAAAGCAATAGCAGGTGTACAGCCTGACATTTAACAAGATATAAAAAATAACCTGTACATACGAAAAGTCTGTCGTTTATCTTTTATGCGGACATTCAACACTTCAAAAGCATTACTTGGTGAACATATCTCACGTCACAACAAACTCAGACAACGAATCGACTCTTTAGGTGAGTTTTAATTCATGTCGTTGCGAAAGTGAAGCTGATCGGCAGAATACCTATCGATGCAAAAACGATGTGTCACAGTCTTGTGATTCTGCTCATCTAAAAAACGATAAAACCCACAACCGATATATTACGTATTATATATTATATATTATATATTATATATTATATAGTTGAACATAGTATATAAAAACCTGATCCAATTGGGGGTTTTCGGTATATATTTCAACTCACCCAAAACAACGTATAAGATTATAGCATCAAGTCGGTGCAAAACTTTTTGCCATTTTCAAATGTCATATTGATAAAAAGAAGAATAACGCATGTCTTTGAAAATCGTCTATTATATAAATCTTAAATATCTGTGTGTTTGTGTGTTTGTATGTCTACTAAAAACTTTTGAGAGACACGACGAACAATTATTAATAAAAATTACGTTTGCTCTCATTTTGATGTGAAATATGAATCTAATTTATGTTCAATCTCCTCTCGTGAAGTTACACTAAGACCGTCTAAATAATTTTGTAATACTCTAAATAAGTAAGAATCAGAGGGAGCTAAGTCACGAAACTATGCAGCTATGCACCGTTTATTTAGTGTAAGCAGGTATTTAGTCTGCTGTATCTGTAGGTATTTTTACAGGTGTTTCTATGGTGACCAGTTGGATGGTATTCTTCCAGTCAGGTAGGTGTCTCTGTAGTAGACAGAAACAGGTATTTGACATTATCTTTAATTACACCCTTTTACGATTACTTACTTGCCATCAAGGGAAAATCCGTATTGTTTTGCTTTAGCTTCCTTAATCTGTGTTTATTCAGCTAAAGCAGTTTCTTTTTGTCCAAATTTGATTGGAAGATGAGTTGTGGCATATGCCATCATTTAAAATAAGGAGACCAGTTGATGTTAACAAAAAGAGGCCGCATTTTTTCTTCTTTTGTGCTAGTAGACCCACTTCATCCCCGTAAAAATAACGCATGTTTTTGAAAATCTTTATTATGTTATTGTTTTAATTATTTTTATTATTATTTTATTATTATTTTATAATTTTATTATTATTTTATTATTACATTTTTATTTCATTATTATTTTACTATTTTATTATCATTTTATTATTATTTTATTATTTTATTATTATTTTATTTTCATTTTTATATTATTTTATAATTTTATTATTATTTTATTATTTTATTTTCATTTTAATATTATATCATTATTATTTTATTATTATTTTATTATTTTATTTTATTTTATTATTATTTTATTATTAATTTATTATTATTTTGTTATTTTATTATTATTTTATTATTATTTTATTATTTTATTACTATTTTATTATCATTTTATTTTTTTATTCTTTTATTATTATTTTATTATTATTTTATTATTATTTCATTATTTTATTATTACTTTATTATTTTATTATTATTTAATTTTTTATTATTTTATTATTATTTTATTATTATTTTATTTTTATTATTTTATTATTATTATTATTTTATTTTTTTATTCTTTTATTATTATTTTATTATTATTTTATTATTATTTCATTATTTTATTATTACTTTATTATTTTATTATTATTTAATTTTTTATTATTTTATTATTATGTTATTATTATTTCATTTTTTATTATTTTATTATTATTATTATTTTATTATTATTTTATCATTATTTTATTATTATTTTATTATTATATAATTTTTTATTATTTTATTATTATTTTATTATTATTTAATTTTTTTTATTATTTTATTATTATTTTATTTTTTATTATCATTTTATTATTATTTTATTATTTTATTATTTTATTCTTATTTTATTATTTTATTATTATTTTATTATTATTTTATTATTTTATTATTATTTTATTATTATTATTTTATTATTATTTCATTACTATTTTATTATTTTATGATTATTTCATTATTATTTTATTATTTTATCATTATTTTATTATTTTATTTATTATTATTATTTTATTATTATTTTATTATTATTTTAATGTGAAATATGAATCTAACTCATGTTCGATATCCTCTCCTGAAATTACATTTAGACCATCTAAATAATTTCGTAATCCTCTAAATAAGTGTAAAATCTGAGGGGCTAGGTAAGGAGACTATAGAGGATTGACTTACTGCTTAGTCTTCTGACCAAATTCTCCTTGCTCTTTAGTCAGTTGTGGTGTATAATGATGAAGAATTAATTCCTTTCTGTTAATTAAAGAAGATCGTTTTCCGGTCAACATGGATGAGAATGTTACAGAAAAATATAATGATGTTTTTATTATCAAAAAGAAATGTTATAAATTAATGTTATCTGTTTAAATTATAGTAATTATAGTAATTCGTATATAAGGTAAATGACAATAGTTTAAAATGTCCTACAGACATACACCGAACTGATCTCTATACATATCTATAAAAGTAACAAGTGTGTGAGAACACTTCCCAACCTATATACTCAAGGAATTTTTGAACTACAAAGTTAAAATTTGGTATATAGGGTATTCAAACACGTGAAAAAATCTTAATAGGTTTTCATCCGGAAAAAAATAGTTGCTAAGGGGTAAAAAATATAAATTTGCTACTTGAGTGTCATCGGATTTTTATCTGTTTATCAACTGTTCATGAGGATAGAAAACACCTTTTAAAGATCTTTGCAAGCTGGTCTAATGGTTATCGTATTTGATTCACTTGCTTTGGTTTCGATCTCAGCTCGAGTAATTCTTTTACTTAAAAGATGTTAAAATAATATTAAATGCACCTGTCTCGGTTTCTTTCCGTCATTTTCTTCATTTTTTTTAATGAAATTTAATGTTACATTTAATAATGGGGCAACGCCGGATACATCTTCTAGTATATTTATAAAGTGAGAATGCGTGTGTGTGTGTGTGTGTGTGTGTGTGTGTGTGTGTGTGCGCAAGGACACTTCTCTATCTATATACCTTACGCATTTTGATCTATAGACTTGAAATTTCGTATATAAGGTATTCAGTTCACCCGGAAAAAAATGCTGCTAAGGAGTCAAAACTGAAAAATTGGTACGTGGGGTCATCAGGTTTTTATCTGTTTTCAGCTGTTTCGCGACTGCACATGAAACATGAGTGTCTTTATATTAAGTATAAGTTGGTTTGAAAACACTTTTTAAAGATCATGTAAAGCTGATCTAATGGTTATTATTCTTGACTCTATCCACAAGTAACACTCTAAATTACAGACAATAAGGTTGTAGGTTCGAATCCTACCAAAGTCATCGCCCCCTCTTTTTCATTCATCCATCTGATTTCCCTATTTCTCTATGGGAACACACGCATAATTCGATTCGGTGGTCTGTTATTTTGTAAGGGTAGGTGTTTATTGTGACCTGGTAGACTAACGCAAAACCTACTTTAAAAAAACTTGTTCTCAAAAGGGTTTTTGGGAGTGCTGAAAACGAATATCGCATTTAAATGTTCCGCAACAAAATATTTTTCCGGGCATTAAGCAAAAATATGCGTGCTTGAGCGTACAACAATAGTCATCACTTATAACATAAACAATTACATTGCTTAATACCCGGAAAAATACTTATCTGCGGAAAATTTAAATGCGATATTCGTTTTCAGAACACCCGAAAACCTATAAAAAAATGTTTTGAGGTAGGTTTTGTGTTGGTTTTCTAGGCAACAGTTACCAAATAAAAATCGCCCTTAAAAAATATCAGACGGGTTATATAAAAGGCTTGCTATAAAGTGGGTGTTCATTTTACAGTAAAAGAAAAGTGATCTCCCACTTTGTTCAAGCTATAATTTCTTCATATCTTGGAAACTACTCGTTTTTTGGGATTTTAAACGTTATTTTCATTTTCAGCATCCTCGAAAAGCTAGTGGTAAGTCTCAAGGATTTTTGCGGATGGAAAGATATAGGACTTTTACTAATAATTCAGTCATAGTCATTTATTTTCCTAGTTTTGCATATGAATTACAAAATATCTGATATTTCCCCAAAACCTCCGGCCTTGATGGAGAAGGCCTAAAACTTGCTGCTATGGTTTCAAATGGTCGGAAATGATAGCAAGGGAAGACTTGATTCCAAACATTTCTCATTTGTTATATCTCCCATCTTTTGGAAATTGGGTAGATTATGAATATCTCCAGTATCAAATAATCTTTATGAATCCAGCAGAACCCCGGGATACGGAATTAAAAATTAGTAAGAAAATACAGTACAGCTTATAATACACATGTATATAATCAAATAAAATTATAAATAACACCGCAAGGCCGAGCAAATGCCATAACCAGGGTCCAGACAAACATCGTATTTCACATCGTACCCTGAAAAAACCGTATCCTACAGCCACCGTATTTAACCGTATCTTGAGTATCAAATAATTCTTATGCACTGTAAAATTTACTTTATATGAAAATCAAATGGGGAGATATAATCTATGAGAAATATTTGGAATCAAGTCTCCCTTGCTTTTATTTCAGATCATTTGAAACCATAGAAGTAAGTTTAAGTCTCCCCTCCATGAAGGCCACAGGGGTTGGAGAATATATATATATATATATATATATATATATATATATATATATATATATATATAAAGTTTAATCGCTTTATTGCAGATACGTAAAATATCAATATTTCATTAAGTATATGTCACAAAATAAAATTTTATAATCAAATGGCTGCTTTAAGGTTAGTTATTTCCCCTAAATTTATTCAAATTCATGCGATATTCACAAAGTTATAAGATTTTATTATCAAGTAATTTCCGATGTCCATCGCTTTATTGCAGGTCTTTTAAAATGTTGTATTAGGAAAACAATACAATGTCTAATCATGAAAACTTTACTTTTTATTATATTTTTCTGTTGAAGAATAATAAACAACAGCACATCCTAGGTGCTAAGCCTCAAATAAATTAATTATTTATCGACCTATCCACCCTTTAAAAAAAAATAACTTTAAACAACCTTTTGTGTAACTTTTGTGCAACTTTTTGTCAATTGTTTGATCTGAAAAAGAGTTATGGTTCTGGCGACATCAACTACCTTCCTCCATAGGGTATATTTTGAAGTAAGTTGCTATCCTCCCTCATAAACACCCCTGTTCAATATTTACTAGAGATGTTCAATGAAGATCCGGAGAACACAGTGGCCAGCTCTAGCAGAATAGGATGGTGCATTGTCATGCATAAAAATCATCTGAAAGCGACGGGACAACAGTGTGTCATCTAGCCATGATGACAAATGTTTATCCAAAAAGGCCGTGTACGCATTGCTGGTAAGTTTTTCACCCTGTTGAACTCAGAATGGTTCAGCCAACTTATCCCCAATGATTTCCACCCAAAGCATAATGCCTACATCTCCTTGTTGGCGATCAACTCTGTAAGGGGTTGGAGTTTCGTTCGATTTCCAAACTTTGGCCCATCCATCCGAACCATCAAAAGTAGCATGGGTCTCCTCTGTAAATAGGACACGTTGGAAATCCATTTTCATGTAATTCTGTGGCCAAGACATTCGTTTTTCCTTACCTTGTTGCCTATATAGATGGAATAGGTTTGATGTTCCTTGATATCTCATTCAGCACATTGCCTGGATCTTGGAGCGATTCCAGCTCTTTCAAAATGGAAGCACTAGTACTGTTTTGGTTTCAGCTCACTTCCTACGAATTTTCCGAATATCGTAAATCGGCGTTGCCCAGTGGTAGCGTAAAAAATACAAAAATATACGACTGTTGTTTTTATTGCCAAAACCTAACTCTAAACCCTAACCAAAACCCTAAACCCTAATCAAACCCCTAACCCTCACCCTAACCCTAACCCTAAAATCTAACCGTAACCGTAACCCTAAACCCTAATCCTACCCCTAAACCTAACCCTAAATCCTAACCCTAAACCCTAACCCTAACCTAACCCTAAACCCTAAACCAAGCCCTAACCCTAACCCTAACCCTAACCCTAAACCTAAACTCTAACCCTTAACCCTTAACCCTAACCCTAAAATCTAACCCTAACCCTAACCCTAACCCTAAATCCTTACCCTACACACTAACACTAAGCCTAACCCTAACCCTAAACCTAACCCTAACCCTAAGCCCTAACACTACACCCTTACCCTAAAACCTAAATCTACACTTACATCCTAACCCTAACCCTAAACCTAAACCCAAACCCTAAACATTAACCCTAAAACTAACCCTAAACCTAAACCTAAACCGTACCCCTAAACCCTAACCCTAACCCTAAACCTTAATCCTAAACCCTAACCCCAAACCCTAACCATAACACTAACCCTAACCTAACCCTAAACCCTAATCATAACCCTAACCCTAAACCCTAACCATAACCCTAACCCTAACCTAACCTAAACCCTAACACTAAACCGTAAGTCTAACCCTAAACCATAACTGTAACCCTAAACACTAACCCTAAACCCTAACCCTAACCCTAACCCTAAGCTAACCCTTACCCTAAGCCCTAACCCAACTCTAAACCCATACCCTAACCCTAAACCCCAACCCTAACCCTAACCCCAACCCGTAGCCTTAACCCTAAACCCTAACCCAAACCCTAACCCTCAACCCTAACCCTAACCCTAACACTAAACCCTAACCCTAACCCTGAATCCTAACCCTAAGCCCAAACCCTAACCCTAAGCCCTACCCCTAACCCAAACCCCAAACCTAACCCTACTCCTAAACGCTAACCTTAATCCTAACCCTAAACCCTAACCCTAAACATTAACTATAACTCTAATCCTACACCTAACCCTAAACCGTAACCCTAAACCCTAACCCTAACCCTAAACTCTTTACCCTAACCCTAAACCCTAGCCCTAACACTAACCCTAACCTAAAATTAAACCCTAAACCCTAACCCTAACCCTAAACCCTAACATTAACCCTAACCCTAACCTAAACCCTAACCCTAAACCGTAAGTCTAACCCTAACCCTAAACCATAACCCTACCCCTAAACCGTAACCCTAAACCCTAACCCTCACCCTAAACACTAACCCTAAACCCTAACCCTAACGCTACAGCCTCACCCTAAGCTAACCCTAACCCTAAACCCTAACCCTACACCTACCCATAAACTCTAACCCTAACCCTAAACCCTAACTCTCACCCGAACCCTACATCCTAAACCTAAGCACTAGCCCAAAACCCTAACCCGAGCCCCAACCCTAAACCCTAACTCTCACCCTAACCTTAAACACTAACCCTAAACCCTAACACTAACAGTAACCCTAAACCTTAACTGTAACCTTAACCTAAACCCTAACCCTAACCCTAAATCCTAATCCTAAGCCTAAACCCATACCCTAAACACTAACCCCAAACCCTAACCCTATCCACTAGCCCTAAACCTAACCCTAAGCCCTAACCCTAATCCTAAACTCTAACTCTAACCCTAACTCTAACCCTAAAGTCTAACCCTAAACCTAACTCTAAGCCCTAACCCTAATCCTAAACCCTTACCCTAACCCTAACCCTAACCCTAACCCCTAACCCTAACCCTAGACCCAAACCCTAACCCTAACCGTAACCCTAAAACCTTACCCTTAACCTTACCTTAAACCCTAACCCTAACCATAAACGCTAACACTAACCCTAACCCACAACCCTGGCCTTAAACCCTAACCCTAACACTAACCCTTACCCAACCCTACACCCTTACCCTACACCCGATACCTTACCCTATACCCTAAACCTAACCCTAAATCCTTACCCTAAGCCTAAACCCTAACCCTACACCCTAACATTAAATCCTTACCCTAAGCCTAAACCCTAACTCTAACCCCAGCCCTAAACCCTAACCCTAACCCTAAACCTAAACCCAAACCCTAACCCCTAACCCTAACCTTAACCCCTAACCCTAAACCCTAACCCTACAATCTAACCCTACCCTTACACCCTAACCCTAACCCTAAACTCTAACCCTAAACATTAAACCTAACACTAACCCTAAACCTAAACCTAAACAGTACCCCTAAACCCTAACCCTAACGATAAACCCTAACCCTAAACTTTAACCCTAAATCCTAACCCTAACAGTAAACCTAACCTAACCCTAAACCCTAAACTCTAACCCTAACCCTAAACCCTAACCTTAACCGTAACCCTAACCTAACATAAACCCTAACCCTACACCGTAAGTCTAACCCTAACCCTAAACCATAACCCTAACCCTAAACCCTAACCCTAAAACCTTACCCTAAACACTAACACTAAACCCTAACCCTAACCCGAACCCTAAACCCTAATCCAAACCTACACCCTAACCCTAACCCTA
>NC_136519.1:13966273-13976273 GCF_053919585.1 Euprymna scolopes | reverse complement strand
GCCCTAACCCTAAACCCTAACCCTAATCCTAACCCTAAACCCTAACCATAAACCCCTAACCCTAACCCTAACCATAAGCCTAAACCCCAACGCTAACCCTAACCCCTAACCCTAAACCTAACCGTAAACCCTTACCCTTACCCTAAACCTAAACCTTAACCCTAACCCTAAACCCTAACCCTGAACCCTAACCCTAACACTTAACTCTGAACCCTTACCCTTACCCTAAACCGAACCCCTAACCCTAAACCCTAACCCTAACCCTAAACCTAAACCCTAACCCTAATCCTTACCCTAAACCCTATCCCTAAACCCTTTCCCTTACCCTAAAGCCTAACCCTTACCCTAACCCTAAACCCTAACCCTTAACCTTCCTCAAACCCTAACCCTAAACCCTAACTCTAACCTTAACCCTAAACCCTGGCCCTAAACCCTTACCCGTACCCTTACCCCAACCCTAAACCCTAACTCTAAACCCTAACCCTAACCCTAAACCCTAACCCTAACCCTACATCCTTACCCTAAGCCTAAACCCTAACCCTACACCCTAACCTTACCCCTAGATCCTTACCCTAAGCCTAAACCCTATCTCTAACCCTGAACCCTAACCCTAAACCTTACCCTAAACCCTAACCCTAACCCTAAACCCTAACCCTAACCCTAACGCTAACCCTAATCCCTAATCCTACTCTAACCCTAACCCTAAACCCTAACCCTAACCCTAACCCTAATCTCTTACCCTAAACCCTAACCCTGACCCTAACCTTAACCCTAAACCCTAACCCCAACCCTAAACCCTAACCCTAACCCTAACCTTACGGACACCTCAAACCTCCCTATGTTAATAACGGTTTTCAGAACAGACACCTCATTTTGTGTGTGAGGGTGAGCCCAAAAAAATTTGCCCAAAATGTAACTTTGATAATCGCTGTTAAGATTTGAACGTGCAAATACTATGAACCAACAAAAAATTTGGTGGTTGCAGTGTCGGTTGGCCCGTGCATACTAATCTGGCGGGTAGGGTATGGTTAAGGACACGGTATTTTTTTGGCAATACTGACGTTTAGGTTGCAAAATACTCTTGGACCTTCTATACCTTTAAAGAAACTAAATTCCTTTAGTCATCTGTACATTACCATTTAAACATGTAAACGTTTTTTTTTTTTTTTTAGAAATTGACAGTTTTAAATAAGTCCAATAAAAGAAACTATATGTAAACCTTCTTAAATTTTAATTTAGGACAACAGGAACAGAATTTTTTAATAATTTTGAAAGAAATATTGTTCACAAACATTTATCAATATATATATATATATACCTAAAAGAAAATAAAATTGGGGAATTGAGGCAAAAACAATTTAATTTGCTTCATGACCTATTAAAAATAAAAACAAAACATTTAATATTCGTTATTACTTGTACGAGCCCTAAGAAATAAAAAAAAATTAAGCAACCGCTTAAAAAAATGAAAATAGCAGCGTGTACCTGAGCGAGCAGCGAGTAGCCAGGCTCAAACATGTAACGCTAAGAGGAAAAGAAGGTAAAAATATTAAACATTTTTGTCGATGGCACACGGTGAACTTACAATATTATGTGCCTTCACAATAACGCATATAAAACTTACATATCGCTTGGCGTTAATGACTTTGCAAACGCCTTCCAAATGTATGCATCGCGAGGCGGTCACAGAAACTGACCTCTCCTGAAAAGAACAGCATAGTTGACGGTGAAAAAAAGAAAGAAAACAATACCGTTGTTGTCAGGATTCGTTGAGTGTGTCGAAAGTTGATTAAAGTATATATGTGGAAAAAATGGTTCAAATGATCTATTATATAATAAAATAAAATACAAAAATGAATGAAAGAAAAATTGTGGACCTGTAAATTCAGTTTTCTCAATAATTATGCCTTGGAATTTTTTTGAAATTTTGCACAAACATTAAACATGATATAAGTAATAAAAGTAACAGAACTGATTTTCCAGGAAAACTACGGTTGCCCCCCCCCCGGTGCCTTTCAGTTAAAATGGCTAAAATTGACACTTTTATGCTTATTAAAAAAATTGATGCCTTGGATTTTTATTAAACTTTCTGAAAAGTTGTAACTAACTAATTTCTATATAATTTTGTTCATCTATACGTCACGATAATTCTTGGTATGTCTCAGGGACTCTTTTAGGGCGAATAAAAACACTTCATTTTTGGGACTATTTCACCATATCTGTCCAAAATTTTCTGTCTATGTCTATTTAGCAGTTTTGCATGGTGCTGAACTCAAATTTAAATATGTTAAGGCCTTGGGGACTTTTGTGGCTAAATGGGGGGCAAATGAAGGACTTTTCTTTTTTTGCATGGTGGAGAACTAAAATTTACATATGTTAAGGCCTAAATTTGCACGGTTTGTTCATTTTCACCAGGATTTGACGTCTACTTGAAACTTTTGGGGCTAAATGGGCGAGGGCAAATGCTGAACTTGATCAGTTTTTTATGTTTCGTTCCCTGTGTTCTCACGGAGGACCATGCATGCTTCACTTGTTTGTGGTTGTGGGTTACTTTAGCATAGATACAATGTTGAGGACGCTACTCTCTGTCTCTCTTTTTCCATATCTATCTATCTATCTATCTATCTATCCCTATTTCTCTCTCTCTCTATCTCTCGTTCTTTCTCTCTCTCTTTCTCTCTGTTGCTATATCCGTGTATATTAGTTTCCATACAGTCCTGCCCGCGTGCTCTTCTCGTAAACCTTCAATTTCGTGGGTCTATTTGTTTATCTACGCAGAAAGCGTAAATTGTAGTAAACAGTAAAATAATTGGACGAAGAATTGTATTCACATAAAATTAAAAAAACGACAACAATTGGTTTGTTGTGCTTCAATGTTGCACGGCTATGATGTCCTCTCTCTCTCTCTCTCTCTCTCTCTCTCTCTCTCTCTCTCTCTTTATATATATATATATATATATATATCTCGCTCCTCTTCTCTCTCTTACTCTCTCTCTCTTTGTCTGTCTGTCTCTCTCTCTCTCTCTCTCTCTCTCGAAAACCTCCAATTTCGCAGGAACATTTGTTTATCTATGTAGCATCTGCTGTTACAAACCTACGGCACTTTGGTACAGAGGGGGATTTCTGCAATCAAACTATTATATATGTGATATGCGTATTTTCACACACACACACACACACACACACACACACACACACACACACACACACACACAGAGACACACACACACACACACGCACACACACACACACACACACACACACACACACACACACACACACACACACATATATATATAAGTTAGATATATATCCATACAGTAGAAAATCGGGATACGGCATTAAAAATTATTAACAAAATACAGTACGGACACACGTATATAATCAAATAACATTATAAAGAACACCGTAAGGCGGGGAAACTACCGTAATCAAGGGCCATAAGAATATCGTATTTCACATCGTAACCTGAAAGAACAGTATCCTAGGGCCACCGTATCCCGAGGTTCTACTCTGTATATATATATATATATATATATATATATATATATATATATATATATATATATATATATATAGGTATGTTTGAATGGGTATATGTGATATGGCATAATGATGAGTATGGAAATAAAAAATAAAAATAAAAAAAAACGTTTACAAGTGTTTTTGATATAGATATACATAATAATACTTTGATAAGAATGTTTTAACTTAAATAGGGATGGTATAATAAAATTGTGGGGTCTGCGTTCGCTGGCCTCCATAGAATGAAAATAGGCACAAACTTTAATAAAGATTTTTCATATCTATCTGCGTAAGTATACTTTGATAATTATATTTCAGTTTGACGAAATATGGTATAATAAAATTATGGGGTGTTCGTTCGCACCTGACCTCCACAGAATGGAAATATGTCACAAAGTTTAAAAAGGTTTTTTAATATAGATCCACAGAATATTGTGATAAGTGTTTCTGTGTGAACAGGTATAATAAATTATGGGGTTTATCTATTTTATTTTTACTTTCATCATATTTTGCTTTGGTTTTGATACCGCCAAATTCGAAGCTATCTCTTTACAACCCTTCCTTTTCATAAGGTATCATACTTTCATAAATCAAAGTCCATTTTCTGTAGGCTGTTTTTGAACCCAGTCATCGACGGGTACTTTTGCTAGTATATATATATATATATATATATATATATATATATATATATATATATATATATATATATTATATATATATATATATATATATATAGAGAGAGAGAGAGAGAGAGAGAGAGAAAGGAGAGTGAGAGAGAAAGAAGAGAGAGAAGGAGAAAGAGAGAAATAGAAAAGTAGCTTTGTAATAATAAATTAGAAATCGCATGAATTAAAATATATTTAAGCGTAGTTTACGAACGGGAGAGGTCGCGCGATCTGAGCTATTTATTAAATCAAATGTTATTTAACGATATGAAAGTACGCAATTAAATTTGAAAACATTTGCTTTTATACATAGTGTTTTCCGTTATCTTCAGACGAAATCACTTATTTTGATCATCTTTAAATACAAATTTAAAACATGAAAACTAAAAGTAAAACCTTGTTCAAAAAACATCTCTCGTTCATTCTAACTTAGAAAATTGTTGAAAGACTTTTTTATATTAAAATTAAATAAAGATTCTGTTTCGTATCTCAGCACACAATGATTTATAGCAAGATGAAACACGATAACGAAAAGCATTTATTAATTAAAAAAAAAATAGATTTTTATTTTGGTTGCAAAGAATATGTACTTTGAAAAGAGTATGAGATTCGGAGATAAGATTAAGTAATTAATTTTTTGCTTTCTTCATTTCTAATTTATTACGCATGCGTATCATATATATATATATATATATATATATATATATATATATATGTATATATATATATATATATATATGTATCAGAAAGGGTAATTGATAAAAACCTGAAGAAAGTGCTCAATACTATTGTACAGCAATACCGTACCCCTTCTAATACCATTCTTCCAAATCATAACTATTTCTGTAAAGTCTGACGAGGTTACTGGATTACTAATCCGATCCGGCAGCCGAAACATGTGTAACTAAACAGATAAAAACAGTAATAAAAAATAAACGCATATATATATATATATGTGTGTGTGTGTGTGTGACTACTTCATCTAATCACATAAATGAATATACAAAAGTATTATTTTATACGTAAATTTTAAGTATTTACTTCAACAGTGCTCAATACATAGATAGAGCAAGGTAGTAAGTTATAAAAATATATATAGCAATTAAGCTACAAAGAATATTCCGCGTTTCATCCACGCTTGGATTCGTCAGGCTTATGCGAAGAGTTGTGGTTTTCTCACTTTTTTATTCCCGCTAAGAAAACACACGCTAAGGAAGGGGCAAACCCAATATCAACTGGGCATGACGGGAGTGGTACCATTAAACCAGCGATCTTTTATGCTCCAAAATTTATTTTATATACTAAACACCATTTTTCGGTGAGGGGTGAGAGTCTTGATGCATCGGTCGTAAAGTTAGCTCATGCGGAGGTGGGCCACAACTACGATTTCAGCGTCGCTATCGGGAGAAATGCTGCCCTTGTAATATGTCCTTTAGAGGGGCAAACAAGTTTGTCTAACGCTCACATGTCGGGACTATACGATGACTGAGACGGCAACGCCCAGCCGAACCTTGTCAGATATTCCATGATCTACAAACGTGTATAGCAGCTTTACCCTTAAGCTATAGGACTGCCACTCGTAATTCATGTCACCACGGCTTCTATATAAATATTGACCGCCAATTTTCAAGTGCACTATTTGTTTATTTATAAACGAAAGCTTTCACATTGCGCTAAGTAAATACAAGACGATGTAATTTAACAGGAGTGCTCTACCCAAAAGGGTGCTTATATATATATATATATATATATATAAGAGAAAGAAAATTAACACTGTAAGTTGAACTTTACTATCAACTTTACTATCAAAATTTATTGTTCGACTGAATACTCCAAACACAATTTACAAAATCCTTATTCCGTGGACTTTTAAAGAATGCTATTCTTGTTATTCTTCTCGTCAGAGGACATAAAGAAATCAGCAAATTATATTTGTAGCAATGCTAGAATTTTCTAGTTATGACATTAAGTGAAACCGCAATCTGTTGTTGTTATAAATTGCCAAGAAAAGAAGTGAAAAAAAACGTTGGATATGTAAAAGAAATATAAAAACAACCCGCGCATAATATTTCAGCTTGCATGAAAATTCTCTCAAATTTATCCGAAATGCGAAAATATTTCTTTTGAGAGAATGGAGTCCACTAATTAAGTCCAGCGTGACGATACATATAATCTGATTGGAAATATTTCAAAACAGCTGAAATAATGAAAATTGTTTTTTTTTTCGGACAGTGATCGAGCAATAAAAAGAAGAGAAAAGCTATATGTCAACCTTCATCGTCGGCTTAATTATATATATATATATATATATATATATATATATATATATATATATATATATATATATATATATATATATATATATATATATGTGTGTGTGTGTGTGTGTGTGTGTGTGTTTGTTTCATAATAGATATACATAAGCTTAATTTATCATGTACGATTAGATGGACCCAACGTTGTCCGGGATTAAATAAGAATCAACGAATGTTCAACCTTCACATACTTTTATTTTCATCGAAATCAGTGAAAGCGCTGGTTTTATTATCAACTTGATTGATTGTTTGCCATCCTTAGGCCCCCCTCCCCCGAAGTGTACCGGAGTGACTTAGTCCACAATATATTGTAGTCTACATTGCACTGTTGATAATCTACTGTTGATTTTATAAAATTATCTGTACATAATGGCTTCACTTAAAGTTTAAAATGCAAGAGTCAAGCATCATGGTTCAATCGTGCTTTACACCGAAACATTCATTTCGAACGCGCCCATGTCTCATCAAAGAATCAAGCGTTGGTATTATGGAATTATTTTTCATTATCACTATTATTAAACGAAGTCAAATATCATTCCGAACGCGCCCCTGTCTTATAAAAGAATCTACAATTGATTGTATATGCTTTGCCTTTCTACTTGTGCGGTGATAAAACTTATCAAATGTATTTGTAATGTTAGGTTGTATAAAAGTGTTAACTTTGGTCTATCTCGGACTGTTCCATAGGTTTGTATCAGCGCAAAAGCCGTTTAGCATTGATTTCTCGCCAGCAATAGCAGCTTCTCTTTTTTAATATTTTCGTTGCAATGAGCCTCACAATGCTTCCAGTACTCTATGTTCCCGTTTAAAGTAGAGACCTTGTAAGTGGTTTCAGTCTTTTCACCAGACTACACACTTCACAACAATTTCGTGTTGTATAAATCATACGTTGGAATATAGTTTTATGGAAAGTCCATGTTTGTTGTTACATTTTTAGTTCTGTTTCTGGGGGTTTTAGATAATGGTTTGATTATTCGGATTATTTTGATTCTGCTGACTACCGTTCTCATCTACTAGACCATACCTTCTACAGAATTTAACACAATATGGGAACAATTGCTTACAAATAATAAATAATATATATATATATATATATATATATATAATTATAATTACTTCATCAAATCACATAAATTAATATACAAAGATATAATTTTATGCGTAAATTTTCAGTATTTACTTCAACAGTGCTCAATACGTAGGTAAAGCTAGGTGGTAAGTTATGAAAATGTATATGGCAATTAAGCTACACAGAATATTCCGCGGTTATTCTCGTGAGAATTCGTCAGGCTTATGAATGAAATACGAAATATTCTGTGTGGCTTCATTGCCATATATATTTTCTTAACTTACTATATATATATATATATATATATATATATATATATATATATATATATATATATATATTCCGCGTTTCATTCATAAGCCTGATATACTGTCGTTCGGGCGGTCGGGTTTCGATCCTGGCTTGAGGTAGTTGCTTGTCTAGCTGCACTGATGATCTGTGAATCAGCAAAGCTGTACTGTATGTGGATGACTATATATATATATATATATATATATATATATATATATATATATATATATATGAGGGCGAAACTAGAGTTTTGGACACTCCGGTTATTTGGCTTTCATGGCTCTCGTGAGCTTAGACGCTGCTTTATTGTGGAAATAATTCATCATCTCTCGCATCATTAAAATAATATATATACATATATATATATATATATATATATATATATATATATATATATATATATACATATACATATATAATTTTAATGATGTGAAAGATTATATATATATATATATATATATATATATACATATATATATATATATATATATATATAATTTACTTGATTCCTCCAGCCTTGACAGACGTGTTTTAAATATTCTCTCTTGTGCTTTTTCTTTTAATGATTTGGAATTCATTCCATTGGCGATTTTTTCCAAGGAACTCTGCCTTTTGGATCATTTTGGACCATTTGCAACTTACCCATTAGATTGGAAATTTTTAATTCGACCGTTGTGGATTTTACCATTCTTGGATTTTTTACCCTTCACCGGACTATCCATTCGTGTGAAATCTTTTTATCATTTTTCTTTTACCTCCTATTCCCCTTACCTCACCCTTTTTTTTTAACCAAGTAAGATCTGTGACTTACTTGTAGTTTCATTAAATACTTTTTCATGCAAAATCCGATCCCGCATTTTGCTAATTCCTGCCCTCTGGTGAGAAGGAGAGTATTTCTTCGAAACTCCGCGGATTAAGGACTATCCACTTATCTTGTGCTTCCTTTTTAAAATTAAATATGTTTTTAACTCTTTTTCAAGATGTCTTTTAACATGTTTTATTAATCATTTGTTCATATATATATATATATATATATATATATATATATATATATATATATATATATATATATATATATAAGCGAGATAAGACACTGATAGAATTCAGAGGAAAATCCTGATAGATATTACTTGAAGTAATACTTTCAAGGAGATCCTAGCCAAAAAGGAAAAGCTCAATATTTAAGAATAGAGCAATATATAAGTTTCGTGGTTAAATTTTAAATTCTTAAAAACAAACAACAACGTATGGAGACATATATGATTACTTCAATAATATATATATATATATATATATATATATATATAAGTTTACTGATTTGAGAGATGATGAAGTATTTCCGCAATCAAACAGCGTCTCAGCTCACGAGAGCCATGAAACCAAATGACCGGAAGTTCATGACTCCAGTTTCACCCTCATTTTGGCTCATAAGTTGAACATATCCGAACTCTGGTTTCGAATGTCAAGTTCGGGTGGGTTCAGCTGATTATCTCAAATGAGGGCGAAATTACTTCGGGTATCTCACTGCTTTTTTGAGTTGTTTTAATTAATGTTTTTTACGGCTTTGGTTGCTCAACCAACCTCCTTACACACATCTCGACACACTCGGGAAACGCAGGGCATTCAAGCTGGTCTAGTATATAAAAGGCAAAATGTACATGCGTGTGTGTGTGTGTGTGTTTGCATGTCTCGTTAAAACTTTCGATAGACGCGTCGGAACATGAGATAAAGGGTATCGTTTCAAAGATCAATGTTTCGGGCGACAAAGATTAATTCTTAGACCGTCAACTGGACGGTTTTCTGCAAGGAAGGGTCCATTTTTCCGTAGACATTTTTGCAGGTCATTAAATCCTCGCGTGAACAACGTCAGATAAAACAGGTTATTTCGAACGCCCGTGACGTCACAATCGCGGTCGGCGCATCGATAAGACCATTTGCTTTTTTCATCTCTTTTTTTTCTTGCGCCTACTACTCCTATATTGTTTTTTGCTCGCACGAGTACTCATAGCTATTTTGAGTTGTGTTAATTCATTTTTTAGGAGTTTGGTTGCTCAACCAACCCTTTTACAGACCTCGACATACCCGAACAATGCCAGGCCTCCAGGCTAGTTTTAAATAAATAAATAAATAAATAA
>NC_136519.1:13836273-13961273 GCF_053919585.1 Euprymna scolopes | reverse complement strand
TTTAACTCTAAACAACAGTAATTTTTTTTTCTGTTGTATTCAATGGTGATATAAATCTCAATATATTTCAGACTTATTAGTCCATTTTCAAGAGAAGACAGCGGAAGAGTGTTCAAAATTGGAAAAGTAGCCGCCGAGTTTGCCACGTGATACCGCGAAATATAGAACAAAAAATGACGTTAGGAGAACGTTAAAATAAATCAGTTGATGTTTGAAATACTTGTTGCGTTTGTGAATCAAGGGAGATGACTATTCAAGCAAGGTTTTTTTTTTTTTTATAATTATTGTTTTTCTTATGTTTTAAACTTATATTATAAAAGCGGAGCTCAATTCCAGTCTATTGTTTAGTGTGGGAGTATTTTTTGAAATAATTAAAGATTCGAGGATACGAAGTTGACCTACGTTTCTTGAAGAAGCAAGAATGTTGATGTGAAAATCTGGTTCTGAATTAATGCAAGTGCGAATATGTTTATAGAACGACGAAGCAGTAGTGTTTAAGTGCTCTTTAATGCGGTGATGAAGCAATCTGGTAGTGCTTCCGATGTAAGATGCACTGCATTTAACGCATTGTAGGTCGTAAACAACGTGGTTCTTAAAGCATAAACCTGTGTGTGATATTGGGCAATTAGAGAGTGAACAAGGGGAAGGTGTATGCGATGGATGTTTTCGGTTGAGCTGTTGTCTTAAAGTAGATCCAGTGTGGATGAGTTGAATGTTGAGCCCCTCGCTGCGGATGGCTTTTCGGATTGAAGATGAGATTTTGTCACTGAGGAAGGGTATATATATATATATATGCTATAGAGCATCTTTCCAATACCGACCTTTACACCCCAGCACATAATATCACTGCTGCTCGTATTGAGAACAACATTAACAAGACATGGTCTCAAATTTGTTTTAAAAGAAATCTCCCAAAACAACACAGACTAAATTTTATTACTAAATACAGCAAATTACCTACCTTTTATCACCTTATTAAAACCCACAAAAATAGCACACACACACAGATCAGCCCCATTGTTTCAAGCGTTAACGGTCCCCTTTATAAAATCTCTTGGTTAATATCCCGCCTACTTAAACCTCTACTCTCTACCTTCCCAGCCCATGTTAGTAGTTCCAACCAAGTAATTAACAGACTCAACGATCTACCACACCATCTACTCAAACTATACAGATACCCATTTAGCCTAGACGTCGTTTCTTTATACACCTCCATTCCTGCACATCCAGCCATTAATCTCATGGCAGACATTATAGCATCTAAAAACCCACAATGCTTCGGAATTACTCCAGGAGATCTCTTACAACTCCTCCGTATTATAGTAGACAACACTTACTTTACTTTCCTACAAAACACGTTCAAACAAGTATCTGGACTACCCATGGGCTCCAGTCTATCCGGTATTCTTGCCATTGCTTATATGGACAAACTCGAAAGACACACCCTTAGTACCTGCTATTCTTATCTCCTTTTTACTAGATATATCGATGACATTTTAATTATCACATACTCCCGCGAAGAAGCTATTAACATTTTCCACAAATTCAATAACGCCGACCCAAACTTAAAATTTACTATAGAACACCCAGACTCTTCGGGATCCCTTTCTCTACTTGATTTTAAAATACAAATAAAAAAAAATGGTGCCATATGCACTGAATTCTACAGAAAACCCGCCAGCAAACGCCTCTTCGTACATTTCAAATCTGCGCTACCTCTCAAGGACAAACTAAACTACGCACATGCCGAAATCTCACGCATACAAGACAAATGCACTAACATCTCCGACAAACATACACACACTAACAATTTCCTACAGACCCTCTCACTAAACGGCTACCCTAATACGATCCTATCCTCACTTAAAAAGAAAAAACGCAACACCCGACCCTTCTCTAACAATTGTTTTCTAAAACTACCCTTCCTCAGTGACAAAATCTCATCTTCAATCCGAAAAGCCATCCGCAGCGAGGGGCTCAACATTCAACTCATCCACACTGGATCTACTTTAAGACAACAGCTCAACCGAAAACATCCATCGCATACACCTTCCCCTTGTTCACTCTCTAATTGCCCAATATCACACACAGGTTTATGCTTTAAGAACCACGTTGTTTACGACCTACAATGCGCTAAATGCAGTGCATCTTACATCGGAAGCACTACCAGATTGCCTCATCACCGCATTAAAGAGCACTTAAACACTACTGCTTCGTCGTTCTATAAACATATTCGCACTTGCATTAATTCAGAACCAGATTTTCACATCAACATTCTTGCTTCTTCAAGAAATGTAGGTCAACTTCGTATCCTCGAATCTTTAATTATTTCAAAAAATACTCCCACACTAAACAATAGACTGGAATTGAGCTCCGCTTTTATAATATAAGTTTAAAACATAAGAAAAACAATAATTATAAAAAAAAAAAAAAACCTTGCTTGAATAGTCATCTCCCTTGATTCACAAACGCAACAAGTATTTCAAACATCAACTGATTTATTTTAACGTTCTCCTAACGTCATTTTTTGTTCTATATTTCGCGGTATCACGTGGCAAACTCGGCGGCTACTTTTCCAATTTTGAACACTCTTCCGCTGTCTTCTCTTGAAAATGGACTAATAAGTCTGAAATATATTGAGATTTATATCACCATTGAATACAACAGAAAAAAAAATTACTGTTGTTTAGAGTTAAAATTTGTGTGAAAAAGAAAAAACAAACAACAAAAGAAAAGAACTTTATTTCTTTTGTTTGCATTTAATTTTACTCTATATAAAAAAAATCTCGCATTGTTCTTGGCTTTTAATTTTACCTTATAATTTTCTTCAACAATGCTTCAAGCAAACTACAACCTACTTATATATATATATATATATATATATATATATATATATATGTGTGTGTGTGTGTGTGTGTTTCAGGTCATGTCATGTGCTACTGGTACCATGTAACCCAGTACTACCTGCCTCATGGTCGGGTCACCGGCGACTAAACTAGTTCCCCCACCAGACTTGTTTGGTGAGGAGGGCGGCTAGTCTCCCTGAAGGATTAAAAACAAGACCTTCCGAAGGGCGAATGAACTCTTTTTCTGGGTCAACAGCCAACTAGCACCGTGTATATTTGTGTGTGTGTGTGTGTGTGTGTGTGTATTGGGGTGGAGAGGGCTCCCGTAAGCCGTGGTGAAGGCAACCTTTCTAGGAGAAGCAAATCTCTGATTTAAAAAACCATAAAGCAGAAGACCATTACCCGCATTAAGCTGGTCTGCATTTTAATTTGTTGCTGGCTATCTTGCTCTTGCTTGTTGCTGGATCTCAACATTTTGAACCGAGAGAGAGACTTAGCTGTCGTACAAAGCTAAGACTCTGTAACATCATATTTGTATAGATACTCCCTCGGGCATTTGGGCTCATGGATTTTAAATGTCTGAGGGAGTGGCACTCGTCTGACAAGACGTTGCAATCATCATATATATATATATATATATATATATATATATAAAGATGAATGCCTGTGTGTGTGTATGTGTGTGTGTCTGGTGACGAATAGGCTCCTATATGGTTGACTATTTAAAAAAAAAACTGATTACATATAATGATAGAAGATGTATCGAGACACAGGAATGGGTATGGTTGATCTGGCAGTACGTTGGTGCATTAAAAGTGTGGGGTCTACATTCGCGCCTGGTCCACAAAGTATGGAAATAAAAAATTAAAAAATTGAAAAAAAAAAGCGTTTACAAGTGTTTTTGATATAGATATACATAATAATACTTTGATAAGTGTGTTTAGGGATGGTATAATAAAATTGTGGGGTCTGCGTTCGCGCCTGGCCTCCATAGAATGGAAATAGGCACAAACTTTAATAAAGACTTTTCATATCTATCTGCATAAGTATACTTTGATAATTATATTTCAGTTTGAAGCAATATGGTATAATAAAATTATGGGGTGTTCGTTCGCACCTGACCTCCATAGAATGGAAATATGTCACAAAGCTTAAAAGTTCTTTTAATATGGATCCACAGAATATTGTGATTAGTGTTTCAGTGTGAACAGGTATGGTATAATAAATTATGGGGTTTATCTATTTTATTTTTACTTTCATCATATTTTGCTTTGGTTTTGAAACCCCCAAATTTGAAGCTATCTTTTTACAACCCTTCCTTTTCATAACCTATCATACTTTCATACATCAGAGTCCATTTTCTGTAGGCTGCTTTTGAACCCAGTCAACGACGGTTACTTTTGCTCGTATATATATATATATATATATATATATATATATATATATATATATATATATATATATATATATATATTTAAATAAGGGAGTAGTCACCAAGAATGTGTATTTTTAACATTATTTTATTATTCCGTGTCTTGGTTTTTCATTGAGAATTATGTTTGGATCATTGTAATAATGTTTTTAAGTCACTGAAATCGTTTACGCGCGTTTCAGACGGTCTGTGATGCGTCCTCGTCAGAAATTATTATCAAATGTGTAAAAATGGCGATTTTCGTAATTAATTTGAAGTTTTTCCAAGGGGTGGAGGCTTGTAAGTGTTTATTATTCATTGGTATGCTGAATTTTTATTGCTTTTTTATTGGGCTTGTCCAGGGAGACGTTGACCTGGCTGTAGTCGCTATCTCTTTCTGTTAATGTTTTTTTCTTTTCCTTTAGGGTGGGGTAGGGTGTGTGTGTGTGTGTGTGCGCGTGTGTGTTTATGTGTGTGTGTGCGCGTGTGTGTGCGTGTGTGTGTTTGCTTTTATTGGTTTGGGAATGTGTATATTGTTTTATAGTATTTTGGGGTTATTTGCTTCCTTAGGAAGGGGGCTGTGGTCCGAGGTCGTTACTAATGTGTATGTGTGGGGAGGAGGGACTGGCTCTTCTGAAATAAGGGTAGGGGTGCTTTCATTCTATTTTGATATTTATTTTTTGGATTCTTGGATTTTAGTATTGTGATTTTTCGTTTTAGTCTTATATTATGTTTGTTTAGAAAGAGGGGTGTATTTAAAATAGGGGATTTTTTAATGGTTCTATTTATTTGTTTCCCCATGTGGGTATGGCCAGACACAGGATCGGTTCCTAGTGTGGGGAAGATTTTGTTCCCCAGAGGGGGGCATTGGAGGGGGTATAGGTATGGGAGGGGGATGATAGAAGGGATGATAGTCGTTTTAGTCATGAGGGGGTTCTCCTCCACTGACTGAGGAGGGAGCGAGGTGTTGGAACAGATATTATACTATGGTTCTAGGTGTCTCCTAGTGTTGTTGGTTTCGAGGTTAAGTAGGGTTGGTATTGTTCAGTGTGTTGTATTAGAGATAGGGGTGTTATGTCTGTGTGTGGTTGTATGCGCGCACGTGTGTGTGTTTTAATGTGTCGGTTCTGATTTATGTGTGGGTGTATATATGTGTATGTGTACGGGTGTGCATGCGAGTGTACCTTGCATTTCATGTTTTTGTGTGATGGTATTAGGTTCTATTCAGTTCAGGAGTGAATCTGGTGATGAAGTTTTTTTCCTGTGTAAGTAAATAAAAATAATTGTCTGTTTGGAAGATTGGCATTATTTTGAAGCAATTTCTACTGCATGTGTGTACGTGTTTTGAAACATAGAGGTGTCTGTTATCTGCAATTTTGATGTTGCTCTTATGTAAGGCCACTCTATTGCTGAAATTTTTGGTGGCGCCTATGTAGGATTTGTTGCATGTTGTGCATCTTAGTGCATATACTACATTTCTGGAGGTGCAATTTAGATCCTTTTTTATTTTGAATGTTTGTGCTGGGTTTTTGAATGTGTATGTGTTACCTTCTATTATTATGTCACGTACTCCACATCGCAGTTTTTTGCATTTTGTAACTCCTTTTGTAGTATGTGGGACGAGTTTTGAGGAAGTTAGGATGTGTTTTAAGTTTTTGAGTTGGCGTTTGCTTTTTATTATTTTTGTTGTTTTAAGTATGTTGTTTAGTTTGTCGTTCTGATTGAGGAGGATAAGATTTTTTGTTATCTGTGTGAATAGTTCTGGGTTGTTTGTGTTCTGTGTAGAGACGTATGCTAGAATTTGTTCTTTGTTGTGTTCTTTTGGAGTTCTTAGTTGGTCTATTGGAATTTTTTCAGCCAGTTCAATACCTTTCTGTATTAGTGGTAGTTGGTATCCTCTTTTCCGCAGTGTTATTTGTAGTTCATTCAGTCTAGTTGAACGGAGGTGTCTGTCTGTTACTATGGTGCAGACTCTACGTGCTAGGGAGTAGGGTATTGATTTTAGACAGTTTTTAGGATGGTGGGTTTTGAAGTGGAGGTATTGTTGAGTGTCCGTGGGTTTGTGGTAGATGTCTGTGATTATGTTGTTGTTTTTTATTGTTACTAGGATGTCTAGGAAAGGTAGTTCTGTGGGGTTTTGTTTTAGTGTGAAGTTTATTTTTGGGTGTAGATTTTGTAGCAAAGTGTGGAGTTCTTTGATATCCCCCCATGAGGTTCTCCAGAGGACAAAGCAGTCGTCTAGCTATCTTTTCCAAGATTTTATGAAGAGTGTTTTTATATTGTGCCCGTACTTTTGCTCTATCCTTTCATAAAGGTTCTCTTCTAGGAAGGCGAGTGTAAGGGTGGCATATGTCGGTGCCATTTTGGTACCCATTGTTGTGCCTAGTATTTGGATGTAGTTGTTTTTATTGAATTGGAAGGAGTTGTTATTGAGGATTATGTCGATGCTATCAATCACGAATTGTTTATTGAATCTGGGGTGTAAAGTCTGTGTATGTTTGTCAATCCAATATGCGATAGCTTCTTTTCCTAGATTGTGTGGGATATTGCTATATAGACTGCTAACGTCGAATGTGGCTAGTATAGCCCCATCGTCTACTGTTTGTGGTAGGGAGCTAAGGAAGTGTGTGTTATCTCTTACAAAACTTCTGACTAGATTGGTCAGTTATATATATATATATATATATATATATATATACACATATATATAACTTTAGTTCCTTCAGTTATAATCAAAAGCAAAACCATCGAAACCGAAACCAAGACTTGCGAAGAATGCTTGATAAAATTATTTATAAAAAATAGATTACTAAAAGGCCATCAGCTAAAATCGAAACCGAAACCAAGACTTATGAAGAATGCATGATAAAATTATTTATAAAAATATAGATTACTAAAGTGCCATCAGCTAAAATCGAAACCGAAACCAAGACTTATGAAGAATTCTTGATAAAATTATTAAAAAAAATAGATTAATGAAGTGCCATTAGCTATGATCGAAACCGAGACCAAAACTTATGAAGAATTATTTATAAAGTGTTTTATTATAAGAAATCGAAGACATAACAATTAAACGACCGGATGTAAGCGTGACACAGACAATAACACGCACGTTATCGTATTAGTATATACATCATAAAATTAGCATGTCTTTACAAAAAAAAAAAAAAAAAATGTATACCTATTTTTAAGTATTTCAAATAATAAAAGGCAGAGTAACAGCAATTAAAAACATCTGTTATTTCTGCCCCATTTTTATAAAGTTGTATGTGTGTACATGTTTATATATTTGTGTGTAAATGTTTATATATTTGTGTGTACATGCTAATGTATTTGTGTATACATGTTTATGTATTTGTGTGTATATGTTCATGTATTTGTGTGTACATGTTTATGTATTTGTGTGTACATGTTTATGTATTTGTGTATACATGTTTATATATTTGGGTGTACATGTTTATGTATTTGTGTGTACATGTTTATATATTTGTGTGTATATGTTTATGTATTTGTGTGTACATGTTTATATATTTGTGTGTATATGTATATGTATTTGTGTACATGTTTATGTATTTGTGTTTACATGTTTATATATTTGTGTGTAGATGTTTATATATTTGTGTACATGATTATATATTTGTGCGTACATGTTTATGTATTTGTGTGTACATGTTTATGTATCTGTGTGTACATGTTTATGTATTTGTGTATATGTTTATATATTTGCGTGTACATGTTTATATATTTGTGTGCACATGTTTATATATTTGTGTGTACATGTTTATGTATTTGTGTACATGTTTATATATTTGCGTGTACATGTTTATATATTTGTGTGTACATGTTTATATATTTGTGTGTACATGTTTATATATTTGTGTGCACATGTTTATGTATTTGTGTAGATGTTTATGTATTTGCGTGTAAATGTTTATATATTTGTGTGTACATGTTTATGTATTTTTGTATACATGTTTATATATTTGTGTGTACATGTTTATATATTTGTTTGAACATGTTTATGTATTTGTGTGTACATGTTTATGTATTTGTGTACATGTTTATATATTTGTGTGTACATGTTTATATATTTGTGTGTACATGTTTATGTATTTGTGTACTTGATTATATATTTGTGTGTACATGTTTATATATTTGTGTTTACATGTTTATGTATTTGTGTGTACATGTTTCTGTATTTGTGTATACATGTTTATATATTTGTGTATATATGTTTATGTATTTGCGTGTACATGTTTATGTATTTGTATATGGTAGAAATCAACCTAAATTCTCGCCCTAAAACTGAAGACCCACTACTCAATACAACGAGGTATTACAAAAAGGCTGATTGGGAAGCCATCAGGGAGCTCATCAGAGATGCCCCATGGCAAAATATCTTTACTCTTCCAGCGGAACAGTGTGCAAATGAGACCAGTGAATGGTTCAAAAGTGCTATTGAAGCACATGTTACCGCACGGAAATTCTATAGTAAGCCCCACTCTCCCCAATGGTTTACTTCTGTTTGTGCAGCTGCCATTTGTCAAAGGCAGCATGCGTTCCGCAGATTCAACCGACATAAGTCCAGCTCAAATAAACAGAAGTTTATAGAAGCTAGAAATAATTGTAAGAGAGTGATAGAGACAACTAAGACAGATTACTCTGAAACCACCAGAAAACGCATCGAAGCACAGAAATTAGGAACCCGGGATTTTTGGAAAATCTACAACAGCGTAGTAAATAATGGACAGTAAACTATTCCCCCACTCATGAGGTTGCTTGCACGGCAACTGACAAGGCTAATCTGCTTGCCAGTCAGTTTGCCTCAAACTCCACTCCCTGATTTTCCTCTGCGAACATACGTCACACTAGACGATTAGAAAATCACCCCTTCTCAGGTACATGCTATTATAAAAAACCTAGACACCTCAAAAGCATGTGGACCAGATCTCATCCCGGCTGTGGTATTAAAAAAATGCTCTGCCGAGCTTGCTCCAGTTCTGTCCAAACTTTACAATAAATGCCTTAACGAATCTTGTTTTCCCGACTGCTGGAAAACCGCCTCTGTGGTATCAGTCTTCAAGAATTCTGGTGAAAGAATTGACCCACTAAATTATCGCCCCATTAGCCTCCTCCCGCTTTTCGCCAAAATATTTGAGTTCTTAATTAATCAAGCCCTAGTCCAGCACCTAACAGCTGCTAAACTCCTGACTGACAAACAATATGGATTCAGGCAAGCCTGTTCAACAGCAGATATCTTAACTTTAGTTTCTGAACGTATATACCGTTCATTGGATAAAACAGGGGAGCGGTGGCCCTTGATATATCTAAGGCTTTTGACAGGGTATGGCACGATGGTCTTCTAAGGAAAATTAGATCATATGGAATCACTGGAAGAATTCATAATGTAATTAAATCCTTCTTAAGTAATAGAAAAATCAAAGTTGTCTCGACGGTCGAACATCCAACCAATATGACATAAATGCGGGAGTACCTCAGGGGTCTATCCTTGGACCTCTATTATTCCTGATATTCATAAATGACCTCCCTGATAAAATTGTTTCGGAGATGGGTATATTTGCCGATGACACCACTCTCTATAACAGATATGAGGGGAAAACAAATGAACACATATCCAAGGAAATGGCAGAAACACTAGAGGATGACCTCCAATCCGTAGTGGAATGGGGACAAAAAATGGTTGGTCACATTCAATGCTGCTAAGACTAAGCTTGTTTCTTTCAATAACTACAAGAAACCTTCTTTTACCACCAATAGCAATGGCCAAGAACACATTACCTGAAAGTACTTCTTTTAAACTCCTCGGCCTAACGTTTACAGGGAATATGAACTGGAATAGATACATTGAGAGCATTGCCAAAGCTGCTGCAAGGAAGGTTGGCTCCCTCTACCGTGCTAGTAAACTACTTACGCCTGACAGTATCCTATAACTCTATAAGGCAACCATTCGCCCATGTATGGAGTACTGTTGTCACATCTGGGCTGGTGCATCTGCCGCTTGTCTCTCGCTCCTGGACAGGGTTCAGAAGAGAGTCGCCAACCTGATAGGTCCTGAACTGTCATCTAGGCTTCAGCCTCTGTCCCATCGACGAGATGTTGCATCCCTCTGCCTGTTCTACAAATACTTTAATGGTGAATGCTCTGACGAACTGCTAACACTTGTACCTCCCCGACGTAACTACCCCCGACAAACCCGACAAGCTACTAAGTCTCATCCCTTTACAGTAGAGATCCCTAGGTGCAAGAAAGCCTTTTACTCCAATAGTTTCTTCCCCAGAACTGCGGGTCTTTGGAACTCCCTTCCGGGATTCTGCTTTCCCAACTGCAATGATATTCAGAAGTTCAAGTGTAATGCTAACAAACATCTCTCTACTCATCTCCCTTCATAATGACCCCGCTAATTAAGTCCCTGATAGTAGCCCCCTGCTTCAAAGTGGCACTCTGCCTTGTTTGGGGCGAAAATTGAATAAAAAAACAAAACAAAAAAAAAACATGTTTATATATTTGTGTATATATGTTTATGTATTTGTGTTTACATGTATATATATTTGGGTGTACATATTTATATATTTGTGTGTACATGTTTATGTATTTGTGTGTACATGTTTATGTATTTGCGTGTAATTATTTATATATTTGCGTGTACATGTTTATATATTTGTGTGTACATGTTTATATATTTGAGTGTACATGTTATGTATTTGTGTACATAGTTATATATTTGTGTGTACATATTTATGTATTTGTGTGTACATGTTAATGTATTTGTGTATACATGTTTATATATTTGTGTATATATGTTTATGTATTTGTGTGTATATGTTTATATATTTGTGTGTACATGTTTATATATTTGTGTGTACATGTTTATGTATTTGTATGTACATGTTTATATATTTGTGTATATATGTTTATGTATTTGTGTGTACATGTTTATGTATTTGTGTATACATGTTTATATATTTGTGCATATATGTTTATGTATTTGTGTGTACATGTTTATATATTTATGTGTACATGTTTATGTATTTGTGTATATATGTTTATATATTTGTGTGTACATGTTTATGTATTTGTGTATACATGTTTATATATTTGTGTGTACATGTTTATGTATTTGTGTATACATGTTTATATATTTGTGTGTACATGTTTATGTATTTGTGTACATGTTTATGTATTTGTGTGTACATGCATATACATTTGTGTGTACATGTTTATGTATTTGTGTGTACATGTTTATGTATTTGTGTTCACAGGATATACACTTAAACTAATTAAGCAATCGTTATAGATCTTGGAACCAAGCTACCCGGCTTATGGAGTCGTAATGCAGGCTTAATTTAGTTTAGTTCCTTCATAAAAAGTAATATACATCCGATTTTTTTTCAAATAATAACATAAAGACTTCATATAAATTAATAAATATATCCAAAACTTTGCTTTCTTTGATCCATCATAAAATGTTTTAGATGGCATCCATACTTCTGTTTAGTTTCCTGAGACAATGCACATCTCTATATGTAATTGTAAGGCTTAGGTCCATTGGCAAGGAGACTGACTGGAAACAATACCGAGATAAATGGAGATCGTATACAGCTCAGGAATTCCCAAATCCGCACCAATTTTAGTACTGACCAGGTGCAAGGTTGCTTACCTTCGGTGATCTGATGGAAATAGTGTGTTAATGTAGTTAAGGTCATAATATCTAATTTATAAAACTCACTATGTCTCTCTGTCTGTCTCCATATTTTCAAACTCTATCTCCTCCGAAACTAAAAGTCGCAGAGCGGCGCTAGGGACCGCAAATGATTAATTTTTTATGGACCGTTCTTTTATGAATTTTTAGCCGGTTAAAATAGTTTTACAGGGGTCAAAAATGTGTCAAAATTTAAAAAAAAATCGTTATACAGTTTGTACTTCTATCTTAGTCTATTTATGTTCAGTTCATATGCGTGTCACGTTGGTAGAGTGGTAACGTCACCAAATTTGAGTGCCGGGGATTCAGTTTCGATTCAAGCTGATGGTACCCAAATACTTTTTTTTACCTTTAAAGTCACGACGCTATAATAATATATATGGACAAATTAAAATATATTTAAGCGTATTTTACGACCGGGTGCCCTCTTGCTAGAATGGGCATAATTTTTATTCGAAAATTAAAATATTTCAGATTTGCATTAAAGTTGATCTATATTAATTAGGAAATATTCCCGGCTTTTCAGTTTCTTTATAAGAAATCTTTATCTAAACTCTTAAATTTTTGACATTTCTAGAATCGAAATTATATCATGGATTTTGATCCAAATTTGACATAAGATTTAGTTGCTTTATATCTTGATGCGCATTCTTTGTGACGGACGAAAAAGTGGTAAAAAATAATAAACAAAATTGATACAACGATGAGAAAAGGTTTATTTGAATCTTAATCATTGCACAGATAACAACATGACACGGTATTATTATTTTTGTTGTTTCTTGTTTATACGTTTTACTAATATGCATGTAACCCAGGGTTCAAGCTTTCGAGTTTTTTTTTTTTTTACAAAGGAGTCACCACTTATCAAAGCCCGGAGGCCAATCGAGGATAAGAATTAATGAGTGTACAGTAGTCAATGGGACAATACTGTAGTAATCGTTAGGTTCAAAAGAGAGTCGCAAACCTGATAGGCCCTGAATTGGCATCTAAGCTTCAGCCTCTGTCCCATCGACGAAATGTTGCATCCCTCTGCCTGTTCTACATGTATTTTAGTAGTGAATACTCTGACGAACTGCAATCACTTGTGCCCCCACGACGTGAGCACCCTCGACAAATCCGACAGGTTGCTAAATCCCACCCCCACACTGTAGAGATCCCTAGATGTAAAAGATCTTTCTACTCCAATAGTTTCTTCCCCAGAACCGCTAGACTTTGGAATTCCATTCCAGGTCCCTGCTTCCCCAACAGTACTGACGTGCAGAAGTTCAAGTATAACGTGAACCGACATCTTGCTTCCCAAATCCCAACATAGTACCCCAGTAGTTGTTGCCCCTGATAGTAGCCCCCTACACCAAAGTGGCAATTTGCCTTGTTTGGTGTGAAAATGTAATTAAAAAAAAAGTTGTGGAAATTTGGTTAATTGTATTACTTAAGGCCCATGAACTTGTTCGCGTTAGATTTGAAGACGATCATATTGCTGTCAGTTAGAAAACAGGAAAACCGAACAAAGTTCCACTAGCGTGCAGTTCTAAGAAAGAAGTTTTGTCCATGGAGTCCACGGATAGGTTTAGGCGTAGATATAAAGTGGGGGGCGGGGGTTATTGATTGTGTTTTCAGCTAGACGAGTGTTTTGTGATATTTATAAACAAGCTTCCTGAAAAAAATGTGTATGAGATGAGTGACAACAGGCTCTATAATAGACGTGAGGGAAAAACGAATGTTTATATATCCATCGCAATGACAAAAAAAAAAAAAACATGAAAAAACCCCCCAACTTTCAGCACGAAGCGGAATAAGGTCGTTAATTGATGATAGCATTTTTTTTTTACATGGGGGGGGGTCACCACTTATCAAGGCCAGTGCCACTCAGGGTTAAGGGTTATTGCGTGTATATTGTGTATCAATGGGGTAGTGTTGTATTATTCGTTAGTATTGGAGATTTGATAAAGTGTCATTACTTAAGGGGGCGGTTCATCAGGTATTTGTTTATGTAGGACTTGAAGACATCCAAGTTTAAATCAGGAGGTAAACAGGCAAGCGGCAGAGAGTTCCACAAGCGTGCAGTTCTAAGAAAGAAGCTTTGTTCATGGAATCTACGTTTTGATTTAGGCACAGATAAAGAGTGGGGAAACTATTGACAGTGGTTTCAGCTAGACGGGTGTTTTTCGTGAAAGATTGGCGAGGGGGCGACCAGAGATTGGAGCTCAGACGAGCACTTGCCATGGAAATAACGATAAAACAAAGATAGGCTCGCAACGTCTCTTCTGTGGGAGAGAGGCTGCAGGGAAGAGAAAATGGCACCCCCCCACTAAGCCACGAAGTCTATTTTGTACTTTGTCAAGGCAGGATAGGCTATTTTTAGCAGCTCCTGCCCAGATGTGGCAGCAGTACACCATTGGACGTACTTAGCGTTTATATAGATAGAGATGTGCTTCATTAGTGATATATCTTCTGGAGCGGTAGAAGGATCCCACCATTTTCCCAGCGACCTTGGCAACAGACTTGATGTACGCGTTCCATTTCAGATCAGGAGTAAAAGTCAAACCCAGAAGTTTATCAAAACACGGGGCCTCCCATAGACGAGAGCCATCCATTTCAATTGATGCCAGATGGGGATCAGAGCGTTTACGATGTAAAGATAGGAGCTTGGTTTTAGATGCTACAAAGACTAAACGCTTCTCCTTTAAGAATTACAAAAAAAAAAAAGAATCTCAATCACCGATCGCCATGACAAATAATGCACCACTTGAAAGCTCATTCTTTAAAATCTTCGGCTTAACTTTGGCAGGCTACATAAATTGGAACAAATATATAAGGACACTACTGTATTCTGGATTGGAATCAGTATTTGTTTTTACTTTAAAGCTTTAAAGTGGCATTTATAGCTCTTTATATTCAGTAGCTTCGTGACTTGTCTGGGGCGATTAAAAAAAACCTAAGACGATGTAATATGTAGATATCTACTAAACTTTACGAGGCACATCCTTTATAAACCTATTTACTTTTAAATAAAACCTCTAGAATACATCTGGTTCAGAACATCTAAATAATTAAGCCGAAGAAGGCCGTAAGTTAAACTGGTCAAAAGAAAGTGGTAATATCAACCAGGAGAAGTGGCTTTTAGGGTAAATAATGTACATCTCTCAAAAAATCATTTGTTATCCGTTTCTCATGCCGCTTTCCTTGGTTGGCTTTGTTCCAGGAACGACCTTGAACTCGGGATTATGATATAGCAATTGGTTGGTGTCCTGCCAATTCCACATCTGCGAATGCCGAATATTCTTTTGCCAAAATATTCATAATGCGTTAGCTAATCACATAAATTCTTCAAAATCAATTTAATCGTCAAAAAGATGTTATAAATATTCCATATTCTACATCAAACACACACACACACACACACACACACACACACACACACACACACATATATATATATATATATATATATATATATATATATATATATATATAAGCCAAATACTTCCATAATGAATTTCAGAAAATAAGAGTAGAAGAGCCAGCTGACTGATTTTGAACCTCACTCAACAGAGCTAAATAGAAAAATAATTACAGTTAAAAAAATAATATGAAATGAAAATATGTCATTGGATACAGGATACAAAAAAGCGAGGGAGAAAAGAAATAAGCAGAGAGATAATCAAATAGAAACCACGCTAAGTCCTAAAAGATTTTCTTTTTGCTCACAAAGAGAAGATCAAAAGGACATAATATTCTGTAAGATCTTCAAATGAAATAATGAGTGTGACCTGAAAGAATGAATTAACACTGAACCTGAAAGCACAAACTTGGCTATGTATAAGGTGTTCACATATGGCTGAACCTATATGTATTTTTCAAAAGTCTGACGGTGAAAAATTTGCCCGATGAATCTTACAAATTACAAATAAATTGAAATAAATTAACAATTAAATTATTTTCATGAAGGGAAAGACGTCTTATGGTAAAATTTGGTCTTTATTTAGTTATCATAAAATTCTGTATCCCAAAAAGATTTTCATCTATCTATCTATCTGTCTATCTATCTATCTATCTATCTATCTATCTATCTATCTACACACACACATATACATACACACACACACACATATATATATATAATTTACTACCAAGCTCTCCCAACTTTCATAACTTACTACATAGCTCTACTTCAACATCTCTTCTATGGGAGGGAAGAGAAAAGGGCATCCCCCACTAACCATCCTTGGGTGTACTTGGCTTAGTATCGACTATCTACACTAATATATATAAATATATATGTTTCGTGATTAAATTTTAAATTCTGAAAAAAATACAACATTTCGTGATTAAATTTTAAATTCTGAAAAAAAAATACAACATATATAGACATATATTTGATTTAAGAATTTATTGTTTGACAAAAGGAATATATAGAAGGGGTTGTATTAATTTCCTTAATCCATGGATTTTCAACAATTGCTCACATCATCAGAGGAAATGAAATGTAGTTAGCAAAATGTTCAGCTGCGGATGGACGCTATTTTGTTTTTCAGCACAATTATTGAAAATAGTTTTTTGAGTGGTTGTGGATAATTATATGAAGAAAATTTTACGAAAATGATATGTAAATATATATATTTATATATGTATTTGTGTATCTATTAATTAATATATATGTGTACATTACTTTATATATATATATATATATATATATATATATATGTGTGTGTGTGTGTGTGTTTATTTATTTGGGTGGATGGGGCTCCTTAACCGTGATAATATCAGCAGATTATATAAGAGAAGGAAAACAAAAAAGACAATCTCTCTTTGATGATGGTCTTATATATATATTTTCTATAGCTTTATTACAATTTACATATTACAACTATATATATATATATATATATATATATATATATATGTGTGTGTGTGTGTATGTGTGTGTGTACATATACGAGCCTTCAAAAGACAAAACAAACTTATAAACAGACTAATAAATAATTATTAATTTATTATTATACTGTCTGTCTATCTATCTATCTATCTATCTATCTATCTATCTATCTATCTATCTATCTATATACTAGTCTACCCGTTGGCCTTTTAACAGTAGTATCCTATTAGACACGACCTAAAATATCCAGTCAGTGAGAGATGGGTCACAGAGAAGAAGAAATGGTGGGGACAATCAACTTATTGTAATCATTTAGTACATGAAATCTTTGTGTTTTATTATGCCTGGGCAACATCGGGTAACCTTGAGAATAGCCAATTTAGAAAATTTACTATTATTATTAGTATTAAGAAGTAAAATATTAAACAATGGACACTATTATTGTGTTAAATGTTATGCAGAAAAATCTATGCAGAGAGAATGTTTTGAAAGAAGGACTGTTTAGTAAAATTACTTTAGGTTCACGAAGAACAATAAAAGAAAGATTGTGATAAACAAAATATATTTTTAATATGAGGTTGGTGAAAGAATAATGTTTGTTTTTTATTATATATATACGTAAAAAAAAAACGACATGATTTTTGCACCAACCTAATAGTAAAACGTGATTCAAAAAGTCACATGTTAAAAGATTTGAGTTTAATTATGTCATAGCAAGGATTAATTTGAATATGTACACGAAGATTTAGGAGATATAACAGAAAGACAGGTAGTTGGAGTCTAGAGAAAATGGCGACAGTCAGGATCAGCCTTGCAACTTTCAAAAAAAGGCAAAAAGAAAAGTGTGGAATATAAAGTTGCAGAAAATAGAACCCGAGGCTCTGTCATTCTCTAGGGAAGAATTTCGATTGCAGCTTTCCGTCAAACAAGACCAAAGATGGATTAAACATGTTCCTGGTTGACCTGGTGTAGAAAACCCCAAATAAGTGTTATTCGTCCTTTGGTAGTACTGGTATTTATATTGTAGACCCGTGCTAGGAGTCACAAATGAAAGAAACCACAAGTAGTGTAAAGTGTATAAAATATAATATGTATTTATCATAAAGAATACAGGAGCCACTAAAGTGGTATGAGAGGAACGTGTTCGTTGCATACAGTTAAACATGGTATGAATGCCCCCCTTTAGTCTCTGAAACCAGTAGTAATCATAGGACTGGTTGATTCCACTTAGTTCTCAAATAGGGGCGATTTGTACCCCACAACATATGTAAATTCTTGTCCCACCATAAACTGTAATTAAATGTACATACACACACAACAAACTCTAAATTAGACGATCACAACGCTAGATGAACACAGGTATTATACACACACCATATAGATGACTGTGACACGTATATACAAACGTATATACACGCTGTATACACACATTCATTAGAAAGTCATTTTATAGCACGTAACGTACATTACATTGACGACTATATGACATATACACGCGTTGACCCTCTCGTTTTTATATACAATCTCTATACATACATCCAAGTTATACAGAATACCGTAACGTAACAACGTAATATTTCTAGGTTGGTAAAATCCTATGCGTGTCAGAGTGTGCATGAATTTTTCGGAAAGGATGTTCGTTCATGTCATTCTAATTTCAGTCCCTTTGGAGTTTTCAAACAAATCATCATCAACTATTTTTTTTGAGAACAACCTGTGATATTCCCTGTAGTCACGGTGACAACAAGTCTCCACAGATTTCCAGTATTCTCCAAATCTCTCGATAACCTTTACAAATCAATCTGCATCATCGCATCAGCCGTCCACCACTTATTTCTCGTTGGCCGCATCAATTGATATCCAATAGAATTTTGATGGTAGCAAGCCTCCATAACGCCCCACACCTCTTCGCACTCACTCAGTGAAGGTCTGGTTAGTGTTTAGTCTCCTCGGTCTTTCCATCCTCCTTGACTCTCCTCGATTATTTGGTGTGGCGGCAGTTTATACCGACACTACAATTTTTTTTTGTGGATGTCGAATTTACAATTATAGTTTCAGTTTTTAGGATCATCATCATCATCATCATCATCATCATCATCATCATCATCATCATCATCATCATCATCATCATCATCAATAGTAGTAGTAGTAGTAGTAGTAGTAGTAGTAGTAGTTCTCACACAGGGTATCACAAGATATTAGTTCATGACAACCACCGGTAATGGTCTCTGGAGTCTGAGTGACAACAAGTCTTCCCAGATTTTCAATACTTCCAACTTTTCCTGTAACTTTTCCAAATGAATTTGCGTTATCGCAACAGTCGCTTGCCATTGACTTCATGTTGGAAATGACGGTTGGTCATAACTGGAATTTGGATGGCAGTAAGTCTCCCAAAGGTTCCAGTCTTCTTCGAACCCATTCAGTGGAGGTCTGCGTAGTGCTTTCCGTCCTCGGTATTTCTATCGTTCTTGACCCGTCGACTATTTGGTGTGGTACTAGTCGATACTGACTGTACAGTTTTTCTTTGGGGGGGGGGCGGAGAGTTACCCAATTTACAATTTTGCGCCTTCAGCTTTCTCAGTTGTATTTTTTTTTTTTTTATTTCACTGCTGTTGCAGTTTCCATGCTCGGTTGGTGTTTGTCAGGATTGTCCTTAATATTTCAGCCGTTTTCATCATCATCATCATCATCATCATCATCATCATCATCATCATCATCATCGTCGTCGTCGTCGTCGTCGTCGTCGTCGTCGTCGTCGTCGATATCGTCAGTATTATTATTATTATTATTATTATTATTATTATTATTATTATCGTTGTTGTTGTCGTCGTTGTCGTCTTCGACGTCGTCGTCAGTGTTGTATATTTTTTTTCTTCCATATAAAAAGTTAACAAATTTTTTTAATCTTTGGGAAAAATCATCTTTCGGGATTATTACGATTTCTTTCAAATCAGAATTTGAAAATAAAAAAACAAAACTATTTGTTTAAAACATATCAGTTAAAATTCAATACTTTTTTTTTCCTTTTTACTAGATAAAAGATTAATAGGATTAAAGCTTTTTTTCCCCGTCGCGATTGGCCTTGAATGCTTAATCCTTGTCTTATCGGAATCTGACAGGACGTCACATCCCGTCTTTAGAAAAGCGACTGCTTTACAGCAGAGAGACATTTCAAAAGTGAAAGCTTTATTCAAGTTAAACACATCTTATTAGAAAATAAAAAAAAAACAAACATCCATTTGTAAAATGATTTTGTTCCGTTTTTTATTCTGTTTAACGACGAAAATGATTTCAAACATGGGCGTGACAGATCGGCGAAAATGTTATTTCAAAACTTAAGAGTGACAGACAAACTGATATGTTATTTCAAACGACGAAATGTTGCATGCCTGTTCTACAAGTATTTTAATAGTGGATGTTCTGACGAACTACAAGCCCTTGTATCCCCTAGACGTAAATACCCCCGACAAACCCAAGAAGCAGCAAAATCCCACCCCTTCACAGTATCGATCCTTAGATGTAGGAAGGCCTTCTACTCTAATAGTTTCTTGTCCCGAACTACTAGACTTTGGCACTTCCTTCCGGGTTCCTGCTTTCCCAACTGAACTGGCATGCAGAAGTTCAAATATAATTTGAACAGACACATTGCTGCTAAACTCCCTACTTAGTATACCTACAATTTATGGCCACGATAATAGCCCCTTATACCAAAGTGGCACTGTGCCTTATTTGGCGTGAAAATGGAATAATTAAAAAAAAAAACAAAAAAACTTTTACCTGACAAACAGACGAAAATGCAATGTCTACTTTAACCGTGATAGTCCAGCGAAAATGCTTTTCCAAACTTAAGCCTGGCAGACCAGTGAAAATGTTATTTTAAACTGAAGCATAACACACCGACGAAAATGTTATTTCAAACTTAGGCATAACAGACAATAGAAAATGCTATTTCAAAATTAAGTGTGACATATAAGCGATAATGCTAATTCAAACTTAAGCATGACCGTCAGCAAAATGATATTTCCAACGTAAGCGTGACAAACCCCTGAAATTGCTATTCAAAACTTAAACATGACAGAGAGACGAAATACTAATTTAAAATAGAGCGTGAGAGACAAACAAAAATGTTATTTCAAAGTTAAGCATTATAGATCGTTTGAAATGCTATTTCCAAATGTAAGTGTAATACAAAAACAGGCCAAAGTATTATAAGATTGACAAGAAAGTTCTTTCCGTTATTAACTGGTAAATTCAGATGAAAATATCTCGACTCAAACAAACATTGATTGATAGAAATAAGTACCATCAGAATAAGCACACAAAGCAGTGTATTTATGTCAAAACGTAAAAGTCTTGCATTCTGGTGGCGATGAAGTCACTGAAGGTGTTTTTAATATCACTTAGCATTTTGAAGGATTTCTCACGCAAAAAGTTGTCGAGATGCTTAAAAAAGTGGTGGTGAATGAAAGGGCTGGAGAGTACGGCGGATGAGACTGAGTTTCGAGTCCAATTTGTTCAACATCTGCAGTCGGTTTAGCAACGTCCGGTCGGGTATTGTCGGACAGGAGACTTGCGCCTTTTCTCTTGACTGATGCTGTGTATTGTTGTAGAAGTTTCTGATGCTTTTAATTCATTTATTGAAAGTAGTTATCTGCCGTAATGGTTTCACTTGCATCTAAAAACTGTAATGGATGGGACTGGTTGCAAACGACCAAACAGTCAGCATGACCGTATTTTGGTGCAACTCTGGCTTCAGGAAGTGTCGTGGAACTTCGTTGGCGTCTAACCACTGAGTTGGGCGTCGCCCGTTGTTGTAAAGAACCCACGTTTCATAGCAAGTCACAACCCGGTCGAGAAACGGGTGGTTATTGTTCGGTAAAAAAAGAGGAAGATGACACTTAATAGCGGCTTTACTTTTGGTTGTCGTTCATTTCATGAGGCACCTACTTAATAAGTTTCTCTTGTCGTTCCATTCTCTCTCAAGTAGTTAGAATCGACGTATACTTTACGTCTAGTAATTGTCTGTATTTTAACATTAACAAAAACCAACTAAGAGTTGTCCTAGTGACATATGGCAGAGTGGTTCTAGACGTTGTATCAAAATTTACAGTTACCCAAATCCTGAACGAAGGCAGTGAAAAGTAACATTCAAAACAGAGAATCAGCAACTATGTCCCAGAGCCTAGCTGGAGTCCGAACACGGTACCCCCGTAATAATAATAAAGGGTTGGGTTCGAGACTCCTAACAAACAGTTCCCCAGTTCGATACAAAACACCTGATGAAGGCCGGAGGACAAAACGGCCGAAACGTTGTGACTATAACAACCAAGATGAGGAAGTCAGTCCGACAATCTCAACAAACTTTACGCCTAATTCAGAAGTTATCGAACAGTTGATCGTTGTCAGCATCTGATGACCAACCACTACACTCACTCTCGTCACGAAATTTATCAAATCACCATTTTGCTATGCGTTCAGTTTGAGCCAAATGCTTTATTAATATTGTGAGCTGTTTCAGCAGCTTTTCGGCCTAGCTTGAATTGAAATAAGGAAATTGTTCGAATTTGCTTTTTTCCATCTTATATTTAAAGTTCTGAAAAGAAGACATGATTGTTTTAAAACGATTATGATTTAAACGATTAGATATAGCGAAAACGCTCTTTAAACTAATCCACAAAGTAAAGGTATTATGACGAAAACTTATTTGAACATACATCATTTTAAATTTAAATTGAAAATACCGCAAGAACCTTCTTTTCAACCTTATATTTCAGTAGTAAACGTGACAGAAAGACGAAAATGCTATCCCAAATTAAAGAATGACAAATCAACGAAAATACTATTTCGAACATAAGCGTGAAAAACAGACGAAAATAGTATTTCAAACTTAAGCATCAGATACATATGAAAATCCGTCTGAGCTTCAATCTAAGGTCCTGCTTTGCCAAACTTTCACAGAGAACACGCGTCTGGTTAGAACACCCATCAACAGTTTCCCCAAACTTGATTAGCTACAACCACTACCAACAATTTCCCCCTTTCTATATCTGTGCCTCAATTTAAACACAAATTCCATGAATAAAGCTTCTTTCCTAAAACTGCTCGCCTGTGGAACTTTGTTCCGCTAGCTTACTTTCCAGCTGACTACAATATGGACTGGCCTTGGAGTGGGCTGACCCCCGTGCTGAGGTCAAGCAACTGACCGCTGTTCTTCTTCGGAAACTGTGGCTCGTGATGTCTATTTTTCCAGGAGTTCTCCACATGAATTCTACACGCCTCTGCATAGAATTTTGCTGAAAGTGAAAAGCGAAGCTGCACACGCTAGAAAGAAGGATAGGCAAACAGGATTCTATCTACTAAAAAATTATTTTCACAAAAATTACAGTCTTTTTACATACATATATACGCGTTCAGTTCTTACACTTTTTAAATTCACAAATCTCTCTTCTTTGTGGATGGCACTCAGGCGGATGGAGAGGGAGTTATGGGGCGTTTTTGGGAGCTAGCTCTTCTCGAGATTTTCGGCGCAAAATCTGTCTGTTTTTGAGCGGCATTGGCTTTTTATAGTAAGGTCGCAGGTCGGAGTGAATAATCCACCCAGCCAAACAGATTAAGGTACGTATCTGGGGAGTTCCAGATCTTAATTGCGTGTGTGCAGTTCAGCCATAGTCTAGAGTTTTGTGAATCTGAGACCAAATTGAAATCAAATCACATGACCTCGAGGGGTCAACCCTTGTCAATTTTCCTGTCTAGAACTCAGAACACCTGGGCCAGTGTTCTTCAGGCCAGACGAATGTCATTGTCCCTTATTCTAACATTTCCTGTCATTTGTTTTTCAAACAACAAAAAAATATATATCTGGCTTTTCAAACAACAAAATATATATCTGGCTTTTCAAGCAATAAAATATATCTGACTTTGACAATAAAACAAAATATATATCTATATATTTTAATTCAAGTATTTTTTATATCTGCTGTTGTCCGGGATTCAATTAAGCAATTTTAGCATCTTTACCCGGTCTTTCTCAGGTCCTAGTGGGTCTCAACCTCCCCAATCGGAAGAAAATCGCTCCCTCAAGTCCATCACGTTATACTGGATATGACCTTAAACTATATCCTATGGTGAGGCCACAGCTTGCAGGATTTGGGGAGTGTGGAGCCACCCTTTAATTGCCATCGCTCCCAGGTCCACTCTGACTCGGAGTGGTAGCACCTGTTAGGGTCTCAACTATGAGTTAAATTGAAGCCGATTCGAAAACAACAAATATATTCTATTAAAAAAATTTCTTCAAAATAACTAGATTTGTCATTAAATAACCCGAAAAAGGGTTGATATGCCGTAAAACAAAAATAACCAAACCAAAACAAACAATATAGACATCTTCAAGTCTAATGTAAAAAAGTTCCTGTTAAGCTACTCACTTTTCTCTCAAAATAATCCATTTCTACCTCATTTCCCAGATACATTATTAATACGTTGTTGTTTTAGTGACTACCATATACTTATTCACCTTTATCCTCGCGTGGCTTTAGGGACTTGAACAGTGTGACTCCCATGTAAAAAAATTCTATTTCAAACTTAATCATGGCATATCGACGGAAATGCTATTTAAAATTTTGGCGTGATATATGGTCTTAAATACTATTTCGAAGCGAGAGAGACTAATAAAAATGCTATTATAAAAATTAGACATGACAGACTAGCGAAAATCATATTTCAAACTTACATATAGTAGACAGACAAAATGATAATACAAATTAAAACGTGAGAGGCTAATAAAAATGCTATTTAAAAATTTGGCGTGACAGACCGACGAAAATGTTATTACAAATGTAAACCTGACGGGTTAAAGAAAATGTTTATAAGAATTTCAGCCCGACAGACCAAAGCAGAATTCTATTTTTAATTTAGACGTCACACACCAAAAAAAAAAAAAAAAAAATGTTATCTTCAAGGAAAATGCTATTTCAGATTTAAGTGTGACAGACAAACGAAAATTCTGTTTCAAACATAAGCATCCATCCATCCAGCGCGGCCGTAGCCGAGATTGAACTCATTACACGAGTTTAGTATGATTCAAATCTTGTCGGTAGCTAAATACTTGATGCTTCGCCAGGGCTATCAAGGATATTACTTATCGTGACGCCATCACTAGATAGGGTGCGTACCACGTCTTAAGAGAGTCTCGTGTACCCTCGGGAGAAGGATAGACCACGCCAGTTTCTCAACCTTTACCTAGCAGTACATACAGCGCCTCGCTTTCCCAAATGGTCACCAATATGGTACTGGCCAGACTTAACATCGCTTAACATTGGTAATCTGGTGAGAACCGGTGTGTCAACGTGTGTCAACGTGATTGTGCCGTATAAAACAAGCATTAAAAACTTTTAAAATTTACGCATGGCAGAACAATGATTTTTAACTTAAAGTTACAAACATTGTGTTCAAAACAATATTCGTTGCAATGCATCGACTCATTTCTCATTTAAGTTTTTAATTTATAACATTCTTTTCAGAAAATCCAAGATTTATTACTTATGCTGTGAAAATATCGCCCTGCTCACAAAGCTATTATGACATGATGTCGTGGAATAGTGAGTCTGAGGCACAAAATGGTCGCATTCGTTTGGAAACGTTCCTAATTATAATAACATTTCAACACACCAACAAAGCGAACTGTTAAACGAACAGCACACGCATAGTCTTTTAACACAAGCGCGTACAATTGTAGAATTTTACCACTGAGTGACCGAGAAACAATGAACCAACAGCCTTTTTACATACGTGCGCAGTCGCTGGTTTTTTAGTATTTTCATTGCCACTTTTCTATTTGTTGGTCGTGGTTCTCTTGTGGTTGTGATTTTCTCGTAAACTCATGCATCGGAAACAATGGACACTTTTATCTCTTTAGGGGAGACACAACGTACATTACTACTAAATTTTTTAATAAGCCTTAGTATGGTCAACAAGCAGACGAAAGAGTCTTTAGACAATATTCACTCAAATCTCAACATGGTTGAGCATGTCTTGTCGGTTCGCTTCTCGACCCGAACTTCCTAGAAACCCAGTTTCGTCCCTCGAACACGTGATCATTTTTATTTAATCGTTTGAGACTTTCTATCTATCTATCTATCTATCTATCTATCTTTATCTCTCTCCATATATATATATATATATATATATATATATATATATATATATATATATATATATATATATATATATATAACCTTCGGCGAAATCTATACTTGTTAACTTTGTTTCTACTTGCTGACGTAGGGTTCCAATATTTAACATCTGAAGGACCATATTTTATTATTGGTGTGCTAGAGAAAGCATTGCTTTGATGTCAACCCTATAGATGAATAATATCCTCTTAGGTGGTTCGTTGCTCAAAATATCCATCCAAATCCTATAACTACCCGCACCAAGTTACAAGCCGCGTGTTTCAACTTTTTAAAATGTATACGACTCTCGAGTAGAGCAACTCACCTGTGTTGACCTCGATGACCTCGCTTGATTATTTCTGTCTCTGAATGACTTATTTTGCTATCCTGAAAATCGCGAACAGTTATGAGACACGTAAAGTTGTATTGTAATGTTACGCACATCTACTCACGTAGGCCCAACACGCTGTAGCAGAGTGCATCGCAAGGAACATAGAATAATTAATAAATCGACTTCATTTTTGTAACCATGGCATTTATTTCCGAGTACTTAAAAAAAAACGTGATCTTGGTCCTTCTCTCTAACCTCTGTCCTCTCAGACGTCTATTGGAACGTGTTCTCAAACGTATTCTCGAATGTAATCTTAAACATGTTCTCTAACATGATCGTTGGTCTGTAGACACACTCTTTTTATAATCTGTTTCTTCGCACACGGCTCGGCTTTTGCATACGCGCGTCTGCGCTTTGTTATTATACGAAAGACAATAAAAGTTCGAAGGGAGCACGCTGGATTAAAAGGAAAAATGCATCCCTTTAAAATGACTTCTCTTTCACTAACCGAGGAAAGCAGAGATAATGAGGATCTTTAGAACAGATATTACACTTTTAACCCAATAGCAAAACGAAAACCCGCCAAATGACAGGTGTTCAAACTAATTTACGACGACAATTTTTCAGAACCGGACAAAATCCAGTTACCCTATCACGAAAAAGAGCACGCTGAGTGGAACGGAAAATGCACAAGCCTACAAAAACCTTTCTTTCACTAACCTTAGATAGAATAGACACTGTGGATCACTGGAACATATACTACACTTCGCTTTTAACCCATAGGCTAAACAAACCCGCTAAAGGACAGGTGTTCAAACTAATTTACTCGAACAATTAATCAAAAGCGTTGATTATTCAATAACTCCTTTATTATATGTCATCTCTTCCCGTTTCTTCGCAAATGATATTAATTCCTGATGATTGATGTCATCTAATGGCATCTCGATCTAACCTTTAATTATAAGAAACGTTTCGTTGGCAGACATTGCGTTGCCGGTGTCACTTTCGCATCAATTTAATATTCTCGAATGTACTCCAATTCAGTAAATGTGTAACACATCTAAGCAAAAAGAAACGATCACAAGCTGAACGTTCGACCAAGATCAATATATAAATACACTGGCCACGTTACAAGAAGGTTTATTATTCAACAATCGACTTAATGGATCAGTTTTCGAAGGCCAGTCGCATTTTCCTGATGTGTTTCTGTTAGTATCTTTGTCTCTCTTTTCATTCTCCCCTATCTATCTATCTATTTCTCTCTCTCTCTCTCTCTCGCTCTCTCTCTCTCTCTCTCTCTCTCTCTATATATATATATATATATATATATATATATATATATATACTAGCAAAAGTACCCGTCGTTGATTGGGTTCAAAAACAGCCTACGGAAAATGGACTTCGATTTATGAAAGTATGATAGGTTATGAAAAGGAAGGGTTGTAAATTTGGGTTGAATTTGGGGGTATCAAAACCAAAGCAAAATATGATGAAAGTAAAAATAAAATAGATAAACACCATAATTTATTATACCATACCTGTTCGCACTGAAACTCTTATCACAATATTCTGTGGATCTATATTAAAAGACCTTTTAAGCTTTGTGACATATTTCCATTCTATGGACGTCAGGTGCGAACGAACACCCCGTAATTTTATTATACCATATTTCTTCAAACTGAAACATAATTATCAAAATATACTTACGCAGATAGATATGAAAAGTCTTTATAAAAGTTTGTGCCTATTTCCATTCTATGGAGGCCAGGCGCGAGCGCAGATTCCACAATTTTATTATACCATCACATTTTAAGATAAAACATACTTATCAAAGTATTCTTATGTACATCTATATAAAAAACACTTGTAAACGTTTTTTTTTTAATTTTTCAATTTTTATTTCCATACTTTGTGGACCAGGCGCGAACGCAGACCCCACAATTTTAATGAACCACTGTTCTGCCAGATCAAACATATCCATTTCTGTGTCTCGATACATCTTCTATCATTATATGTAATCAGTTTTTTTTTAATAGTCAATCATATAGGAGCCTATTCGTGACCACACACACACACACACACACACACACACACACACACACACACACACACACACACACACACACACACACACACACACACTCATCTTTATATTATATATATATATATATATATATATGATTACTTCATTTAATCACATAGATTAATATACGAAGATACGAAGATATAAGCCTGACGAATTCTCAGGAGAATGAATCGCGGAATATTCTGTGTAGCTTAATTGCCATAAATATTTTCATAACTTACTATATATATATATATATATATATAGTAGTAGTAAGTTATGAAAAGTAGTAAGTTTATATATATATATATATATATGTATAAATAATTATATATATAAATAATTATATATATATATATATATATATATATATATATAAATATACTATATTTTATAGAGGGAATTAGACATGGAGTCTAACGAGCAGTTTATTTTAATGTATTAATACTTTTAAAAGAACCTTGCTCATTGTACTGTAGATATATAATAAGCCTAATAGGTATATGTATCCTAGAGCTATATGAATAATAAATAAAAAAATTAATAGGAGACAAGATACAGCAGCATGCCCAAAGGTATACTAACTGAACTTAAAACAAATTTTATTATGGAACTTAATAAGCAACAGCCGCCTTACTTGCGACAAAAGTGCTAGTTTTATTTTGGTGTGTTAAATCCCCTCCCCCCGCATTTTTTCTGACGAGGAGATGATGTTCCAAGATAAGACCTTTCTCAATCATTGTCAATAATTATTGTCAATTTTAATTTAAATGAACATCGTTTTCCGAAACGATCGTACACTGAAGTTGATTTTGTTTCTTTCTTCTTTTGAAACTGATTGATAATTCAAAATTGTTAATTTTTTACTATATATATATATATATATATATATATATATATATATATATATATATATTAAGAGAGCGGGAGCGCGAGAGGGAGAGGGAGAGAGAAAGAGAGAGAGAGAGAGAGAGTGGCAAACATATCACGTTTTTTTTCATAAAAAAGTGAAAACCATCCTTAAAATCTAAAACCCCTTTTCCCTGTCCATACTTCCTCTTTCTCACAAAAGAGACGTTGCGAGTGTGACTCAATTCTAACGTTACTTTTACAGAAGGTGCTCGACTGAGCTTCAATCTATGACCCCCCCTCTAAAACCTAAAAAAGTTACGCGTCTTGCTACACCTGTTAACAATTTTATTTCCTCCATATCTGTCCTTAAAACTAATACAAATTTCAGAGGCAAAGTTTTCTGGAACTGTCAGTCCAGCCACCAATGTTTTATAATAGATATTAAAAAAAAAACTAAGCTATTTGGTCAGAAAATATTTGTATAGTAAATGCGTATCAATAATAATACACTTATGAATGCACAACTAATTAATTTGTGTTTTGTACCCGTAACCTTAGATTTTCCAATTCTATTATTTCTAGATTTCTAACTTTTTTTTATTTCTAATTAAAGAACCACCAGTTATTGTCATTTGTTTTGACACTAAAAGAGTATAGCAAGTTTCTTTATTTCCGCTTCTTTTTCATACTTAGATTTGCATCTCACTCGAAATAAACTGCAATTTCTAAAAGTTCTGCATTAAAATACTTTTGAATGCATGAAGGACTAAAGACATAGTATATCATAGTCAGGAATTATTACTCATTCCTGGATTATTTCAAATACTCTAGTGCCGGCATCGTTTGTCTAATGCTGGCATCGTTTATCATGATAAATGAAACCTTCGAATTCAAGGGAGATAATTAACTACAAAAATTATGCGAGTGGAATATACTGCTTACTATAGTATAATAAAACAATAAAATTATTAACTAGATTCCTTACAATAATGAATCATTTTCCATGAACACAGTTAAGGAGAATTTCTTCTTTCTTGTTTAATAGGTTACAAGTATCTTTAATTGTGGATCATGATTCTTCACAACACAACGTGCAATATGTGTCAAAAAGTATTTGCTTTTTTACCTACGTACCTTATATTGAATATTATTATTTTTAAGATCCCATACACGCCTAAACAATTAATTGTAATTCGAAAGAGCTAGATTATTAAATATGGATTTATGTTTATGGGTGGTTATTTTTGATAAGATTAAAGACCATATCGTGGTCACTAATAGTATTATCAGTTACATTGTTGTAACTGTTATTATTGTTTTCAGAAATCATTATTCAAAGTTCCGATGTAATGTTTGCCTTTTAGATTATGCAGCATTATATCTGTACTTATATGTACTGGCAGGGTTACCCGACGTTGCCTGGGATTGAATGATATCGAAATCAGTGAAATCGTCAATGTTCAAATCGATTGATTGCCTGCTCTCGTTGGTACCCATCATGATGCACCGAAGGGTAACTTAACATGCCTTCCCGCAGTGACAGTCATCAATACATTGTAGTCTACATTGCACTGTAGAGAACCTACTGGTGATTTTATAATATTATATTTATATACGGGCTTTAATTAAAGTTTAAAATACAAAAGTCAAATATCATTATTCTGCTTTTCATAAGAAGACCATGGTGTCAAAGGCCTTAGATATATCTAAGGAAACTGACCTAGCCTCTCTTGTTTTATCCTGTGCATGGTATATACATTCAGAGATTAAAGTTAGGATATCTGCAGTAGAAATGGCTTGCCTAAATATATACTGTTGGTCGGGCAGAAGTTTAGCAGTTGTGACGGGGTGGACTATATTTTGATTAATTAAGAATTCAAAGATGATGGAGAAACGGCTGAAGGTGCTAATGGGGTAATAATGTACGAATTCTTTCGTCAGAATTCCTGTAAAGTAGTTTTCCAGCAGCCAGGAAAGCAAAATACGTTAAAGCATTTGTTGAAAGGTTTGGAGAGAACTGCAGCAACCTCAGCGGAACATTTGTTTAAATAGTACATCCGGGATGAGATCAGGTTCACATACTTTTGAGGTGTCGAGGCTTTTCATGAAATTAAAAGAATAATCAAAACTATTATGTTTATTCTAATTAAATACAACTCATACCGTAAAACAACAAACCAGCATAAAGTTTAATTTTTTTATTTACGTATTTGTTGTTAACCGCGGTGGATCTCAAACAGTCTGTTCATATAACATATAATATCAGTTTATTAGTTCATCAACTCAACAAAAATGAAATTTTATATACTACTAGTATTTCAACCCGGCGTTGCCCGGGTGTTTGGAGGTGTATGTTGAGCAAAAAAAAAAAAAAAAAGCGGTAAATTTAAAAAAAAACTTTGATCCGTATTATGACCCCTTAACATTTATTGTTTTGGGCTCAAATCAATTATTAAGTTAGATCCATGTCCAAGGAACCTATATCTAAAATTTCAAGTGTTTAGATCCGAAATTGGCGGAGGAGTTTGGTAGAGTTCCCAAAAGTCAAATCGTTGAACTTTGACCCCTTAACAGGCAAATTTCTGTCCGAAAACGGATTACAAAGATTTTCCCAAATCTATATTCCCCGTACATCAAATTTCGAGTCTGTAGACTAAAAATTGACAGAGTTATTGTGTAGCAAAATGTACACATAAAGACATTCAGCCACACGATGTAAACATACTCTTCTACGCATGCATTCTTTTTTAATCAAGAAAATACCATAGGATGTATTATAATATTTTTGGCGTTTTAAATCTATTTTCCTTAGCATAAGATTTAGAACATACTTTATACTAGTGCACACTCTCCATAACAATCATGCTTTGACCGTGATATTAGTTCCTGATGATTGATTATTGATACCGTACTCATATTACTATTCAAACAAAATAATGTTTTAGTTGAAGATGTTAAGAAAATTATAGTCCAATTATAAGAAGAAAAAGTTGACAACGAAATCATATCAATCGGTATCATATATACATATACACACACACACACACACACACACACATATATATAGACATATACAAATACAGATATAGATACACAAACGCATGCGCACACATATATATATATACATATATATCTATATCTGTATTTGTATATGTCAATATATATGTGTACGTGTGTATATATGTATATATATATGTATAAGTATATGGATATATATGTGTGTATATTTGTATACGTGTGTGTATGTCTGTATATTTGTACGTATTTGTATATTTGTATACCTGTGATTATCTGTGTATCTATACATATAGATGTATTCTTGCGTGTGCGTATGTTCTTTTATGTATATATTTACGTGTGTATGCTTGTGCCGCTTTCGTACATATATGTATGTATTTGTATATTTGGTACGTATGTATGCATACAGATGTATGCCTAAGCATGAATATGTCTGCATTAGTCAATCCCCCCACCCCTATCTTAAGGCATAACGACACGTAACTCTCGTAGTAAAATCACACCCGTGCTAAGCCCTTTTCTTTCCGTGACATGTTCAATATAAGTAGAACCCCCAAACACACACCACCCTCCTGTACAACCCACAGCCCAAATAAAATTATGACCCATTTTTATTTTTATTTCAAATTTACATTCTGTTGTAATTGTGAAAAGTTTTGAATAATCTTCCAATAGGTCTCCCCCTTTTTTTCTATCTTTTTTTTTTTTTAGAGAGATCGCGATTTTTTATAAACTCCTTATGAACTTTTTATACTTTTTTTGAAGAGCTCCATTTTTCTTTGTTAGTTTCTCTCTAATCTATCCCATTTTTCATTTTTCTTTTTGGCATCGAGAGGTTCGAGGTCGCCTGATAAAGTCTCTTTGACTGAAACAGATGGCTATTTGTAGCGACTATATGTAACTGTTTACCCCAAATAATAAACAAATATTTTACTCTTTTTATTGAGCACTATTTATCAACCTCATTCTCTTCATTAGTTCTAACATTTGAACACCTCAAACCTGAATATATATACATATATATATATATATATATATATATATATACATACATATATACATATATGTATATATATATATATATATATATATATATATATATATATATATATATGGCAATTAAGCTACACAGAATATTCCGCGTTTCATCCACGCTAGGATTAAGCCTGACGAATCCTAGCGTGGATGAAACGCAGAATATTCTGTGTAGCTTAAATGCCATATATATTTTTATATCTTACTATCTCGTGCTACTTATGTATTGAGCACTTTTGAAGTAAATACTTAGTTTACGCATAAAATTATACTTTCGTATATTAATTTTTGTGATTAAATGAAGTAGTCATATATATATACATATACATATATATTATATATATAATAAATATAATTATATATAATGTACATATATAATATATATATAATTATATATAATATACACACATATATATATGCATATTATATGTAATTATATAATATATATACATATATATATATAAATATATTATATCTATGTACATTATATATAATTTGTATTTTTCTTAGATTATTGATTTTATTAACTATATCTGGTAGGAATTATCACAATCTTATGTAGTTTCCCAAGAGCCCCCCCCCTACAACTCATAGCAGGTCATTAGCGATCTTCTCCTATTCCCGCTTCTGTACAAAATCGGATACTTCTTGTCTCGACCAAAAGCGGCTATCGGACAAAGGTCATAGATAATCAAGCCAGACAATATTGATAAACGATTGCAGGCCAATTTTTTCTTACCTTTGGGTCAGGTGATGATAGAGAATCTGGATAAATGATGTTCTGTGGCTTGATAGGTCTTAAACGTTTGCTATGGTTGGAAAGAAGTTAACCCCTCCTCCCAGGTCAACTCGTCGAATGTCCGATTCTAGAAAAGTTGCTTTTCCAAAAAGTACAATTATGATTCATTTCATAAGAGCTAATCAATCTATATATATAAAAAAAAGCTGCCAATGCGATGACACGCGTTGATCACAGATTTGTGAAATATGAGTCTTGTTGATCCAGGGTCAGACGCCTCTTTCTGTTCATCTTGTCGTTGCGAGGTCTATACAGGCTACCGATTCACGCACTCGTGGACGCAGAAAAACTCCAATATAATCTATTTTCTATTGATTTATCTATAAACTGGATTGCAGTTACAGGAGCGAAATAGAAGTGTCTACTTTAAATTTAAGGAACGATAATTTATGCGATTACCCGAAAAAGTCTCGGGTGATCTCATGAGCGACAACTAGGAAGATTATTCTTTCTGAACTGCATAAAGACAACATATATATATATATATATATATATATATATATATATATATATATATATAAGCGAAAATGTATGTATGCATGTATGTATGTATGTGTGTATGTTTGTGTGTCTGCTAAAAACTTTCGACAGACTGAACAAAAATTGACAAACTTGGTCTCATATGAAAACCCCATCCTTCGGCCGACAAATATCGAAAAATTGGCCAAAAATGTTAATTTTTTCACCCTGAAATCGACACTTCTCTATAGGAGGGTAAGCAAAAACCGTCTTCTCATGACGAGATCAGTTCTACGCAATGATTAACTATTTGAAGAACTGACACAATTTCATGTACGTCGTGTTTGCTCAGTTGGTTAGAGCGTTGCGTCATTATCTAAAGGTTTTGGATTCGAATCGTGGTGTGAGATGTCTTTTTTTCCGATTTTTAAAATTTTAATATTGACGCAGGGTTATTTAAGCCATTTTATACGTAACGTTCGTTTTTCTGGTTTTATTTTTTTTTACTTCGCTTATTCTTAGGTTTTCATTAACACCCCACACCCCCGACTGACCACACACACCCAAAAACACCCGGGTACACACCGATTTAAAAAATTTTAATATTGAAACAGGCTTATTTAAGCTATTTTTCACGATTTTTTTTTGTTTATATTTTTCAGAAGTTTTAACGTTCGTTTTTCTGTTTTCTTTTTTGGTTTTGTTTTTCAGATTTTTACATTTAACATCGTTCGTTTGCCTTACGTTAGTTTTTTTTTGTTTTTTTTTGTTTTTATTACCCCCCCCCCCACCGCCCGGGTACCCCCTGCTTTATTTTTCAGATAAGTTTTAACGTTCGTTTTTCTGTTTCCTTTTTTTACTTCGCTTATTCTTATGTTTTCATTAACAACCCCCCCCCCGCCCGACCACACACACCTCCAAACACTCGGGCAACGCCGGGTACCTCCCCGCTAGTACTTAATAAAAGTCCAATTGACAGTGTTAAAGGGAAACTGAAAATAAATAGAATTGCCTAATCTATTTATGTTATCTTTGAAATCAACTTGGTAGATATAATAAGAACATTTATGGACGATAAAATCTATTATTAAATAAAACAATAAAAATAAATTAAATACTGAAATAAAATGCAGTTATTAAATTTTGAATCTTATGAAAAAATAAAAAGAAACCGTTGGTCCTGGATATGACCTTAAACTATATCCAGTGGTGAGGCCCCAGCTTGCGGGCTTTGGGGAGTGTGGAGCCGCCCTTTAATGACCATTGCTCCCACGTCCACTCTAACCCGGAGTGGTATTACCTGTTAGCCCTAATTATAGGTTAAATAGAAACCGACTTGAAAACAGATATATTCTATTAAAATATTCTTCTTCCGAATCTTTGAATTCGGCATTAAATAACCCGAAAAGGGTTGATATGCCTTAAAAGAAAAACAATCAAAAATAGAATTAATATTACAGTAACTTATCTCGAAAAAGTTCCCATCTTCAAATGCAAACTGTAAAAGGGCTTTTAACTTTAAAAACTGCAGCGTTCAAAAGACTTAAAAAAAATAACCGTTGAAAACGTGATCTTCTCTCGAACTTTGACTTAGTGACGTTTTAAGGAACTGCGAGATAAAGGAAAGCAGGGGGCGGTAAAGAGAATATAATTGTTTACTCTATGCTATCTTTAAGATCAACTTGGTAAATATAAAAAAAACATTTATTAACGAGAAAATCTATTATTAAATAAAGCAATAAAAATAAAAATATAAATTAAATACTGAAATGAAATGCAGTTATTAACATTTGAATCTTATAAAAATATAAAAATAAATTAGTATCACAACAACTTATCTCGAAAAAGTTTCCATCTTCAAATGCAAATTGTTAAAAGGCTTTACAAACTTCAGCGTTCAAAAGACATTTTTTCTGTTTGCTTTACAGCTGACTGCAATATAGTTGTCTTCAAGTCCAACATAAACAAGTTCTTGATGAGCCGTTCCACTTAAGTTAACAAACGTACCGAATATTCAGTACTCTAAAAAATGTAGTTATTAACATTACTCTATTGTCCAATTTATTCGAGTGGTCTCTGGACCTTAATAAATGTTGATGCATATATATATATATATATATATGTTGCAATATTTTGGGTGTAAATGGGGTAGATATTTATTTGCTGCCCACCTCAGCAAAATGTGGCACAAGGCCGGAAAGTGGGAACCCCGAAGGCTCCTCTAAAGAAGGGGCACTACTGCAATTTTAAAAATTGCCTGAGTAACCCCGTCGGCATTCCCCGGTCGGGGCGCCTCAGGCAGCAAGCAATAAACTTGCCCCACCGGAAAGCCCGGTGGCAAGGCCTGGGAGGGTGGACCTCCTAGGTATTACCCAGGCGGCGTACCTCAGTCCAACAGGTGCTGGGCCGGTTCCCGGCCCCTCACCTGTTGGGCTGAGTGTCAAGTGACGAATCCTTGACATGTACTACCCTGTCTCCCTGCAGCCGAAGCCGCTAGGAGACCTTCCCCATCAGACGAGTAATGGGGGTATGATCCCACACAGTCGGAAGATTCTATTTATAAACGATGCTGCTAAGAACTGACGAATCAAATTAATTCACGTTTTGCTACCACCCAATAAGAAACCAGAATTGCTTCATAAATATTAAACCTTTTCTGGAGCAATTTCACATGTTCTTTTCCCGGGTTTCGACACGGTAAGAATATTTTGTTCTGTGGAACTGTCTACTACAAACAAGTCACCTACCAGGACTATCTGAAACTCAAAATGGCTTACACTTCTAGAATATATATATATATATATATATATATATATATATATATATATATATATATATATATATACATACTTATCGGGGGTTATATAGAACATAATAGCTCTGCCTTACATAGTTTTCTACTAATACCTTTAGTATTTCCTTTTAACAGATTGTGGACCAACAGTAAAGAGAATCGAGTATGTTAACTAGATAAATATGCAGTTTAATGATGAAATGATGTTAGAAACGCAGTTTTGAAAGCAAATAGATAAATATTCGACAAAAATGAATTTGAAGCGATAACGATGAACAATAGCAAACGCATCGATTGGTCTAAAACGACAAAGATGTTAAAATATTAAATTAAAGATTATTAAATAAGGTCAGTTTATGAACAAAGGAAACGGATTATATTACAGTAACGAGAATCGAATGAGTAAGTCGTCCATAGACGTAGTCCACGTAGTAAGTCGTCCATAGACGTAAATAAGGGTTGCAGAGTTTCAGCAGTAGTAAATTGGTTAATAGAGTAATCGTTAGTACTGGAAATTCGGTACGTTTGTTAACTTAAGTGGAACGGCTCATCAAGAACTTGCTTACGTTGGACTTGAAGACAACTATATTGTAGCCAGAGAATCGCAGGAGTGAACGACGGGCCCTCAAGAATATAGTCCATATAATTATCAAAGAAATTGACGATGTCTCTCCGACTCGGTAATGGATCGAAGAAGGAACTTAACTCTATCTAAAAAGCACAATAAGGCTTGCATAATTATTGCTGTGTTACAAGAGATTTTCATTTACGGAGAGCGAGGAACAATGCTGAATTTAAAGTCATCATTTTTTTTCTCTGATGTTACCGCCTGGCTACAATGCAGAATCTTAGCTTGGAGATAACAATTCTGTGGTCAATCATGCACTCCGCACTTTGGTAATCAGAACATCCTGTTTGTCTACTTTTCTAGGGATGACACAGTTAATGAGATGTCATTGCTTGGATCTTGGATGCATCCAGGTAGTTTTGTTCCTATTAGACTGATGAAGCACATTAATAGTAATGTAGAGATCATGAGCGGTACAAGTCTTTAGGAAACATAATTCTTCACTTGTTGTACTTGCCATTCTCATTTCTTCCGATAACTTCTTCCTATGTCTAATAGTCTGTACTAATTCTGGCATTAAAGTCATCAATAATGAATAATTTGTCTGATAAATGACTTGTTAAGGAGATCTCTAGATCTTAGTAGGATCTGCCCTCCACCCCATCCGTATTGATCATCATTAGAACATGTGTTGATCAATAAGTCATGACTACGTATCAAAAGGTAAGCGCATTGTCATAAGTCAGTCATTGGTTCCTTTACGTATGGAAATCAGATTTCTGATCGTTTCGTTTATTTCCTATCAAACTCTTGTCTCTATACGTTCCGTAATACAACGTACTTTCCAGAAAAAAAAGGCATAACGATCTTCGACCTCAATGAGTTGAAACTTTCTCAGATATGCGAGTTTCTATATTAACTCTCCGGCTCCCAGAGAGGTATGTCTCTCGCAACTGCTTGCTTTCCGATTTACAAGAAAAGTACTACGTTCCGCGTACACATGATGAATGAGGTATTATTGTCTTGTGTTCGACCGCTGGGGTGTGATCGCTGCCAGTTGCCCTAAATTTGCTCAGGTGTGATAAAGCAGGCAATATTCAAGGTATCTTTTATACCCCCTTCCTCATGCTATGGATATGATCAGTGTATTAAAAAAAAAGGTTGCCCAGTCACTCAGCGGTCTACTGGGTTCATCTGCTTCCTCGCTCAGAAAGAAGGCAACTATATAGCGTGAATCACCTGTATGACAATTTGTGTACTGCAGCTGACAATGTATCCATAGCTGCTATGTCGTGACTCTCCCATCGTGTAAGGGCCTGTTCTGTAATTGACTATCAAATGATGCAATATCACGACCTACGCCTGAATTAGTTTACAGTGAAAGGAACTTTTGCAACTTTGTCAACACTTTTTCACTTTAAAAAAATCTGGATTATGGAAAGAGAGAGTTAGGACGATTGGGGATTATTGTAAGTGCAGGAGTTGCTAGAACCTTGCTAAAATTTGGCAAAGTAACTACCTATGTGGCCCAACTCCGAGTTTTTTCAGGGTTGTTTCCCTTTGATTAGACTGCCTATCAGAGCTAACTAGTTCTATCTACCTGAATTTGGAATGAAAATTTCCTTTTCCTGGTTTAGCAACCTATAATGGCTCCCGAATAGAGTCTAACCATAATTCACTCCATATTGTTTTATTTGTTGTTGTCAAAAACACACAAAGTGTATAAGAGTGTTAAAATGACACAATATATAAAATTGAAACTGTTTTCGTTTTTTGATATTGTTTTGTTTTGCTATTCAAGGCATAGTAAAAACTACGAGAGAAACATTTACTTATAGAAAGTAAACATTCCCAACTTAAAAAGCGATACGTTCCTCTATCGATCCGTTTCAAAAATAAAATATTCTTATTGTGGTTTTCGTTTTTTGCTTTTATTTTATTTTGTTTTGTTATCGGCGGCATATTAAAAAATATGAGAGACACGTCTTATTTAAGGTAAACCCTCTCAAATGAAAAAGCGATGCGTTCCTCTATCGATCCGTTTCTAAAATAAAATACTGTTGCTGCAGTTTTCGTGTTTTGTTTTGTTATTTAAGATAAATACTCCTAACTGGGTTCAAATTTGATAAATTCGCAGGCCACTCCATCTTCCGTAGCCCAGAGAAGCCCAGTTGTTGTAAGCACTATTTGCTTTTGTTTGCTGCTTGCGAGGGAACATTATCCTGCATAAAAATAATGATTCTTCTGAACATCAACTTTTGCTTCTTCAGCCATGGTGCAAAGTGGTCCTTCAGAAAAGCTATGTAAGCATTTGACGTCACTTTTACGCCTTATGGGACTCTTTATGGGCCAACATAAGTACCTATCCCAGCCAAAATTATTATTCCACCACCACCTTGTTGGCGCCTTAAACACTGATGACGATGTCGTCCATCCAGGATCTATCCCTTGCTCCAGCCATCTGGGCCACCAAGAGTGACACGCACTTCATCCGTGAACAAAACTCTGGAAAAATACGTAATCTGCCCATTTCAATCGGTTTTGTATGTGATGTTGCTTTAATGGAGGCTTTGTCACAGGTTTAACAGACTTTGGCCACTTATTTCAGGAGGCGATATCGAGTACGTTTTCAGACATTCTTCAATCCAGTTTGGTCAAAGACTTCTCGACTTCTCTGGACAGGTTTCTTAACAACATCACGTGTAATGTGGAGTAGAGAACGGCGTGAAACAACTCTAGATTTAACTTAATCAGCTCTCTTCCGTACCTTTGTAGGGTTATTGATAAAGTTCTTCACAGTTGTCCAATCTAAACGAATTCAAAGTCCAAGGCACAGGAAATCGGTTCGATCAGTACACACACAAACACGGTGACACGCCACCAACACGATCCAGCGTACACAATTACCAACCAGCCGTTCTTTCCTGTCGCCTTGCCTTCCAAAACGACCTGAATTTATAGTTGTCGAAGACCAACTGATTTGCATATATGCACGAGATTTTGCGGGAGTTTCCGAGATCATACCATTACAAAACGCCGTCGGCGCCATGTTGGAATTCTTTTCCTATCCTAGCTTCGCAGCGATGACAAAGCACACACGCACACCTAGGTCGGTTGAACGGTAAGCCCTCATTTTCACAGCTTTCGCCCCCCCCTGATATCATTATCACAGAGGGGGCAGGGAGGCGGCGACAATGGGCTTGAACTGCCCGCTAGAAAAAGCGGTGCCGTTGTCGGTCAGTATTTCGGGAGGAGGGCCACGCTCAAGGAAGACACTTTCCAGTTCCCGGACAACGGCGGACGCGTCCTGTCGGCGAAGTGGCCGCCACAACGCAAACATAGACGGTCCACAGTCAATCATCGTCAAAAAATCCCCGCCGTTGTGGTGGGTCACGTCCACCGCGAGCCTGTCCCAATTGTTCTTTACGCTCAGTTTTCCCTTCTTCCACCGGGCAGGTGCCGGATCGATCGACTTGCTGGTTTCACAACTCCTCACCACTGATTCTACCTCCTTCCTTGACACACAGGGGTCGACCAGTCTAGCGAAGTAGAGAGTTCGGTTTACACCGGGGTGCCCACTCAGGCAATGGACGTCAGCAACATGGTCTGGTTTGAATCGACGCCCCACCACGGCGCAGTTAACAGGTACCGGTTCTTCCATTTCTTTCGGCAGGTCCAGCCAACGGCGCGGCACTCTGATCAGCCGATCCGCGCGATTCTGACAGGACTGTACTAGCGTCACATCCACGACCAGGTTGTATTCCTTGATGGTTCCGGTTAGGGTAGCAAGCCGCCTCCGTATGAACATTTCGCCTGATGCCTTCGTCGCCAATCGTACCTTTCCACTCAAGGCATCGGTCGTCCACCGATACACACATGTGGAGTCTGTAACGATGTGCAGAACTCTGGCTTGCCACTGTAGCGCCAGGTTGACCCCCTTCACTGTGGCATCGAGTTCAGACAGGTTGATGTACCTGGCGTCATTTTCTGGCCGAAGCCAGCAGGCATCTTCCACGATAGATCCGTTGACCACCAGAGCAACACCGAGGGCGAACGAGCTGGTGTCCACCCAAACCGTAAACTCGCTCCCGTCGACGCACCATTTCCCTCGCACCGGATCGTCCCCGGAGACTCTGGCCAAGGTCTCTTCTAGCATTTTCCGCAGGGCGGGGTCGCGCAGCTCATCGTCCCACCCGTTTGACATGAAAGTCGATCGTCGCTTTATGACCGTAACCGCCACCCGGAGCCACCCACACACGTGGAAGTGGCCCACCAGTTTCCCACAGATGGAGAAGACGCACCGACGCGTGACGCTAGTTGTGACTTCTGGGACGTCACCACCTCTTTCCCAGCGGAGTCCGTCCGCGCTGCCGCTCACGTGCAGGCCAAGCACCTTCGTCCCATCTCGCAGTCGCTCCGGCTCCTTGCACGTTAGCCCGAAGCTTTCGAAGTGTTCTTTAACCTTCTGTGCAGGCATGAGGCTCTCGTTCACGTAGATGTCATCGATATATTACGATGTCGTTTGTTGCTCGACTTCGTCCTGACGGCAAATCGCCTGCATGATTGCCGTCATGATGTTTGGGGCCACGTTCAGACCAAACCCTAGCCTTGTCAAGTAATAACGTGCCCCTTTAATCTTGACCGTCTGGTACGGCCACAGCGATTTTTCGACGCGTATCTGCAAGTAAGCTCTTCGCAAATCCAATATTGCTGCGTCCGCCCCTTGTTGCCGCCAGTCTCTCAGTTTGTGTGCACAGACGTCTGCACCCGCCGTGTGCGGGTCAACGTGCTCGTTGAGTTCCCGGTAGTCCATGACGGGTCGGACTTTTTGTTTGTTCTCCTGCCTGATAGCCATCAGGAGAATCAACCCCTTTGGGGGCCCAAGTTCGTCTTCCGGGTACGGGACCTGCCAACCATTGGCCTTCCAAACCTGGAGCTCTGCCTCGTACTGCCCCCTAAGATGTGCGGGAGGAGGATACTCCGCCAGCCGATTCCGCAGGGATACTGGTGGCTGGTCACCACCCCACTTCCAGGACACGGTCCAGGCGTTCGTGCCCCTGTCGTATTTTGCGTGGAAGTCGGGTTCATCAAGAGTGATGGCTGCGCAGACCGGTGTCTCAAGTTGGGAGAACCTTACATCACTGCGCCGTTTATGGTGATTCCGCCCAGCCGTGTAATGGAATCTATTCCAAGAAGAAGGTCGTACCCCAGTAGATCCCCGTCGACGACCAAGGCCTTCACAGCCACCGGGGGGCCACTGCCAATGATTACGTAGACCTCGCTCACCCCACTACACATCAGCGAATCTCTGCCAACGGTTAGTACCGGGATCTTCCGCTCCTTCCATGCGGTGCAACATCCCTTGCGTATCAGGGTTTGGGTGCACACGGTATCAACCAGCGCTGAGCGTTTGCGCTCTTCAACATCCACGATTACTTCAGGGAGCGCCTTTTTCACAGCCGCTTTGGGGAGGGTTTTGGCGCCGCGGCTTCCTCCCCCTGCTCGTTTCCCAGACACGCCCGAGCTTAATGGCCTGGCTTGCCGCAACGGTAACAACGCATCCGCTTCCGTGCTCCATAATCCGGGGCGCGCTTCGCGTCACTCCTACAATCCCTGGCGAAGTGGTTGGAGCCGCCACATTTATAGCATCGTCGGCCATCTAGAGGCGATTTCAATGCCTCAACTGCCGCCGAGACTGGCTCCTCGTCGTCCTTCATGATGTTTCGGGCTCTAGCCAATAGCTCCTCTAATCCAAGCTCATTGAGCCTCGATGACGCCCGCAGCAGTCGACTGGCGCTTTCCGGGAGCCCAGACAGGAAGGCGCACGCCAGTATACGGTCGCTTGCACCCCTGAAGGGGGCGGCAAGCTTCTTCAGGTCGGCCAGATAGACATCCACCGTCTCCCCTGGCCCAAGCCGTCGTCCAGAAAATTACCGCCAGGCAACAAAAGGGTCATCTTCAAATGCTCCGTACAACGCCTCTTTAATTTGTTCCATAATCGCGTCATCCCCGAGCTGCTGATATACGGCATAGGCCCTCTTGGTGAGCCTAAGCGGAATGACTATAGCTGGGTCCTTTATCTTGCACAACCGGCAAACGCGTTCGGCTTTCTCTAGCCATTCAACCACCGAAGGTCCGTCCAGGGAGCCGTCAAATTCTGGGATCAATTTCAGGTCGAACTTGTCCATACCGGAGATATCCGCCGAAATAGCTTGAAGTTGAAGTCCAATCTACACAAATTCAAAGTCCAAGGCACAGGAAAGTGGTTCGATCAGTACACACACAGACACGGTGACACGCCACCAACACGATCCATCGTACACAATTACCAACCGGCCGTTCTGTCCTTACTCCTTGCCTTCCAAAACGACCTGAATTTATAGTTGTCGAAGACCAACTGATTTACATATATGCACGAGATTTTGCGAGAGTTTCCGAGATCATACCATTACAGAACACCGTCGGCGCCATCCTGGAATTCTTTTCCTATCCTAGCTTCGCAACGATGACAAAGCACACACGCACACCTAAGTCGTTTGAACGGTAAGCCCTCATTTTCACAGCTTTCGCCACATTTGATGGTACCTGACTATTTTCGATATTTCGAGGGTAGTTTGAACTTCTAGCTGTTCTGTAATAGTACTCTTTTCAGAACTACTCAAACCACGACCTATTTTATTGACGAAACAAACTTCCTTGTTAATAATTTGACAGACCTCAAATACAGTGGATTCAGTAATTACGATGGCAAGTTGTTTACATTGCGCGGAACAGTACGGAAATTTCACAGTACGCGCAGCTCAGCATTGCCAACGTTTCCGAAGCTTTTGACACGAAACTACGGGTAAGTTTCTGAAACTGGTAAAAAATGTAATCTCGTTTATAATTTGACACGCAATGTTTATATATATATATATACATATATATATATATATATATATATGTATATATATATATATATATATATATATATATATGAAAGCGTAAAAATAAAAAAAATACGATTAGAGTTAGATTCTTAACGCCTAAAACGCCTACCCATCTTATGAATTTCCTGGGTGAGTGCCAAGTTTTGTTAGTTTATCGAACTTTTAAATGTAAAAAAGGTAAGATAGTACCACAAACCAAAACAAGATTGCCATTTTGGAAAAAAATAAATAAATAAATAAAACAAAAGTCTATTACAGCTAAGAAAACTTTACAAAATAAAATTGTCGACTCTACTTGACTAAAAATAATAAAGAAAAGGTCTTGGAAGAAGCAAGATAAAAATCCAATAATAGAATCTGATCTTGAAATTACCATACAGTAATTAGTTTGCTTTTCTTTTGGAATGTTTCTGTTGTGTGTGTGCTTTTTTTTTTAATAAGTCTTTCTACTCTCGAGTCGATTCTCGAGTGCATGCGTATTTTTCAAAATAATTGGGATCTTCATTTTATTTCAATTTGTTTTTGCTTTGTTCCGCTTTCATTTTCAGACATCCGCTTTCATTTTCAGACTTCCGCTTTCATTTTCTTACTTCCGTTTTCTGTTCATTTTCTTTCTGTATTCTCATACAACGAATACGGAGTAGCTTTTCATATATTAATGAAACATATAGAATCGTTATTTACTCTATTTGCGGCCATATTTTCTTTCATAATTTATTTTTAAAACTTGTTCATAGTCACGTATTATTTATTTTTGATGTTTATTTTTTGTTTCTTTAAACTTTTTTCTTATATTTCATCATTCTTTCCTTTTGCTTGTTTTTATTTTCACTTCTTTTTATATGGATCACTTTTCCTACATTTTACTTGCTTATCGTTGTAACGCTCATTACTTATTGTTGTAACGGTTATGAGTTATCGTTGTAATGCTCATGACTTATTATTGAAACGGTCATAAAGTATCGTTGTAACGCTCATAACTTATTGTTGTAACGGTCATGAGTTATCGTTGTAACGCTCCTGACTTATTGCTGTAACGGTCATGAAGTATCGTTGTAACGCTCCTGACTTATTGTTGTAACGGTCATGAAGTATCGTTGTAACGCTCATTACTTTTTGTTGTAATGGTCATGATTGATCGTTGAAACGCTCATAACTTATAGTTGTAACGGTGAGGAATTATCGTTGCTACGCTCAGAACTTATTTTGGTAACGGTTATGAGCTATCGTTGTAACGCCCATGACTTGCTGTTGTAACGGTCAGGAATTATCGTTGTAACCCTCATGACTTATTGTTGTAACGGTCATGAATTATGGTTGTAACGCTTATAACTTATTGTTGTATCGGTTTTGATTTATTGTTGTAGCACTCATGACTTATTGTTGAAACGGTCATGAATTATCGTTGTAACGCTCATGACTTATCGTTGTAATGGTCATGAAGTATCGTTGTAACGCTCAGGACTTATTGTTGTAACGGTTATGAATTATCGTTGTAACGCTCATGACTTATTGTTGTAACGGTCATGAATTATCTTTGCAACGCTCATGATTTATTGCTGTAGCAGTTATGAGTTATCATTGTAACACTCATGACTTATTGTTGTAACAGTCATGAGTATTGTTGTAAAGTTCATGACTTTTTGTTCTTACGGTAATGAAGTATCGTTGTAACGCTCATAACTTATTGTTGTAACGGTCATGAATTATTGTTGTAATGCTCATGACTTCTTGTTGTAACGGTCATGAATTATCGTTGTAACGGTCATAATTTATTGTTGTAACACTCATGAAGTATCGTTCTAACGCTGATGACTTATTGTTGTAATGTTCATGAATTATCGTTGGAACGCTCATGACTTATTGTTGTAACGGTCATGAAGTATTGTTGTAACGCTCATGACTTATTGTTGTAACGGTCACGAATTATCGTTGTAACGCTCATGAGTTATTGTTGCTACAGTGAGGAATTATCGTTGTAACGCTGATAACGTATTGTTGTAACGGTTATGAGTTATCGTTGTAACACTCATGATTTTTTGTTTTAACGGTCATGAATTATCGTTGTAACGCTCATGGCTTTTAGTTTTAACGGTTATGAGTTATTGTTGTAATGCTCATGAAATGTTGTTGTAACGGTCATGAATTATCGTTGTAACGCCCATGACTTATTGTTGTAACGGTCATGAATTATCTTTGTAACGCTCATGACTTATTGTTGCTACGGTCAGGAATTATCGTTGCAATGCTCATGACGTATTGATGTAAGTGTTATAAGTTATTGTTGTAACGCTCATGACTTATTGTTCTAACGGTAATGAAGTATCGTTGTAACGCTGATGACTTATTGTTGTAACAGTCATGAATTATTGTTGTAATTCTCATGACTTCTTGTTGTAACGGTCATGAATTATCGTTGTAACGGTCATGATTTATTGTTGTAACAGTCATGAAGTATCGTTGTAACGCTGATGACTTATTGTTGTAATGTTCATGAATTATTGTTGTAACGCTCATGATTTATTGTTGCTATGGTCAGGAATTATCGTTGGAACGCTCATGACTTATTTTCGTAACGGTCAGGAATTATCGTTGTCACACTCATGACTGTTTATTGTAACAGTCATGAAGTATCGTTGTAACGCTCATGACTTATTGTTGCTACAGTTAGGAATTATCGTTGTAATGCTCATGACTTTTTCTTCTACTGGTCATGAATAATCGTTGTTACACTCATGACTTATTATTGTAACGGTCATGTATATTAGTTGTAACGCTCATGACGTATTGTTGTAACGGTTATGAGTTATCGTTGTAACGCTCATGTATTACTGTTGTAGCTTTATAACGCTCATGATTTATTGGTTAACGGTCATGAATTATCGTTTTAACGGTCATAACTTATTGTTGTAACGCTTATGAATTATTGTTGTAACGCTTATGAATTATTGTTGTAACGCTTATGAATTATTGTTGTAACGCTCATGATTTTTTGTTTAAAAGGTTATGAATTACCTTCGTAACCTTCCTGACTTATTGTTGTAACGCTTCGTTCTTTTACTAGTCATAATACACGCACCCCCTTGATTCGTCTGTAGAGTTCGAACCGTTCGACGCGAAAAAACAGTGACGGTACCTGAAAATTTATTTTATGTTATATAATTGGCTATTAGGAGAGAAATTATCTATTATTTTTTATCTATGTCTCAGTTTATCTAATTATTGGTGTATCTATTTATCTGTTTAGTTGTATATCTATCTATTTAAATGGAGAAGTAGAGATATGGAAATATGTTTTGATAATGTTATCAAAACATGTTAAAACAAGTCAGACTCGGTGAACTGGTCAAGTTTGCACTGGAAGCTCTGAACAGCTGATCGATGACGTGTCGTTTTTCACATGTTCCGATTTGCTGGACATATCATTTGAATTGGAATTTGGACATCAAATAAAGTGGATAGGTTAACAGATTGCCCTCTCTGGGAAAGAGGTGGCGTGTTTCAAAATGGATACTGAGAAACCCAGACGCCAGAAATACACACTTTCCATTCTTCTGCATATCAACACCTGGGAAGTGAAATAAAATAAGACCAATCATCGCCTTGACTCGTTCGAAACGTTTTATCGAACAGGTTCTCAGCTCCATCCAAGAACAGATGAAATTCTCAGGTAGACCAAAAGACAAAAGTCCAAAGACGCAGTTGAAAAGCAATGTGGAAATACATGTCTGACACATAAGCACGCATCAACACTTTGATTGCTCAAGTATGGATTCCTTCAGTTTTGACGGACTATGGATACCCACTGTAGGGGTGCCTGCGCGTGAAATATGTGTGGCAAGAGTTGCACAGTCTCCAACCACACCTCTCTTAAATCAACACTGTTGCATACCAGTGACAAGTTGAGGTATGGGACGACTGGAAACAATGTCAAGATGAGCGAAGAGCACATACCGCTCCTAGATTTCCCAAATGGTCACCCATTTAGTACTAGTCAGGCTCAACGTTGCTTAACTTCGGTTATCTGGCGAGAACCGGTGTGTCAACGTGATTATACCGTACATTGCTCAAGTATATACACATCACAAAAGAAAATAGATCACAAAGACACGTATACAACTATATACGTTCTTAAATAGTAAAATTTTTACATCGGTCATGTAAACACCATTCCCCAATATGAGTTACGTTTAATATGGTGCCGTTCGAATAAGGTAACGTAATATACGTTAATATGAGATCCGTCCGAATAAAGCAGCGAATTATATATTGATTTGGTGCTGACCGACACGTGTATATATATATATATATAACATATAATTTGTGTGTGTATATATATATATATATATATATATATATATAAATATATATATATATATATATATATATATATATATAAAGCTTACACAGCACCTTCTCATTAATTTTACCTTCTCATCCTACCAACTCTTCCAACATGAACGCACATCCTCTTTAATAGACAGAGGAAGACCGAAAGTATGGGCGAAAATCGTGTTCCTGAAAATATCAAATAAAAATCATGTTGTATTACTACACGTCACCCAATAAAAATATAAAGAAAACGCATAAACTTTTATATCATTACGCATTAATTTTTATACATGCACACACACACACACACACACGCACACACATATATATATATATGTGTGTGTCGATGACTACAAATATTTAAGCCTCTCTCTTTGGGTAGAGCACTGTTATAAGTAATCTCATTCGCTACTTAATTGACTGAAAAAGGCAACGCTCGCTCTTTGTTTATAAACGTGCGGTTAGAGCACTGTAAAAGTGATGGACGGATGTTTGTTTAAAAAGACATTTGGCGGGATAATTTACAGGCGCTTGTCCCGTGAGTCGATCGGTAGACCTGTTGACTGTAAACGCGATAGTTCTAGGTTCAATCCTAGGCGTGGGAGATGTGCTAGTCTAGCGGCACTGATGAGTTCTGATACAAAGAAACAGGACGTTATGTCGATGACTAAATATATATATATATATATATATATATATATTATATATATATTTATCTATGTATCTATGCCAGGTCATGTCATATGCTACTGGTACCATGTAACTCGGTACTACCTGCCTCATGGTCGGGTCACCGGCGACTAAACTGGCTTCCTTCCAAAGAGTGAATGAACCTTTTTTCGTGGTTAACGGCCAACTAGCACCGTGTGTCTTTGTATGTATGTATGTGTGTGTTGGGGTGGAGAGGGCTCCCGTAAGCCGTGGTGAAGGCAACCTTTCTAGGAGGAGCAAATCTCTGATTTAAAAAAACATAAAACGGGAGACCAGTACCCGCATTAAGCTGGTCTGCAGTTTAACTTGTTGCTAGTTATCTTGCTCTTGCTTGTTGCTGGATCTCAACATTTTGAACTGAGAGAGAGACTAAGCTGTCGTACAAAGCTAAGACTCTGTAACATCATCTGTGTATAGATACTCCCTCAGGCATTTGTCTATTAAAATGGTCCTGTGGCGATGGAAGTAATTTTTGGGGTCATGAACTTAAGTGTCTGAGGGAGTAGCACTCGTCTGACAAGATGTTGCTATCATCCTGTATCTATGCATGCATATATATATATATATATATATATATATATACATATATATATATATACATGCATAGGTACATAGATACATAGTTACAAATATATATATATATATATATATATATATATATATATATATATATATTTATATCGCATTTTTTAAAGTGGTTTTCTCTTTGGCATTTTGTGATTTATCTTTTTCCATAGTATGTTATACATTGTTTAGAATTATATTTTATCATATAGAAGTCGTTTGTTTACAAAGTATACGACTACAGATCAAATTAATCCCTCAGATCGCTGCACATGATGTTACCGATACGTAGAAGCAGCATTTTAAAGCATTTTAATTAATTTTGTACGTATTGTTATTACTTAAATAATGTATCCATGATTGTTTGTTATTTCTTCTTTCAGATTATTACAGCATAATGTATATTTTTATGCAATAGTGTCTTCCATGTTGACCCGAAAACGACCATCATTAAATCAACATAAAAAGAGAGTCATCTTCCATCATGATAATGCGCGCTCCCACTCAGCACTAGTGATCAAAGGTCTACGAGGAAAAATTAGTTGGAAAATTTTGCATATTCTGTGATGTTCATCAAATAAGCAAGCGGCCACGTGTTTGTGCCTTATGTGGCTGTACAGACGATAAATAAATAATCAACACTCACATCGGAAACGTCCTTCTGTGCGCTGGCCGAGAAGAAAGAATAGTCAAAAAGATCCGTAATCTTTTAAAGCCTTCGATCTTGCACAGTTCTCGCATGGTCACATGACACAACTGCTAATGAGTCATGCTAGACACGATAAAAGCAGGTCGCTGGGAGGAGTTGGGGAAAAGCGTTCAGACCTGCATACCGTGAACAGTGCTCTGCGTCATATCAGACTTCTTGATGCAATCCGTGTAGTAAAATTTGCTTTGCGTTTCGTTAGATCTTTTCTTTTTTGCTTTGCTACATATTCGCCTCACCTGGCTCCCTCGTATTATCAAATATTGCAAGGATTACTTTTAGTAAACATCATGAGAGAATATCGAACACGAGTTAGATTTATATTTAAGATTAATACCTAATGAATTTGACGAGCGAACCCTTTATAAGCTAGTATCACGTCAATCGATTCCAAAGGTTGTTATTGTCATAAATAAAGCTGTACAAAATCATCGTTTTTCATCTTCAAGTTAAAATAAAAACTTTGACACTGACTTGACACAAACGATCCGTATACAAAAGTATACGCTCGGTATTAGCATAAAACGACCCAACAACGCTTGACAAACATCTAAACTAAACCAAATTCCCTGAATATATATTTGATGACAAAGATCTTTCTAGGGTTATAATCAGGATTCGGTTCTGGGATTCGGGAAGGGGTGAGTAACTCTCTCGACAACAGCACGTTTCTGCCCTCTTCTTTTCCAATCAACCACACCTGACCTCTCGCCACCAATGTCACAATTCACAATCCGAACGTCAGCAATACAAAATTCTTTTCAAGAGAAGATGTTCACAACTCTTTTCTCTCTGCTGCCCCAGGGAATTTTTCCCTGCTTTTATATCCTCCTATCTAGAAAAAAAGGAAGAAACAGGGAAAAAATAGCTTCTCCCATCATGCTCTGCCTTCCCAAGATGCCCTTCGCGTATACAAATGTGCTGGCCATCCTTTCCTTCTTCTTTCCCAAAGAGCGATGCAGATACGCCCGGTACGTTTCTTTCTTTTTTTCTTCTTTTCTAACCATATACCCCACAAACTTGAAGCATAATAACGTTGTCCAAAATTACTGGATTCAGCATTAAAACATCGACAAAGACGTGATATACCGTAAGATAAAACAATCAAACTAAACTGTTTCTCGGTTCGCCATGCTGAGTTTTGAATCAGTACTTTCAGCACTAAACGGAGAGATTATTTTTCTTGTATACAGTATGATATTATCGCCATACTGAAAGAATTGATGAGAGGTATTGGGTTTGTAGATAGCCAAGAAAGACATAGGAGGAAGCCATGCTCAATTTCAGAAGCATTTCCGATGGGTAGATGATGTGTAAAAGTCTTGGAGATAAAAAAGAGTTTTTCGTGGGTCTATAGAAGTCTTGGGCTTTAAAATGTTGCATACAAAGAGCAAACTTTCAGCAGTAAACGGAGAGATTCTCGTATGGACACAAAAATATGTACAGAAATAATAAAAATATTTTTATGAAGCCATGCCTGTTTCTGATTGGTTGCTAGCAAAACGTGTCTTCATTTGATTCGTCAGTTCTTATCGCAAATGTCTATGTGGAACCTTTCAAGTTTCTTTAATAATACCATCATCATATTCTTCGGAATTGTGAGGATGAGTTTCCTTGCTGCTTCGGTTGCTTAGAGATTGGTTAGAAAGTACAAGAATCCGTTCTAAACAATCAGCTCGACAGATGCGGAGCCAGAAATTTGCCCAGTATCTGTCGGTCTGAGGTACGCCGCCTGAATATCATCCAGGAAGTCCACCATCTAAGGTCTCAGCATCCAACTTTCGAGTATAGTAAGTTTATTACTTCCTGCCTGAGGCGATCAGACCGGGGAATGGGGGGGCGGCTTGCTTGACATATCCACTTTCCTGACCTTGTGTCACACCATACTAAGATCAGCAGAATGTAAATTTCTACCCTCATAATATTCTTTGGAATTATGCCGCTTTGGTTGCTTATATACTGCGTAAAAAGTACCAGCAAAGAATCCTTTCTCGACAATCAGCCCGACAGATGCGATGTCAGGCACTGACCCACTACCTGTCGGACTGAGGTACGCCGTCTGACTATTACTTTGGAGGTCTATCATCCAAGGCCTTGCTATCCGGATTTCGGATGGGGTAAGTTTATCGCTTGCTGCCTGAGGTGCCCCGACCGGGCAATGCCGACGGAGATGCCCAAACAATTTTTGCTAGGCAAGAGTGCCCCTCCTTTAGGGGCGCTGTGTAATTATGATGCAAAGGTTTCGCAATCCCTAACCACACCTCTCTTGAATCGGCACTGCTTGAGTCCAGTGGCAAGGAGAAGTCCAGAACGACCGGAACCAATTCCGAGATAAGCTGAGAGCACCTAGAATTCCCATATGATTACCCGTTTTAGTACTGGCCAGGCGCAACGTTGCTTAACTTCGTTTATCTAACAGTACACGGTGTATCCACGTGATTATGGCATATCTATAGTGGAATGGGACAGTAAATGGATGACAACATCTAATGCTACTTAGACTAAGCCTCTTTCCTTTAACAAGTAAAAGAAGTTTCTCAACGCTCGATTGCCATAACAAATAGCACCATAGCCGAGAACTCCTCGTTCAAATTTTTCGCAGTCTACGCGAGCTGGAACAAAAGCAATGATGACTGCTGCAAAGAAGCCAGGCTCTCTCTTCCATGCTAGACAATTATTCACACGTGAGAGTATTCTATATCTCTACAATTGAGTATTGCTGCCACATGTGGGTTGATGTATTTGCTATTAGACCCTCACTCTTAGACAGAACTCCCCGCAAAAGAGTCTTAAGTCTACCAGGTCCTGCATTATCGGCCAAGCCCAAACATCTGTCCTGTCGCTGTACTATTGCATCTATCGCTTTGTTTGCATTCAATCTGGCTTACTATTATCATTTTCCAATTCCTTGTTATTTTCATATTCGTTATCATCAACTTTCCTTTAATTTCTGAACGGTAGCTGTAATACCAGTGAGAGTCCTATCATTTTGTTGAATAGAACCTATTTCTTACTCGTAACCATCTGCACCTCCTCATAATTTTTCCTCTTTCCACAAAAGCATCTTTATTTCTCCTGCGTTTATTTCTCTGTTTTCACCAAGGTCAGCATCCTATCATTTCTTTTTCTTAAATTTACTTATACGTTTATTTACCATATTTTTTCCTTTTTACCGTTATTAAATTTAACTCTGTAATATCATCACAGACTTCTCGCTTTCATCTTAATATAATTCACCAGTAATATCCTTCTTTACTTCTTCGTCATCTCTCAACTATTCTATTTATCATTTGCTTATATATTATACTTTCTCTTAAGCAATACACGCTTCTTTCGTCTCTAAATTCTAGTCAATCTACTTATGTATTCCGCTATTGTGAACCAATAATTGTGTCGACTGAAATACGCCGTTAATTTTCCGTCTTCCACGCGGCGTTTCTTATTTTAAATCCGCCATCTTTATTTTTCTTTCATCCGATTTCAATGTTTACAATTTATTTTCGCACAATAATACGAACATGTGGCGATACTACAGCGCAATCATCCATCAAATAGAAATATAGATGAAAGCAATTATTTTTATTTTCCGAGTTGAGGTTGATGTGGTAGAGAGGGTAAGGCGAACGATAATATTGTCATTTTCTTATTTCATTTTAACCAGTTTGCTTTTTCATTTCATGTTGTTAAATTTTTTACATGGTTTGAATTTATTGCGTTGTTATTGTTCTATTATATGTATATATATATATATATATATATATATATATATATATATATATATATATATATATATATATGTAGAAATATGTTTCTTCTACTTTGAATGCGTATGTTATTTAATACATTCCTCTCTCTCTCTCTCTCTCTCTCTCTCTCTCTCTCTCTCTCATGCTTCCTTAAGATGTTAACTAATATCTTCGTGCTCGGCGCCGATGTTATTTTTTTTTACACTTCGGCACAAAAACGACCAAAGTCAAGGCCATTTTAAAAATGTTCTTTTCCCTGTTGATTGCAGTACGATGCAAATCCTTGGAGTAAAACATTACAGGCTTTGTCCCCTTTTTTGAGAAGGGGTTAGGTACCCTTACTGGAGAATAATAACGTGCCTGCCCGGAAATTTTTTTTACCCTTTCCCGCGCTCTCTCTCCGTTTCTTCCCCACACACGCGCATATACATATTTATTAAATTATGAAAATATATTTATGGCAATTAATCTAAACCGTCCGCGTTTCTTCACCGCGGGGGAATCGTCATTCTACAGATATGCATAGTATATTATAAGTATGTACGTTTAATAATGATTATATATATATATATATATATATATATATATATATTGTAGTGGAGTCGGGACAGGTGAAAATAGGAAAACACGACAACTGGTGAGAATACGAAGAAATTTATATCCAGAACAGGGTTAGTTAGTGATACAAAAACATTAGTAAGTCCGTAGGGAGTCGTCTCTGTACAACATTCGGATAGCTCTCATTGAGCGGTCTATACTTGCTGCTTATATGGCTAATAGATAAGTCCATCTTAGTGATTATAAGGGTGTGTATATCCCCACACCATATATATATATCTTTATTTGTGGACTTATTACTGTTTAAAATATATCAGAAATATTTCAACTTTAAAAAAGGAAAAAAAAAAAAGAAATTTAATCTATTTTTTCCTCTCTTAATATAATATTCTGCATTTTTAACGTGTTTTAAAAACATTTTGATCTGTTTATTCAATGTTTTTAAATTCTTAGTCAATATTCCAAGAGTTTTAATTTAAATTCTTATACCTTCAAAGGAACACGCACTAAAAAGCTCACAAATAAACAAGTTTGTTTACACAACGTGCGTTTTCAACAACAACAAAACAGCAGTCCACCTTGGACTTAATAACACAAGGATTTTACTTTCAAGGAAAAAACAGGTAATTGAACTTTATCACTATCTGGAGATGTGCTTGTTACGGTACGAAATATGTCAGGAAAATATCTTGTTTCTAAAAAGAAAAACATTAAAGAAAGAAATTTAATTGTATTTTTCTTCTTTCTTTTAATAAACTAGTTTACATTTTTAATGAGTTCATAAAACATTTTACTCTGTAAATATATATATATGTGCGTGTGTGTGTGTATAATTATTTACATAGACAAACAACGTCGCAGTCCACAAGAGCCATGACATCCGACGAACCGAAGTCCAAGACTCGAGTTTCGCTTTCATTTGGGCTCATCAGTTACATATATCCGAACCCAGGATTCGAAACCCGAGCTTCTTGCATGCGAGGCAAGCACTCAACCAACTGAGCAAACGTCCCGTGCACAATAAATTTTTTAACTAACACAGATCAAGCAAACCGCAGCGAAATCCGACTGTGGAACGGACCTACTTCGTCTCGACAAAAGACGCAGTCATTCAACCAGCTAATAACCCTAAGCCGATGTCTCCCAAGTAGGAATTTTCAACTCCAAAAAAACGATGCCATCCAGCAATGTTAACCTAGCGAGCCATTAATAATAGAATATATATATATATATATATATATATATATATATATATATATATATATATAAAATTTATTTATACAAACATTAATGGCTACATATGTGCATACATGTTTCTGTAATCACCCGCGTTGGGGGATTACGTCTTCAGGTCAAGAATTATCGTCGAGAACTGATATTTCAAACAAAAACATTTTATTTCGTTTACAAAGTTAGAATGTAACATGGGTGGGGGTTATGAGCGGGGAGAGGACAAGTGAGGTCTTTGAAGATAATAAACATCTTCTTTTTTATTTCCCTTTTTTATATTCCCTTTTTTAAGTTCATCTATCCCATCTTTTGGTTTTTATGGCACAAGGTAATTGAGAATGTAGCATTTCATATACCTGCTCTCTTTGGTAGACACATGTTGTTTCATTGGATGTACTTCTAGGAAACTAAACTCTACTGGCTAAATGTATATATATATATATATATATATATATATATATATATATATATATATATATATATATGTGTGTGTGTATGTGTGTGTGTGTGTGTGTGTGTTTTCCTAAATCGGTGTCCTATTTCCGTTACGTAGATTACATTTTTGTCATGTGTTATTCCTGTACGGAAGCTGAGGGGTTGTTAGAACAATTAAACTTACTTCACCCTGCAATAGCGTTTACTATGGAAGGTGAAGTTACGACTCATTACCATTCTTAGATGTTCTCATTGAAAGATCCGGTATGAGTTTTGCTACTAGCATATATAGAAAACCCACATTTACAGCGCAATAAATTAGCTGGGTTTCGTTCTCCCCTGGAATCAGAAAATTAAATCTTTAGTGCATCGGCCTTTGTTGATCTGCTCTAGTACTTAACTAGATGCGGAACAAGCATAACTGAGATCTTTTGGCTAATGGTTATCTTTTAAACGTAATTCAAAAATGTGTGAGGGATAAAATCTTGGCGTTTAAAGGCGGTACGTTTGTAACCCCTCAAAAATGTCCCATATATGTGAAAATCCCGTGGATTGGTGTCAAATGCCTGAAGTTTTCGCATGAAACTACTACAGCCGTTTCACGTTGCTATTTTGCAATGAAGGTTCGAACTGTGTTTGGGATGAGAAATGCTTTCCCCTCTTTTCGAAAGGATGGTATCCCAACCACTCAATATAATATGTTTGTTTATTGGTTTAACGGTCAGTGTGAAGCTGGCTACGTGGGCCATACCATTCAACGCTTGGAGGTTATAATTTCTTAACATGTCCCTCCTTCGATACGTAGACACAAAAAAGGCCAACATCCGGGTGTTTACCAGATCATAAGTCGGCCATTGGTGAACATTTATTACAGTGCCAAATCTGAACCGATGGTTACATTTATGAAACTTTCTCGGTTTTACATAGTATTCTCGAGGCAGTATCCATTAAGTTGCGCCAACCATCTCTGTGTAAGCAAAGAGAGTATACCTATAATTAAGAACGCATGGGTATTCGATGAGATTGTTTCTTTTTCTCCTATGCCGTATACAATTTCTTTTTTTCTTTTTTACCCTCGCTATTAATTTATAGTCTTTTGATCATGTTTTTAAACGATGTTTTCTTCCCGTTACCAACGTTAATCTTGAAAAGGGTTGGCTAAAAGTCGTCTCGATAGGTTTTTCTTCCTTATTTATCCCTTTTATCTAATTTATGTTTGTTAAACATACAATTAGAGCTTAAGAGAAATATACTTTACCAGTGTACTTTGGTCTTCTGTTTGAAAGTTTCTTTTTAATGGTTTAGTTTTAAACTATAGAAAGAAAAAAACAAAACAAAACAAAAACAAGCAAAAAACAACAACTAAACCCTAAGCAATTCATAATGGATCTGCGTTCGATGTTATTCAAAAGTGTTATATATATATATATATATATATATATATATATATATATATATGTGTGTGTGTGTGTGTGTGTTTGAAACAGTCACAGAATACATGAGCACACAATACGGGAGCAATTGGTAGATATTATCGAAAATGCCGAGAGCGTGTTTATGCTGAACATAACGAAGCTTTGAGTAGTAGTAGAAATACTTTGAAATAGTAGGCGTCTAAATTTGCTGATTACACACTTTCCGAGAGAAGGTATGTAACGTAACCGAGGCTGAAGTGATCCAAAATACAAGTGATCCAAAATACAAGTGATCCAAAATGCAAGTGATCCAAAATGCAAGTGATCCAAAATACAAGTGATACAAAATACAAGTGATCCAAAATATAAGTGATCCAAAATATAAGTGATCCAAAATATAAGTGATCCAAAATATAAGGAATCCAAAATACAGGTGATCCAAAATATAAGGGATCCAAAATACAAGTGATCCAAAATACAAGTGATCCAAAATACAAGTGATCCAAAATGCAAGTAATCCAAAATACAAGTGATACAAAATACAAGTGATCCAAAATATAAGTGATCCAAAATATAAGTGATCCAAAATATAAGTGATCCAAAATATAACTGATCCAAAATACAAGTGATCCAAAATACAAGTGATCCAAAATACAAGTGATCCAAAATACAAGTAATACAAAATACAAGTGATCCAAAATATAAGTGATCCAAAATATAAGGGATCCAAAATGCAAGTTATCCAAAATGCAAGTGATCCAAAATGCAAGTGATTCAAAATATAAGGGATCCAAAATGAAAGTGATCCAAAATATCAGGGATCCAAAATGCAAGTCATCTCAAATGCAAGTCATCCAAAATACAAGTCATCCAAAATGCAAGTGATCCAAAATACAAGTGATCCAAAATGCAAGTGATCCAAAATACAAGTGATCCAAAATACAAGTCATCCAAAATGCAAGTGATCCAAAATACAAGTCATCCAAAATACAAGTGATCCAAAATATAAGTGATCCAAAATACAAGTGATCCAAAATACAAGTTATCCAAAATACAAGTGATCCAAAATACAAGTGATTTAAAATACAAGTCATCCAAAATGCAAGTGATTTAAAATACAAGTGATCCAAAATACAAGTGATCCAAAATATAAGGGATCCAAAATGCAAGTGATCCAAAATATAAGGGATCCAAAATACAAGTCATCCAAAATGCAAGTGATCCAAAATAAAAGTCATCCAAAATACAAGTCATCCAAAATACAAGTGATCCAAAATATATGGGATCCAAAATACAAGTGATCAAAAATACAAGTGATCAAAAATACAGGTGATCCAAAATACAAGTGATCCAAAATGCAAGTGATCCAAAATATAAGGGATCCAAATTACAAGTCATCCAAAATGCAAGTGATCCAAAATACAAGTGATCCAAAATACAAGTGATTCCCTACAGAAATGTTTTAAGTTACTCATAATAATTCGACGGGGAATTCAAACAGAAAAGCCCATGAAAAGGCTGCTGGTGCACGCCACAACATCTATGAACATGTTTTAGTAAGGGCACCTATCACAGAGCATAGTAACGTTCCATCCAAACGAATTACTGAAATAGATGCTGTTTGAGATACAGACCAGGTTGTTACATAAACTGAGATTGCCAACGAAATCGAACTAGCAAATGTGGAAATACTTTAGGGAGTTATATATTACTGGGATAAAACGAATTTGGTATTGATACATGTTCCTCTGTCGGATAGTGAGAGATCGTTTACGATAAATACGTTACTAATTTGCCCATTTTTTAACCATTAATCTTATAGGGACACGCGTGACTTACCCAACTAGCACATGTGCATAATTCAACGGGTCGGTCGTGGCACGAAATGAATGAAGAAGAAAGAAACAAAACTGGCTGACTTATCTCTTTATATGCCTGCAATGTTACCACCTGATATGCAGATGAGATGCTCCTTGTTGGAGATAAAAGAGGGTTGAATTTTCAGAGAGGACGTTCATTTTGAAGTTGGATTTTGAAGAAGTAAGTTCGATCAGCAAAAGTGCTTTTGCAGTTAACAGGTGCATTGCGTATACAGAAGTTTGGAAGTTGGAAGTTTGGACAACAGTGTAAAACTTAACCGAGAAAATGTTGATGTGAAGGTCAGAAGAAATAACACGCAGGTTATTTAATTATAAATCTGATCAGTAGTTAGCCTCATTAGCAACATATAAGCTTACTCCAGGGTGCATATCTCTTAATTTAAATCAAACGAAGTTTATGCTCTTCGCGGTGAATGTGACAAGGAAGTGCGAAATAGCCTCACTGGGAATTTGTGTTTGTAAGTTCAATCTATGAAACAAGTAGCTACGAATTATGTGCCTGGTATATTTAAAAAGATTGAATGTAGGAAATAAAGAGATTGTCAAACAAAAGTCTTGCCTAATGTTGTATTAAGTTTAGAGATGGGAGTCGCGGATTGGATCTGAACGGTGTCGGTACAGAAGGTGTAGAATTGTAAAAAAAATATGGTAGGGAAAGCAAACAGGTAACGCCCTATGTCATCAGGGATCGAACTTCCCATAAAATGTGCATAATTAGGGAACCAGAATTTCTGTTTGTCATTAATATAAGAATCCTTAGAATTTCGAGGTGAATGAGTTATTCCTTGGATTAGTAGGGACCAATATGATTGGTTAGATCATGTTGTAGGAGTTATTAATAAAAAAAAAACTTTTGAATTGAAAGCCATGTTTAATTTTAGAAGCGTTTTCGATAGGTTACCAATCTATGTCCTCATTCATAGTCATAAGACAATAAATATTTTTGGTGAATAACTAATCCGTAGAAGTCTTGAACTGTAAAAGTTTGCAGAAGAAAACTAAAATTCCTTCTCGTGTGAACACGAAAAATTATGTGTCGGAATTCTAAAATATCCACTATGTTTTATTGAGTGATTCCGATTTCTGATTGGTTGATAGCAAAGCGTGGTTCCTTTTGATTGGTCAGTTCCTATCATTCATGTTTATAAATAGAACATACCAGGTTTTTGGGAATCATACTATATTAGTTATATAAAATATTGCAACACTTTTGCCAAACTGCCGAATCTGTTGAAGCTAGTAGAAAAGGTATACTTTAAGCGATCGAAGACTGAGCTAAGCAAAATAGAAAAGACAATCATTTAAAAACACATAAGATGGTTTATAACTATAATAAATATAGTAAAGAGGATAAACCAAGAAACCTTATCGTTATGATTAGTCGAATTTTCCATAGGACGTGCAACTTTTGAAGGGCGCGGTTTCTCCTTTCTACTTGCCATCAGGCTATGGGAATGTTCAGAAGGAAGGAAATTAATCAGATTAGTAGAAACCAGTGGAAGTGTTTGAAACAAACTCATCATGAAATATCTATGTGTCACATTAGAGAAACTGTCTGAGCTGATAAGAAAGGTATACTTTAATTGATTGAGTGCTTAGCTAACCAAAATAGAAAAGTCCAATCGAGTAAGGTACAGCATAGAGGAGTTCGGCCTGTTCTATCCGAAGAAAGAGTATCAATAGTGATTCTTTCGATAGTATATGCACTCAAAAATATTAGGTAGAGCTAAACTTTAGATCTTGATGGACGTTTGCCTGTGTCATAAGGGAGATCCATCTAGTCACCTCTACAAAGGCGAGGAAGACCAATGCGAACTGGGATACGTGCTGGAAATACCGTGGAACTGTCCGATAAGAGCGACGTGAAAATTCCCATCTGGGAAGAAGGCACTAATTCATCGATGTGGATCCAGGGCTTATCAAGGACTAAACTGAAGTGTCAGAGGATGATAGAAATAATATTTACGGGCTATTGTGAGCTTCCTGTCATAGAGAAATGTATTTTCTATTACATGCGTGCGGAACCATCTCACGATTCAGCTGAAAATCCTAAAAGAAAAAGAGAAGCGCTTACTACAACGAACTGAAAGAGAATGTGTATTGAATGCTATTGAATAAGTAGTTTGATTTTATATTATTTAATTGGAATTCATTATTGAGATGAGTATTATTTAGTAATTTTTATTTATTCCTTATCTTTTTCTTAGTTGTTTCACGACGTTTCGGCCAACTATTCCTCTGGCCTTCATCAGGTGGTAACCGCGACGGGATATGAACTCTGAATCTCCTGACTGCATCCACTGCAATTACTGCCTTCCGTAGTTTTTATCGTCTTACCACGTTTTTTGGCCAAGTAAGTCTCTGGCCAGCTTTAAGTAGGATTGAAACAGCTATCTTCAGACAATTCTCACCTGGAACCGTAGAGATTCAACGTCTCTATCAACGGCGCCACGGGCCCCGAAGGGCGATCAAGATGTAATGTTTTGGTCTTATAAATTAATGTTGTAATTATTATCTGATCTTCTATAGTCGGGTCTGTACCGAATGATTTTGTTTGAGGGATTTTGTATATGTTATTGGATTATGTGTTCCATGATTTCCATATCACAATATTTTATATTAAAGTGGGCAGATATGATAATGAACCGATGAACCCGACAAATAAATAAGGTTGATATAATATACTTGTGTATATTCCGAGCAATGCACGCTAGAAATAGAGTTACCAGTTTACTATTCACAAGTACGAATATTTTGGGAAACATATTAAGAATAATTTTGTCTGTAAAATAGCAAAATATCGAGAACAGAAAATATAGCTCAGCTGAGGTCAGGTATAACATAAATACCTACATAATCTAGTCGAGGCCCAAGTCACGTCCAAAGGATTTCGATCCGTCTGTTATAATGAGACAATTTTCTATTGCATGTATGAGTGATCTTTGCCACAATTCTTATGAAAACCCCCAACTGTAACGAGTATGACAGCGAGGATAAACTAGATAACGTCCTCCGTAATCATTGATCTAATTACTTCTGGAATATGAAACATTTGGAGGGCACGGTATCTCTTTTCCGTTACTATCAGACCCCAAATTAGTTTAGAGTTATTCCTCGGATTACTAGGGGGACAATAAGAGTGGTTAGATTAAGCTGTGTGATTCACTAATCAGAAACCTTTGGAAAAACTGGCAATGTTAAAGCTATTAAGGAAACGGTATACACTAAGCGATAGAAGACGGAGTTTTTTTTTTTTTACACAGTGATCACCACTTATCAAGGCCCGGAAGCCACTCAGGGATAAGGGTTATTGCAAGTACATTACGTTAGTGAGGAGATTTGATGAAGTGTTTAATTAGGGGGGCGGTTCATTATGAATTTGTTAACATTAGACTTGAAGACATCCAAATTGTAGTCCGGAGGGAAGCAGGCAGACGGAACAGAGTTCCACAGGCGTGCAGTTCTAGGAAAGAAGCTTTGTTAATGAGATCCGTTAAGCATGTTTGAAAATGCCAGTTGAGTAAGGTAGAGCCAAGGAGAGCTTTGCTTTACTATTTGAATCAATAGTGATAATAGTGGTTCTTCGACTAAAACTTATTAGGTATATATAAGTTAAAACTAGAAATTTTACGGACTAATCCCGAAATGGAGATCCATCGAGTAACTCACCGATGTGATATTGATGGAAGGGATCTGGATCCATGCAGTAGAATCTTCTGGAACTTCCAGACAAGAGCGTGGTCAAGATTCCACATAGAAAGAGACTAAATGAATGCTGTTATGTTCTGGTGCGGCAACCTGCTAGGCAGGCAGAAAACGCAATACAAAACGATATATCTTCAGTTGCGTAAGTAGTAGATTAAGTTCCCCTGACATTATTCGATACCCCTTGTTTCTCTTGTGAGTTATTGGCATCATTACTGGCATGGCTGAAACTGAACACTTGCATAAGCGACACATTTTCTTATAAAAATACAATTCTTTCATTTTAACAAATGAATGAGTATTTTAAGAATATGTCTTGCTGTATTCGATCGTCGGACGTCACAAACTGAGATCGGATCCCGACTAAAATACAATACGTCACCAAGAGAGAAATGGAGAGAGAGAGAAAGAGAGAGATAGAGAGAGAGAGAAAGAAAGAGAAAGGGAAAGAGAAAGAGAAAGAAGGGCATAAAGATACATAAATATACATTTTGTTATAAAATTAGAAAAAGATTGGTCGGAATTTAAACCATTTATATAAGCCTGTGTCAGCAATATTGATGAAATATTTTTCACCTCGGGTGCCTTCGCTTTTTGTCAACAAACTCTCAGCTTGACCTGAGTGAATGTTTGTTCTATTTCTTCAAAGAAAAAAAAAAGGAAACATTACCTTTGGAACGATCCTAATATATATATATATATATATATATATATATATATATATATATATATATATATATATATATATGTATATGTATATATGTATATAGGTCAGGTCATGTCATATGCTACTGGTGTCAGGTCATGTCATATGCTACTGGTACCATGTAACCCAGTACTACCTGCCTCATGGCCGGGTCACCGGCGACTAAACTGGTTCCCCCACCAGACTTGTTTGGTGAGGAGGGCGGCTAGTCTCCCTGGAGGATTAAAAACAAGACCTTCCAAAGGGCGAATGAACTCTTTTTCTGGGTCAACGGCCAACTAGCACCGTGTATATTTGTGTGTGTGTATATGTGTATTGGGGTGGAGAGGGCTCCCGTAAGCCGTGGTGAAGGCAACCTTTCTAGGAGAAGCAAATCTCTGATTTAAAAAACCATAAAGCGGGAGACCAGTACCCGCATTAAGCTGGTCTGCAGTTTAATTTGTTGCTGGCTATCTTGCTCTTGCTTGTTGCTGGATCTCAACATTTTAAACCGAGAGAGAGACTTAGCTGTCGTACAAAGCTAAGATTCTGTAACATCATCTTTGTATAGATACTCCCTCAGGCATTTGGGCTCATGGATTTTAAATGTCTGAGGGAGTGGCACTCGTCTGACAAGACGTTGCAATCATCATATTTATATATATCGTGGTTATCGTAGAGGGAAAGCTTTTATAATTCATGAATAAAAGTAAAACACGTTTTAAAATGAAGAAAAAAAGGGGCGAAGAAGAGGAAAAAATAAAGAAGGGGGTCAGCTGACCGGTTTCGCCCTCGCTTTCTCGAAGCTCTGTCGAAGAAATTTAAAAAGAGGAAATCGAAAATATGTACATTTCAAATAAAATTACGTTGCGTTCGGTTATGGGTCAAAAAGAAAAGCGATTAAAATAAAGCAACGTTATGATATTTTTCGAATATCCTAGAGATTAATCACGCACACATCTATATGACATTTCCTATGTTGACCGAGAAAAGGCCTTTTCAACCGAACGTGAACAGTCTCAGAAATAATTAAATGGAATGTTCAGTTATTACTACATTGAATTGAAAATGAGAAATGAGTTCGTGATGAAGTTTGCTGCATATCACAGGTTTTTAATTAAATGGTCAGTTATTGAAGACCCGTATGTGTTGGTAAGTACACACACACACACACACACACACACACACACACACACACACACACACACACACACACACACATATATATATATATACATACTGTAAGAAGTATTACATACCTACAGACACTAGTGTTTCATCGTTTCGGGAATCATCAGTGCAGGGTGTCACGATTAACACCAGTCGATAAATTCGAACCCGGCAAGAGAAGCCATGTCTGGTTTCTTTAGCAAGGATCAATCCATTCGGCTACCGTTAACCGCGAGAAATACCCTTGATATTTAAACATTTATTATTTAAATGCTCATTAACGTTTGTCATAGTGATTTAATCATTATGTGATGATCTGCGCATATGAGCTAAATTGACCGACTTTTTATTTCAACTGAAAGAGCTCAACGAGGAGAAACGAGTTTAGTAATTGGACTGTCATAAATATTTTTATAATAATTATTAAATACCTATATACACTAATGTTTCATTCTCTAGGGAATTATCTGTGCGAGGTGTCACGATTAACACCGGTCCATACATTCGAACCCCACAAGGGAAGCTATGTTTCTCTCTCCCCCTTCCTCTCTCTCTCATTCTCTCTCTCTCTCTCTCTCTATATATATATATATATATATCTTTATATATATATATATATATATATATTTATATATATATATATATATATATATATAGAGGACGTATTAATCTGGGTTTATTTGCAGAGGGAAGTATCGTCATGCTAGGTTGTCCTGAGAAATTCCTGTATCAAGATATCATAGACACCCGAGGACGGTGTGTAGTAGGCATTAAAGTTCTCTAGTAAGCATTCAAGTTCTCTCTAGTAAGCATTCATGTTCTCTCTAGTAAGCATTCATGTTCTCTCTAGTAAGCATTCATGTTCTCTCTAGTAAGCATTCATGTTCTCTCTAGTAAGCATTCATGTTCTCTCTAGTAAGCATTCAAGATCTCTCTAGTAAGCATTCATGTTCTCTCTAGTAAGCATTCATGTTCTCTCTAGTAAGCATTCATGTTCTCTCTAGTAAGCATTCAAGATCTCTCTAGTAAGCATTCAAGATCTCTCTAGTAAGCATTCATGTTCTCTCTAGTAAGCATTCATGTTCTCTCTAGTAAGCATTCATGTTCTCTCTAGTAAGCATTCATGTTCTCTCTAATAAGCATTCAAGATCTCTCTAGTAAGCATTCATGTTCTCTCTAGTAAGCATTCATGTTCTCTCTAGTAAGCATTCATGTTCTCTCTAGTAAGCATTCAAGATCTCTCTAGTAAGCATTCATGTTCTTTCTAGTAAGCATTCATGTTCTCTCTAGTAAGCATTCAAGATCTCTCTAGTACGCATTCAAGATCTCTCTAGTAAGCATTCATGTTCTCTCTAGTAAGCATTCATGTTCTCTCTAGTAAGCATTCAAGATCTCTCTAGTAAGCATTCATGTTCTCTCTAGTAAGCATTCAAGATCTCTCTAGTAAGCATTCATGTTCTCTCTAGTAAGCATTCATGTTCTCTCTAGTAAGCATTCATGTTCTCTCTAGTAAGCATTCATGTTCTCTCTAGTAAGCATTCATGTTCTCTCTAGTAAGCATTCAAGATCTCTCTAGTAAGCATTCATGTTCTCTCTAGTAAGCATTCAAGATCTCTCTAGTAAGCATTCATGTTCTCTCTAGTAAGCATTCATGTTCTCTCTAGTAAGCATTCATGTTCTCTCTAGTAAGCATTCATGTTCTCTCTAGTAAGCATTCAAGATCTCTCTAGTAAGCATTCATGTTCTCTCTAGTAAGCATTCATGTTCTCTCTAGTAAGCATTCAAGATCTCTCTAGTAAGCATTCAAGATCTCTCTAGTAAGCATTCATGTTCTCTCTAGTAAGCATTCATGTTCTCTCTAGTAAGCATTCAAGATCTCTCAAGTAAGCATTCATGTTCTCTCTAGTAAGCAATCTAAGTTCTTTCTAGTAAGCATTCATGTTCTCTCTAGTAAGCATTCAAGATCTCTCTAGTAAGCATTCATGGTCTCTCTAGTAAGCATTCAAGTTCTCTCTAGTAATCATTCATGTTCTCTCTAGTAAGCATTCAAGATCTCTCTAGTAAGCATTCATGTTCTCTCTAGTAAGCATTCATATTCTCTCTAGTAAGCATTCAAGATCTCTCTATTAAGCATTCATGTTCTCTCTAGTAAGCATTCAAGATCTCTCTAGTAAGAATTTATGTTCTCTCTAGTAAGAATTCAAGTTCTTTCTAGTAAGCATTCATGTTCTCTCTAGTAATCATTCAAGATCTCTCTAGTAAGCATTCATGTTCTCTCTAGTAAGCATTAAGGATCTCTCTAGTAAGCATTCATGTTCTCTCTAGTAAGCATTCAAGATCTCTCAAGTAAGCATTCATGTTCTCTCTAGTAAGCATTCAAGTTCTTTCTAGTAAGCATTCATGTTCTCTCTAGTAATCATTCAAGATCTCTCTAGTAAGCATTCATGTTCTCTCTAGTAAGCATTCATGTTCTCTCTAGTAATCATTCAAGATCTCTCTATTAAGCATTCATGTTCTCTCTTGTAAGCATTAAGGATCTCTCTAGTAAGCATTCATGTTCTCTCTAGTAAGCATTCAAGATCTCTCAAGTAAGCATTCATGTTCTCTCTAGTAAGCATTCAAGTTCTTTCTAGTAAGCATTCATGTTCTCTCTAGTAAGCATTCAAGATCTCTCTATTAAGCATTCATGTTCTCTCTAGTAAGCATTAAGGATCTCTCTAGTAAGTATTCATGTTCTCTCTAGTAAGCATTCAAGATCTCTCAAGTAAGCATTCATGTTCTCTCTAGTAAGAATTCAAGTTCTTTCTAGTAAGCATTCATGTTCTCTCTAGTAAGCATTCAAGATCTCTCTAGTAAGCATTCATGTTCTCGCAAGTAAGCATTCAAGTTCTCTGCAAGTATATATATATATATATATAATATGTGAGGATTAAATGATATCTAATAATATTCGTATGAATGAGACATATTTGATAGATAAACCAAGCGTCTCGAAAGAGAATATGAAATTGTGCAAAGGCATTTAAGTACGGTAATATCCGTGTACCGTTTGACTATGGTATAATTGGAATAAATGGACCAGATTTGATGTGGAAGAAATCGAAGCGAAACTCGGAAAGCGAAAGTTCTTTGAATTCTTTATCACCCTTGGTGTAATATAGCTTGGGGGGGAGGGTTGATAGAAAGCATGACGTACTTACAAAAACGAGCGAAAGAAAAGGAAATAAAAAAAAAGGTGTGTGATATGAACATATTAGATATTGATTTTATGGCTGATTTCAAATAGTAATACCGATTAAGCAATACGTATTGAGTCTGGTGTTTATGTTGGGACCATCGAAGCGAAAAATGCATAGTTGAGAATTCATCCTTGTTTTGCCAGAAAAGGAAAGAAAATGTCGTAGTAATGACTATTCATCCTTCTTTCTCTTTCTCTCTCTCTTTATACATACATACATACATACATATATATATATATATATATATATATATATATATATATATATATATATATATATATATATATATATATATTAAAACATGGACCAATAGCTATTACGTTACGGTTTCGGTTTTCTTATGGGATGATCATGTTTAGTAAACAATTACGTGTCATTATATTCATGTATATATATATATATATATGCAAAATATAGTTTATATATATATATATATATATATATATATAAACTATAACGTTTTACGCCAATATTTTGCAAGTATAAATCATGTAGAATATCTACATGAATATAATTACACGTAATTGTTTACTAAACATGATCATCCCATCTTCCACCAGACTATCCATTCATGTGTAACCACTTTTTTCTTCACCATATTCCCTCTGTTTCATTTTTTTGTTTTTAAGTAAGATCTTTGACTTACTTGTTGTTTCATCAAATACTTTTTCAGGCAAAATCCGATCCCGCATTTTGTTAATTCCTACCCTCTGATGAGAAGGAAAGTATTTCTTCGAAACTCCGCAGATTAAGGACTATCCACTTATCTAGTGTTTCCTTTTCAGATTAAATATGTTTTTAAAACTCATTTCAAAGTGTTTTTTAATATGTTTTATTAACTGTTTGCTCGTATATATATATATATATATATATATATTTATATATGAACAAATAATTAATAAAATATGTTAAAAGACATCTTGAAAAAGAGTTAAAAACATATTTAATTTTAAAAAAGGAACCACAAAATAAGTGGATAGTCCTTAATCCGTGGAGTTTCGAATAAATACTCTCCTTCTCATCAGAGAGCAGGAATTAGCAAAATGCAGGATCGGATTTTGCATATAAAAGTATTTATGAAACTACAAGTAAGTTAAAGATCTTACTTGGTTAAAAAAAAGGGTGAGGTAAGGGGAACAGGAGGCAAAAGAAAAATAATAAAAAGATTTCACATGAATGGATAGTCCGGTGAAGGGTAAAAATCCAAAAATGGTAAAATCCAAAACGGTCGAATTTAAAATTTCAATCCACTGGGTAAATTCCAAATTGTCCAAAATCATCCAAAAGGCAGAGTTCCTTGGAAAAAAGTGCAAATGGAATGAATTCCAAATCATTAAAAGAAAAGTACTAGAGATAATATTTGATCCAGCCTTGACAGACGTGTTTCAAATATTATCTCTAGTACTTTTCTTTTAATGATTTGGAATTCATTCCATTTGCACTTTTTTCCAAGGAACTCTGCCTTTTGGATGATTTTGGACCATTTGGAATTTACCCAGTGGATTGAAATTTTAAATTCGACCGTTTTGGATTTTACCATTTTTGGATTTTTACCCTTCACCGGACTATCCATTCATGTGTAATCTTTTTATTATTTTTCTTTTGCCTCCTGTTCCCCTTACCTCACCCTTTTTTTTTAACCAAGTAAGATCTGTGACTTACTTGTAGTTTCATTAAATACTTTTTCATGCAAAATCCGATCCCGCATTTTGCTAATTCCTGCACTCTGATGAGAAGGAGAGTATTTCTTCGAAATTCCGCGGATTAAGGACTATCCACTTATCTTGTGCTTCCTTTTTTAAAATTAAATATGTTTTTAACTCTTTTTCAAGATGTCTTTTAACATATTTTATTAATCATTTGTTCATATTATAAGCTCTATTTCTTTTCGGTTTTATTGAGCTTTTTATATCTGGCTGAGTTTATTTTACTTGTAAATATTAACTCTTTAATATTTATAATATATTTTAAGTTTACCATTTTGATTACCTTAGTAAACTTATTGTAACTTTTATTTTATATATTTATATATATATATATATATATATATAGGTATATATATATATATATATATATGTGTATATATATATATAGGTATATATGATATATATTTGTTTAAAAAAGTTGCCTTCCAAACATTTCTGTCATTTAAATTTTTTTTTTCAGTTTACAGATAGTAAACTTATAGGATATTCGAACCCATGCATGACTTTATATCTGGGTGCATATTCGTAATGCCGTAGTTCGACCTTCACCTGGCAAATTTAATCTTTTTTTAATTTTCACACTTTTTTGCAGTATGCATGCGTAACGTAATAGCTATTGGTCTATATATAAATTTGTAGCTCTGCAGCAAGCATGTCTTCATAGATTATTGATCAGAGTAAAAAGCCAACAACCCAATGTCATCAATAAAATCGATTTTCGTTGATGACACTTGAGTGGGTTCTTTTTTTGCTCTTAAAACAAATACTATATATTCGATAAATAAATATAAATATAATAATCAATAAGGGATTGGCTCTATAATAATAAATACGAAATCTGCATAAATTAAAATATCATATTGAAGGTAATTTTTCTACCGGTCTTCGATAGCCAAAAACACTTAGTCCTCAAACACTAGTCGTAACCATTTGAGCTATCTTTAGGCAGATGAGAAAAAAATGATTCGACTATAAAGTATAAGCGTATATATGCAGGGTGTCCACAAAGTCTGGCTACATTATGTAGCCTGACTTTGTGGAGGCATCCTGTAGATTATATATATATATATATATATATATATATATATATATATATATATATATATATATACGTGTGTGTGTGTGTGTGTGTGTGTGTGTGTATACAGGGTGCCCACAAAGTCTGGCTACATAATCTACAGGATGCTTCCACAAAGTCTGGTTACATAATGTAGCCAGACTTTGTGGACACCCTGTATATAGGCATGCAGACAAGAGCCCTTTTAAGTTTACTTACATCTGCGAAGTTTCATATTTTTTAAATTTTGCCCTCATTAGCAGCTATTTCTATCTGCTAAAACCCATAAAAAGACGATCTATAAAAATGCAATTGTTTGATCCGCTTCGCTCAACTCTGCAACCCTTGCGTCTCAGAGGAAATGCACTTTGAAAAAAAAAAAAGATAAACAGACATAAAAAAGTTCACCCGTATGTACATGATGCGCCTGGTAGTGTTCTTAGATAGGTTTTGTAATGGAATGCATCTGATAAGTATTGAAAATCCATAATCGAATAAAAAACCCATTAAATAAAATACAGTCCAATTTTAACCAAAGTTCAACATTTTACAATCTAACATCACAAGCCCAATTGGGGACACGTGGTCACGTGTTTAAGGCGTCTCCAATTGTACAATATTTAAACAGGTGTATAAAAATTACAATATAATAAAATTTGCAATTTAAAATTTATATTTTTTCTTCTTCCCCTCCCGCCTACTTATCATTTATTATATACATATACACTTTAAAATATTATAACTGGATTCATAGTTAATATCATTTATTAAAAGCGCTAGGGAAATCAATGAACAACACGTAACATATGGATCCTACATACAGATAATCGATAATACTATAAAAATATTTATATGTAAATTTGAAAAAAATTAAAAAGAAGTTGTTAAACAGAAACTATTCGTGCTTTTCAATAAATATAATAAATATATAATCTATAATATAAATCCACCTGTCTGTTTAAATGTATGTATGTTTGTTTGTTTGTATGTATGTATGTTTGTTTGTTTGTATGAATGTATGTATATTTGTTTGTATGTATTTATATAAGTCTGTTTGTTTGTATGTATGTAAGTATGTGTGTTTGTTTGTATGTATTCATATATGTTTGTTTGTATGTATGTATGTATGTTTGTTTGTTTGTTTGTTTGTTTGTATGTATGTACGTATGCATGTATGTATACCTGCCTATAATTTTCGAGAAAGGGGAGGATTTTCACGAGATCGGTGTCGTTTTGAAGCTCGACCTTTCGGACGACAAATATAGAAAAATTGGCTAAAAACCGTAATTCCTTCGCCTTCAACTAAACACTTTTCTACAGAATGATAACTCGTAAATGTAATATTAAAAATTCAAATTATCGTATGAAATAAATAAAGAAGAGAACCTTATTAATACTTAAAAGAATATATTAGCCCACACCCAGAATTTAGAAAAAATATAATTGAAAACATAAACACCTTGCATAATGATTCCAACGTAAAACGACTAATAAGTGAGGTGTTTTTATATAAAAACGAAACGCCCAACGATAAATGATATTAACCACGAAACCAGCCGTAATGTTTTAAATTGTCTACGTACGTAATTAACAAGAAGTAGGGGGGTATTGTTCATACATCCAATCGTTTTTTTATAAATAGTCAAGCATTTTAAACCCAGCAAACAAATAATCACTTGAAGATGACTGATGTTTCAGCAGAAAGAGATAGAGGAAACAATACAACAATACGTAGCATATGGATCTTACATACAAACATCCCATAATACTACAAAAAGATTAATACGTAAATTGGAAAAATTACAAAAGAAAGCCGTTAAACAGAACCTTTCTGGGTTTTTTAATAATATGTATTTATAAACCCTGTGCATCGCTTTATTGCAGGTCAATATTTTCTTAATTTTGAAATTGCTATAAAACGCAAAGAAGTGACATTTACAGCATAAAAAGTGCCTTATTTCCCTGATTTTTTGTTGAATCTGAACAAATATTTTGAAAGTTACGCTAACTTTTCTATTTTCTCGTATTTTCAAGTGTGTATCACTTTATTGCAGATCTTCTAAAATACATAGAAAGTGTCGATTAGCAGCTAGTGAAAAGGAATGTGTTCTTACAGGCCTTACTGAAGGTTTATCTCTCGTAGATCTAGCTAAGGAACTTGGAAGAAATCGAAAAACATTGCCTCCATTCGTTGAAAATCAAAAACATCAAACCAAGGAAGGACAAAACTCAAAAAATTCAGTTTCTGCTCGTGATGTTAAAAATTTTGCCGTCAACTTATCAAGCTGCCGGGCAGTAACCGTGCTTCTATATTTGACAAGGCTGAAATACCTTCCTTGTCCAAAAAGATACGCTGCAATATCTTAAATGAAATTGCAAGAAGCATTAAGCCCATAGCAATGCCTGTTTTAAATCAAACTTATAAGGAACAACGTTTGGCTTGAGCTCAGAAATACATCACAACCAGTTTTGAAAATGTTTATTTTATCGATGAGGCCAGAACAACCGGTGATGAACTAGATGGGGTTTCCAAAGTTTTGAGTCCTTATGGATTCCCTACCCCTCATTGATTCAGTCGTCAGCAGGGAGTTGGAGGTGTCGTGTTTTGGGCTGGAATAATCCGCGATAAACTAATTGCACTATTTCGTGTGACAGAAGGTGTCAAACTAACAAACCAGCCTTATATATCTTTTTAAAATGAGCATTTGTCATTATGGCTTGATGACCTTCAATCAGCGGATCACCAAAAATTGATTTTTATGCACAACAAGACTACGACATCCTTCCTTACGTTTTTTTTTACACGGTGGTCACCACTTATCAAGGCCCGGAAGCCACTCAGGGATAAGGGTTATTGCAAGTACAGTAGGTTAGTGTGGAGATTTGATGAAGTGTTTACTTAAGGGGCGGTTCCTTAGGAATTTGTTAACGTTGGACTTGAAGACGTCCAAGTTGTAGTCAGGTGGGAAGCAGGCAGATGGAACAGAGTTCCACAGACGTGCAGTTCTAAGAAAGAAGCCTTGTTCATGGAATCCACGTTTTGATTTAGACACAGATAAAGAGTGGGGGAAATTTTTCACAGTGGATTCAGCTAGACGGGTGTTTTTCGTGAAAGATTATGCGAGGGGGGACCAGATATTGGAGTTCAGACAAGCACCTGCCATGGAAATATCGATAAAACAAGGATAGGCTCCTAACGTCTCTTCTGTGGGAGAGAGGTTGCAGGGTAGAGAAAAAGGCATCCCCCACTAAGCCACGAAGTCTATTTTGTACTCTATCAAGGCAGGATAGGCTGTTTTTATAAGCTCCTGCCCAGATATGGCAGTAGTATTCCATCCTTGGACGTACTTGACTTTTATATAGATAGAGAATTGCATCAGTAGTGAGATATCTTCTGGAGCGGTAGAAGGATCCCACCATTTTCCCAGCGACCTTGGCAACAGATTTGATGCACATGTTCCATTTCAGATCAGGAGTAAAGGTCAAACCCAGAAGCTTGTCAAAACACGGGGCCTCTTCCAGACGAGAGCCATCCATCCCAATTGATGCCAGATGGGGATCAGAGCGTTGATTATGTAAGGATAGGAGTTTGGTTTTAGATGCATTAAAGGTAACCAGTCACGTCTTCCCCCACTGAACCACGCGCTCGAGATCAGAGGAGAGAGAATCAGAGAGAACTTTGTCATTTACAGCCTTTGATGTGTTGCCGTAGATGGTCGTGTCATCAGCATATATGTCAACGAATGATTTAAGTATGTGTTTAGGGAGGTCATTGATGTAGATCAGGAAGAGAGTTGGGCCCAGGATTGACCCCTGAGGGACTCCAGCATTAATACTGCATACTAATTTCAAAATTTAAAAAGAAATTGACCTGCAATAAAGCGATACACAGATGTATATATGTATGTATGTATATATATATATATATATATATATATATATATATATATATATATATATATATATATTATATAAAAATCACTTCTGTGTGTGTTCGCGAGTTCCTTTCTCATAGATTCTGAAACGGTTGGGTCTATCGTTTGCCAATTTCACAGAAAAGTAATTCATATGTCTGGCAGTGTTCTTAAATATGTTTTGTAATGCAAATTCATCCGATAATTAACGAAAATCGAACAAATCCGATATTTAAAATAGTCTTGCTCTCTTATAGAAAAAAGGAACAAAAATGACATGGGAATATTTTACATTACACACACTGGCGAAGAGAAATAAAAAACCTCAGCGAGTCATTTTCGAAAATCGAAAAAATCCGATATAAAAAATAGCTTTTCTCTCTTATAGATAAAAAATAATTTTTTACAGGGGGATACATTTCTGTTACACCGACCAAGGGAAATAATAAAATCTCACCAAATCGTTAGTTCTAAAAAAAAAAAAACAGATTTATTGTGATCTTAGGACATAGCTCAGTGGTATAGCATTCGACTACAGATCGAATGATCCTCTGTTCAAACCTAGCTGTACATCACCATTTTGTTTTAATTTTTTCTTTTTAATGTGTTACATTAACGATATAAGAAGAGGCACCATTTAAAATCGCCGCAAATCATTTCTTTGTTTGCATATTTTTAACTAAACATTAATCATAAGTGACATTTCCAGGGCATTCATCGTCAAGCCCAATTATCAGCTGGCATGATACTGTAAACAAAGACAGACGGAATTAGATGAACAACATTATCATTATTATTATTTAAAAAAATTGCGAATTAGTACACTGGACAAGTATAATAATCAATAGAGGATTAATTTTATAATAATACGTACGCAATCTGCATAAATTCAAATATCATGTTTAAGCGTATTGTACGACCAGGCAACACCGGGCGGTCAGTAAGTATATATATATATATATATATATATATATATATATATATATATATATATATATATATATATATATATATATATATATTTATTTACCAGTGGTGAAAAAAAAAAAAAAAAAAAAAAAAAAACCGGACTAAAGTGCTCAATGTGTAGTCAGAGCAGTATGTAGGAAATTTATTACTGTGAGTCCAGAATGAGTTTACAAATTGTTTCAACTAGAGGAAAATCCTCAAAGAGAGGAAAAATCCAACTAGCATCATCAGAATTCATAGATCTATGAATTCTGATGATGCTAGTTGGATTTTTCCTCTCTTTGAGGATTTTCCTCTAGTTGAAACAATTTGTAAACTCATTCTGAACTCACAGTAATAAATTTCCTATATATATATATATATATGAATAAAAAATCGAAGATCCCTAGACCTAATGTTGCATCTATTTCTTGTGTAGGCCTTATCTAAAGTGAAAGTTAAAAACAGCAGACGACTCTTGAAAATATCCACGCAAAAGTTGAGCGAAACGTTTAGTTTCAGCTCTTGTCTCTTACATTTTAAATTCATACCATCAGATTTATTTTATACTTTATTTGTTATATATATATATGTGTGTGTGTGTGTGTGTTTGTGTGTTTGTGTGTGTGTGTACGTGAGAGAGGTGGTACATATATGTGTGTGCATACATGTAAGGTGACACAGCGATAATCTTTGAATTCAATAATGAAATTGTTTACAGTCATGGCTGCCTCTACCACCTTGTCATACGCCCAGAAAATAATTGGAAATGTAATTTAGTATCGTCCCTCTCCATCTAATAATTTTGATAAGCGATTCGGGCGCAATCTAGCTGACAATTAAATTGAATGCCCAGTTTGACACAAATCAAATTATTTATTTAACGATTATATATATATATATATATATATATATATATATATATAGTTAACTATAACAGAAAATTTATATCTGTATATTCATGTCTTGCCTCCTTCTTATAACACTATGTAATTTTGGTTTCCAGCGGTATCTGGCCGATGTATCTGCCGTATTTTGTTATATTCAACAGTGAGGGGGAAATTTTGCTGCTTGTCTCGAGTATGAACGTCGAGGTAGGTACCCGTGCTATGAGTTCATCAGATCACTTTTTATTAAATTATTTCTAAAAGAGACACAGAAATTTAACATTGTGGCGATGGGACAGAGGTTTGAGCTTAGTACAGGATTTATTAGAGTTGAGATGTTTTTAGACCTTGTATCAGAAAGAGAGGTTAGTGATAAATGGACCAGCTCGGATGAGACAACCATATTCGAGTCATGGGCGAAATATGGCTTTGTAAATATACAGGATAGTCTCTGTTCGAGCCATATGAGTTTACATCTGTTTCTATCACTTCCAGCAGTCGCTTAAAACTAACTTCGATGCCACTAGATCGATAGCAATTTAACTCGCCCAATATTTTACATCGACCGCCATGGGATGCAATCTGTGAACAAAACAGTAGGGTTTCGATCACAGCTTTGAGTATTGAAGAGCTGTGTTACAGGAAAAAGGGCTGTCCCCTTTTCCTGTAAGTAAGAAGAACATTAGATAAGGGGAAAATGAGATTAGGATAGACCGAGATTCGAACTTTGTAAGCAAGGGTCAGAAACAGATTATGAAAATAGAATGTTAGAATTCCGCATTGTTAAATGGCATATAAAATAGTTTAGATATTTTTGTATTGTAAAAAGAATTTAATTGTGCATTCTTTTATGGAAAGTGAATTAAAAAGGTCAGCTAAAAATAATGAACAATACAATTTAAAAACATATTGAAAAATAAGTTAGGTTGAAAAATAGGTCAATGAGAATTCTTTGTTGCAGAAGTGTGTTTGGAAATGTATGTTTAAGCCACGTGATTCAATCACGTTTGGAGACTACACATCTGACGTCATATCAAAAATGAATTATCAATATAGGGGCTAGTTTCAGTCGAGGAAGAGGCAGTTGAGTCCGGATCGAACAACAAGCAGAGTCGGTGGAACAGAGCTGACATTATCAGAGGAAGGTCCCTTTAGAGTCGAAGGGAGAGCGGTTTAATCATGTAGTACGACTTTTAATTCCTTGACATCATCATCTTTCGACCGGTCGATCTGATAATAAAGAAGTTATTATGTTTTTGTAAAACTGTGTCGTGTCATCATTCAACAGCAAAAGGTTATGTGTGAAACATCCTTATATGAACTTTGTATTACCCCATCCTAAGTGATGTCTCTCTCCATCATAAGTAATGTGTCCCCTTCTTTATCATAAGTAATGACTGTCCCCTCCTGTGTAAAAAGAACTGATTACCCTCTCCTCGTTATATGTGTTAAGAAGAAACACTCCAGAACTGTATAAATCCCCTCATCAAGATGAATGTCCCCATCCTATCTCTTAAATATGACCCCAACACTATGCAACAGCTGTCGTATAGTAAAATATTTTGACTGGATGGATGAATACATACCACAAACAATTCATAGGCTTTATTAAAAAACAAACAAACAAATGGTTAAATGCTATGTACCTCCGCACAAATTTAATTCTACTGTCTTTAAAATGTGGCACACAATTCCGCAAGATTGCTCCGTGCAGGTTACAAGAATATCATATTCAAATCTAATGTCAAGAAATGTTTGTCATAAAAAGTCATCATTTATATATGAACTTGTTCATTCCATCCAATCTCTCATAATATTTTTCATCATAACGTAACTCTCAACTTATTTCATTAACCTTTATGCTCGAGTAAGTTTAAAAATTGAAAAATGGTTACAAATTTGATGGCGTAGATTATAAAACGCTGACGCTACGTTCGTTTTGGCTCGATGTGGCCACTTCTTCACCCTCAATTCCTACCGTTTTGTTGCACGGATGCCGCCACTTATATGCAAAGATGGCTCTATGAGGCACAGTTGTCTCATCTAATCTGGTTTTCTGTGAGATGTTGTACCAAAATACCGCCTCCATGGGTCAAATGTTGATTTTTTCCGCAGCAGCCTTAATGGTGCGATGATTCCTCTCCACTATCCCATTGCCACTCGGCCGATACGCTGCCCTAAAAAATTGCTTTACTCCCCACCTATCACAAACCTCTTTAAAGGCGTCTGAGAGGAAAGCAGAGCCATTGTCCATTAACAGTTCCTCAACCGGCCCTCTTTCCAAAAATATTTCTTCGATAACCCCCTCCGATCGCTCATGCAGCTTCTGCCCTGATCTCTCTCCATATGGCAAACTTCCCCGGTCCACAGTCGACCATCGACAGATACAGCTTATGGCGATGATGGGTCACATCAATGGCCAATCGCTTCTAGTCCTCTGCAATGTGTAACTCTCCTGCTTCGTGTCTGGATGGTCCGGGGTCTATCGATTGGCACTCGTGACAGTGCTCCACTACCTCCCTGACCTCCTTCTCGGCGGTTTCCACGTAAACCTCTCTTATCAGGAATAATGTCCGTTCTCGACCAAAGTGGTGCATTTCATGTAACTTTTTAACTTCCTCTCGTGCACAGCATACTGCGGAAACCTCCTTTCTCTCTTGCAGCCAGGCCTTCTTTATCCGTGTCATCGAATCCGCCTTGTTCTTTTCTGATGGGATCAGCACTACAGATACCTTCAACTGGAATTCCGCTATCAAATCTACAAGTGCTCCAAGCCTGCGCTTGATCAGCATTTCTGCAGCATCTCTGGTCCTAACTCTCTTATCGCCAGTCACTGCTGACCTGATCCATGAAACTACCGTTGCCGAATCGGATTTGATTTCAATCGTTTTCAATCCCCCACTTCAGGGTCAAATTGATTCCTTTCATAGTGGCCTCCAGTTCGGCTACGTTGATATGGGAATTGTCGTTTTTCTTCCTAAACCACGCCGCATCTTCCACAGTTACGCCTCCCATCTCTACGACGCCCAATGCCAGACTGCTGGCATCACACCAAAGCCCCTCCCCCGTGTCTCCGCCGCTGATGTACTATTCCCCCTTTACTGGGTCTTATTTCGTCACTCTCGCGATGATTTCTTGTAGCATGTTCGCGACCTCCTTCGTCACACGGCCCTCCCAGCCATCAGTGCCCGTTTGTCGTTTAATAAAGCTGCACGCTATCCTGAGCCAGTTCTCGTTTTGTCTGGTCGTTCCGATTTTGGGTATTGCATTCCCTCGTCTAACGACAAGGCTTCATTTGCCATCTCGCCATAGTTTCAACCCCAACGCCGCTCCTCCATCCAGGGACTCTGCCGGTTCTGCAGTCAACCCATATCTCGCGACATGACCTCTCGCTTTCTCTTCTGTCACTTCTACTTCCTCCACGAGAATGTCGTCAATGTACGGACTAGCGGCCTTGTCCACTGTACAGTCTTTACTCAGCACCGTCTTCAGCACGGCAGTCATAATTTTGGGGGCTGAGCTCAGCCCAAAACCTAACCTCGTCAGGCAATACAACTTCCCCTTGTACCGGACCAATTAATGTTTCCAGAGTTTTTAATCTACATAGATCTGGAGATAAGCCGACTCCAGGTCGACAATCTTAGTGGCCTGCTTCATCCTCCTCCATTTCCTCTCACTTCTTCGCATACATCAACCCCCTTTCCAGTGTGGCAGACTACGTATCTGTTTAATTCTCTGAAATCCAGTACCGGTCTAACTTTATTCTTTGTGGGTTGAACAACCGCCAGTAATGGTAGCACTCCCTTTTCTTCCCCTGTCCACGGTTTCAGAATTCCCTCCTCTATCGACCTCTCCACTTCTTCCTCGAATCATTTTCTTATTTCTCCTCGCAGTGTTTTCTCGTAGCAGCTTACTTTGTTTTGTAGTTCCTGAGGCCTAGAGATCCATTTCCATTCCACCGTCCACCTCTCACCAACGAACCTCGCCAGAAAATCCTCGTCCTCGATGCAGCAAGCCTCTGGTTTTTGTGTTCTGATATTTCTATCATCTTCCACTCCTGCCATTCCTACTGCGCCGAGGCGTCCAAAAGTTACTTGGCCCCCTCTCAACGTAGCGCCCCCCCAGTTGGTTGATCAAACTTACACGTAAAACCACATCAACATCACCAACAAGACGATCCATCACCAGGGCTCGTAGTACAATAGGCACACCTTGCATCAGTACTTCCGCTGTTGTCTCTCCCAGGCAATTCACCTCCCTGCCATCAACGGTCTTAATACTCCTGGCTCCGCTCCATGATTTAGCGACATTCTTCGTTACCAACGTTGTGGTGCAACCTGAGTCAACAAGGGCCATGGCTCTCTTCCCATTGACTACTCCCGGTAACTGAGGAAACGTTTCGTTGTGCGCCATTTCCACATAGAAGGGGGAACCACTGGCGCAATGGCTCCCCTTCACTCGTTTCCCTGGTCCCATGCAGCAACGCAATAGCGGTTAATGTGCCCCACTCGTCCACATCGGTAGCAGATGACCCTCGGTTTCGGCTCTTTGCAGTCTTTGAGCAGGTGAGGACCCTGGCACCGGAAGCACTTGATGGCAGGCCTCCCCTCCTGTCGCCTCGCTGTCTGTCTCTCGTCATTCAAGTGGGGCCTCATGCACTTATTTCCCCTCATAGCTGCAGCCACGATTGGGCCCTTGACATTCTTGACTAGGACTCTGGCGTGGACCAAGAGATCGTCCACTTCCATCGTATTGATCTCAGTGATTCTCTGCATGTTCACGGAGATTTCTTCTGGAAAGCCATTCACTAGGTATAGCTTTACCGTCATCTCCAGACTCCTCCCCACGTAACCAGCCAATCCTGCCACTCTTCTAATCTCCGCAGCAAAGACGTCAACAGACTCGCCTGTCCACCTCAAATTTGCAAGCTTGCCGAGTGCTTCAAATGGACTCTCGGCGAAAGCCAATTTAAGTCTTTGCTCCACTTAGGCAAGGTCTCCCTTATCTTCATCGCGCATCTGCTGGTAAATAGTGAGGGCTTCCCCCTCTAAGTAGAGCGGGAGTAGGGTGACCACGTCTTCGATTTTTTGCAACCTTGCCACCATCTTTAATTTTTCCAGCCATTTAATTAGGTCACCCTCCCCAGTGAAGGGTTTCAACATCTGAGTTGAGAGTCTCCAGTCAGCCATGTTAACCTGCTTGACTCGGCAAAATAGCTTCTAGGGTTATAATCAGGATTCAGTTCTGGTGTTCGGGAAGGAGTGAGTCACTCTCTCGACAACAGCACGTTTCTGCCCTCTTCTTTTCCAATCGACCACACCTGGCATCTCGCCACCAATGTCACACTGCACAATCCGAACGTCATTGTATTGTTCAAAACTAGAGGTTACCCCAGGACTGAAGTCAACGAAACGACGTTATTTTCAAATTAGGGTTTTATAAATGTTTTTTGTGACACTTTAAGCAGAAAAGACGTGTTCAGTGGTGACAGATTCTCACTATATAAAAAGTAAGCGAAAGAAGCAATCAATCTATCTAAGTTTCTCTCTCCCTCACACGTACACAAGTAACCTCACTTTCCGAGTTCTTATGACATGTTTTCTCCTTTTAATAAACCTATTTTTTTATGAATTAACATCGGTGTTCGAGTGATTTTATACGTTTTTATATACGCATCAGTAAGGTAAAACTATAGCAGGATCTCTTCTTATACTTTATTTTATTTTTTATTTTCTTGTTCAGCAAAAAATAATCTTTCTTGACTGAAGCAATTTTTATTTTTTTTATATATCTAGCAGGACACATTTTGGGGAAACCTGAATTTTCTTGACAATTAAAACTTGACTAGGGTTAAGTGGTTAACGACACGGACTGACGTGTTTGGTGTTCCTGTTTCGAATGGAGTTCTTTTCGCAAAATCATTTTCACTTAGGACGTAAACAATTTTCAACAGGTTTCTTCCATAACTACTTGCTATCTATCTAGAAAGAATACTGACCAGAAAAGATATCGGGGAAACTAATGCTAACAATACAACTATCTGATTCTATACCATATGAATGATTTTAAAACTGAACTTGTGTCTAACCCTGAACTTGTGTGGAAGCAAGTATATATCTTGAATATAAACGATTACGGTTTTTTTTTTTTTCAGAAACATTTTGCTAAATTTCTTTTAGAATATTTCAAAACGATTCAGGAAAATTCGACGTCATCTTTGTTTATTCAAAATTCTTGTCAAATGAAATATTTTCTTTTGTGTAGAAATGTCAACTATGTGTTTTGTTTTTACCTTCGTTTCTTTGTTCAAAAGGTTGTTGAACATTTCTAAAAAAAATAATACATACAATATATATAACCTATTTTAAATGATAAAATACAAACCTCTTTTTCTGTATTCAACCCACGAAAACTTCAAAACGACGTGTTTTAAACAAACGCATATATCTTCGGTATATATAAAAGAGGACGAGTTTTACTTTTTCATTCCGATGTTAAGTAAATCAAAACATATATTCATATACAACGGGCAATGTTCCAAGCAACCTATTGCGCCCTCTAAAATCCACATGTAAACAGAAAGTTCAAATGGGTATCAAAACTTTTTAAAGAATTTAATTACACTTTTGAGATATACATCGGGTTTAAGCTAGATTTGCTAGACGTAAATAGTCGTTCCCCTTATCACTTACTAGAGATCTAACAGAGACTAAACACCGACAGATTGTTTCAAAATGGTTGACCCCATTCTTTTTTTTATTTTTATTACATTTTCACCCCAAACAAGGCAAATTGCCACTTTGGTGTAGAGGGCTACTATCAGGGGCAACAACTACTGGGGTACTATGTAGGGATTTGGGCAGCAAGGTGTCGGTTCACGTTACACTTGAACTTCTGCACGTCAGTACTGTTGGGGAAGCAGAGTCTAGCGGTTCTGGGGAAGAAACTATTGGAGTAAAAAGATATTTTACATCTAGGGATCTCTACAGTGTGGGGGTGGGATTTAACAGCCTGTCGGGTTTTTCGAGGGTGCACACGTTGTGGGGGCACAAGTGATTGCAGTTCGTCAGAGCATAAAATGCCCATATCATAGAAACTACGCGATGGATCTTAATGAAACTAAATACACTTTATGTTGAAGGTCATAAGTTTCATTGGTTACATTTTACAAAGAAAAGTACAAATATTTCTGTGTTTAATGACAGATTTTCACAATTGTTCACGATGAGCGCCACCTGTGACTCTGCACACGTCGAGTCGGTAATCAAGCTCGTGCCAAACTCAATGTAGCATGTCTTCAATAATAGTTTCGAGTGCAGCTGTATTTCTGTTTCAGTTCTTCAATGCTAGCTAGTTGGTTGGTTGGTTGGTTGTTTTGTTTTACGGCATATCAACCCTTTTGGGTTATTTAATGCCAAATCCAGTGATTTTGAAGAACAATATTTTAATAGAGTATATTTGTTTTTTAAGTCGGTTTCTATTTAACCCATAGTTGGGACTCTAACAGGTACTACCACTCCGGATCAGAGTGGACCTGGGAGCAATGGCAATTAAAGGGTGGCTCCACACTCCCCAAAGCCCACAAGCTGGGGCCTCACCATCGGATATAGTTTAAGGTCATATCCAGGACTTCAATGCTAGCTGAAAGAGGAGATAAGATAACTAGTCCTTTCACATAACTCTAGAGGAAAAAATCACACGGAGAAAGGTCGGATGATCGTGGTGGCCATTTCAGCAGTAAATCGTCTTCTTCACTACCTTGACGGATCCATCTCTCTGGCAAAACCTCATTGAGGTAAGCTCGTACAGTGAGCTTTCAATGAGGTGAAGCCCCATCCTGCTGAAAAATGAAACTTTCGTCTTCATTTTCTATGAGTTGATGAATTATCAAATTTTGAAGCATTTAGCGATTTAGGTATTCGTAAGCAGCCCATTACTTGAAATTTCTGGCGCCAATCCTTATTTGTTTTGTAGTTGATGCTTTCTTTGCCAAAATTTGTGAAGAAAGCACACTGCACTGTGTTCGGTGACTGAGCCCGAGCATACTCTAACACGCAAAATTCCCCCTTTTTTTTAATTGAGCGGTATTTCTTTACGTGAAAAGATAGAAATGCCAAACGTTACACACAAAAACTGGAAACGTTTCTACACAAGTTGTGAAAATGTAAAGTCATTTCAACGAGAATTATCAAAATTATTGCCATACGAAATGGTGTCACGTATTTTTGGAACACCCTGTATATCTAAATCAAACAACTTTGCATTAGTAAAACTTTATTACCTATCCGATTATTAGACAGATTTTGAATTTAAAGTCTTCTAATCAAATGCTCTAAGCTTTTCATGTGTACCACACGTCCATAAAATGCATAGAATACTCACTCAGTTTCTTATCTGCAACGCACATTCACAAAAGTACATGATACTCTCTTGGCTTTTTAATTGACGTACACATTTATAAATAGTCTTGGTCAAAGATAACAGTTTAGTACCTGTTCAATTTTCCTTTTGAGTCCTCAGTCAGTGGAAGAGAAATCCTTCATTACTGAGACAATTTTGTTTTTGTTCCTATCCAGAGTGCCTCTTTTTTGAGAGCTGAATTATCCCCACATTAAAAACGGACCTTCTACTTAACTCTGCCCTCATGGGGAAACAAGTAAATAGAAACAATATAAAATTCTCTCTCGGCTTTTCGTTTGCAACACACATCCATAAAAATGTATAGCACACGATGTTAGCTTTTCGTTTATCACTAGGACCCATAAACAGTATAGCACATTCTCTCGGCTTTTCGTTTGCCACTCCCATCCCCAAACACCCAGTTTGTCTTACTGCTGTATTATAACTGATAGTACAGGTTCCTTAACTCTTCGCTAGTGCTCAGAGCGGTTTCTCTATCATCAGTTGTATGTGGCGCGTGGAGAGAGAAACTGCATCCATCTCTGGTAGGCCGTCCTGAGGCCACAATCTTGTGGACGAAGAGTCGGCTGATTGTCTTCTTGTGTGTGTATGTTTAATATCATTCACATCGACTTTGCCCAACACCTCTCACCAAAAATCTGAAAGTATTAAATAAAATGACATCGCCAGTAAAAATACGATTAAATCAGATGCACACGTATAAAAACTAATTTACCACCTTCTCCAAGGCTTAAATTCACAAATATTCATGAACTTAATACTAATTTAAGTAATATAGAACCAAAGCAAATGCCTCTTAGCGCTAGGACAAATTAATTTACACACCTGTAACTACCCTAACATGCCTGGTTATATCTAACCTCACCGAAAGTACTCAGACAACCATATGAGCAGACTTGGAGTCTATATTCTTAACAGAGTATCCAAACTAGAATCACACGAACACGCGTTCATGTGCTTCAGAATAAGTTTGCAACATAGCGTTAGTTACTTCTATTTTAACTACCTTTCTCCTTCGACCCAGCTCTGTACCTAAATCAACCATATCTCTGACAGCATAGATGCAGCACTCACATAGGATACTAACGCCCAAGTAGATATATTTGGTGACTTTAATTTCTATCCCGTAATTGGGTTATTTTTTTCTAATAATACAGACGTAGCTAGTAGCATAATACAGTTTTTCTGTGTTCTTATCACGTTCCCAACTTGATCGTCTAATTTCTAGGCCTATTTCAAAGCACAGTTCCCGAGGATTATATGACAAAATCTCATAACCCACTCGGGAATGCTAATCACGTTGTGATACTAGTAGACATCATCCTAAACTTTCGACCTAAATTTGAAGAGCCATTGCTTAGAACGACAAGGTTATTCAAGAAGGCTGACTGAGAAGCCATCAGGGATCACATCAGATTATCTCCCATAGTTTGCTTCTACTTGTGCAGCAACTATTGCTCAAAGGCACCATATATTCCAGATTTATCGATCCTGTAGAGAAAACATAATTATACGAAATTATACGGAATCTAGAAGTAATTGTAATAGTAAAATTGCTGCAGTAGAAAGATGACATACCAAAATCACCAAAAATCGCATTGACCATATGGCGAAGGTCTGTCCCAAAAGGATTCCTGAAACCCACATAGCAGCTGTGCCCCAAAAGAACGTAGTGGAAGGCGCGAACAAACCACCAAAGTAGGCGCCCACAAACTGGGGCACAGTGGTTAAAAAGGGGAGAAAATCGGAAAAAAAACAGAAACAAAGGCAAAGCACAAAAACAAGCAAGCAATGGAGGAGAAGTCGGGGGCAAAGTGAAACCTGGCATCCGAATCAGAGTAAGAGGCGGAGGTAAAGACAAAGATTAAAACCCCCATAGCAACCACCAATGTAGATCATAATGACCAGGAAAACCCTGCTCAACCCGCCGCCCCCATGGAAGAGCAGAATACCCTACCTCTTTTTGTACGCGTACTTTTAGTGATGAAGCATCAGAACACAAGACTTCAAAAAAAAAACAAAAACAAAAAAAAAACAAAAACAAAAACAGAAGACAAGGCGAAATACGTAGAGAACATCACCCCTTCTGTACGAATGGAAAGGACCAGGGAGCGGTTTTTCTTACTAAGCGAAAGGGTGTGCGAAGTCGATAAAACTAAACTGCAATAGACCTCAGCGGGAGCCCAAGCAGCAATCAAGGAGAAATTTAAGTAAGTAGACGGAAAGGAAGTGGTAAAACCAGCTAATTTTCATGACGCCATAATGCTCTTAACGTTTGTATAAGAGAGCCCGGGTAAAAGCACTATGGAGGATGCTGAAGGAAGCGAAAGACGCCATTCCAGGAGTGAAGCTAATAGAGGAGGAGCATTCTTCATTGATACCAGTTGGAACAAAATGCGAGGTGAGGGTCCCCATTTATGTTCACACCTCCCTATACAGAGCAATTAAGTTAATATTTCCCTTGGACGTGGGAGGTCTGGTTCTGGACGACCAGTTTACAACGGAGTTGTTGACTTGCAGTCTCGATCAGGCCTTCGGAGTCTTCATTCTCGAAAATTTTAGACTCGTCATTGACGAATACTACTAGGTAATGCAACAAAGAACTTAAAACTAGCTAGTTTAAACACGAGGGGCAAGCAAGGCTGGTCGCGTGCTGAGGGATCTCGTGGCCTTTGAGGTAGATATAGCTGCTTTGCAGGCAACCCAGTTTCTTGCGGAGATTGGGGTGTGCTGACGAACGACTTTGACATTTACTCAGCATATGGCAATCCTTTTTGCCGTGGGGTTTCTGTGTTAGTGAGTCGCACCCTATCTGGGACGGTTACCTTATCGTGTGTCTGTACTTCCTCTGCCTGCGGACCGACTTCAGGCTTTTGAGCGACTCCTTTTCAAGCTTCTCTGGAAAGGGGGAAACTCGTTTGTCCGTAGACATGTCTGTACGCAAAGTTTTAGCGAGGGAGGCTTCGGGATGCCCGATCTGGAGTGTCATCGACACGTTGAAAGGTTGGGTGCCCTGAGTTGCACTTTACACGAAGATTCTCCGTGGGTCACGTTGGTCGAACGCACTTTTCCTCGGCTTATACCCGACCACTCCGCTTAAGGCCGTCGAAGACTGGGTGTTCTCCACCAAATAAGGGGCCGCCTTTAGAGCATTGCTGGGGTCCAGTGACCTTGCACGGCCTAGAAAGAAACAATATCAGGATTTAGTGGTGGGGGCCGCACAGGATCCGCTGGTTGAGCAGCTACGTATGTCGAGAGAGGATGTTTTCTCGCAGTGGAATTGGGCGCCAGTCAGAAATTACTTAAATAATTCTGAATTTTCTATTACTTGGAGACTTGTCCAGAATGTACTGCCACTCTACAAAAGGCTCGCCAGGGACAGCTTAAAGGAGAACGAGTTTCCCTTCTGCCCACGCTGCAATGAAAATATAGACGAGACTACGGATCACGCATTCTTTCTTAGCAGTTGACTTCGTAGTCTCTGTATGTCGGAAAGATAACGGCTAGCATCGACCCCGAGCAGTTGATACCACTTGATTTGGCGTGCGTTGTCGACAACATGGATCCCCTATTTATTAGGGAGAAACGGTTGGTGTTTCTCGCGATTCTAGCAGTAGCTATATTAGTGACGTGCGTTACACGTCTTGACATAGTTCATTGGCGTATATATATATATATATATATATATATATATATATATATATGCTAGCAAAAGTACCCGTCGTTGACTGGGTTCAAAAACAGCCTACAGAAAATTGACTCTGATTTATTAAAGTATGATAGGTTATGAAAGGAAGGGTTGTAAAGAGATAGCTTCGAATTCGGGGGGATCAAAACCAAAGCAAATTATGATGAAAGTAAAAGTAAAATAGATAAACCCCATAATTTATTATACCATACCTGTTCACACTGAAACACTTATCACAATATTCTGTGGATCTATATTAAAAAACCGTGTTAAACTTTGTGACATATTTCCATTCTATGGAGGTCAGGTGCGAACGAACACCCCATAATTTTATTATACCATATTTCTTCAAACTGAAACATAATTATCAAAGAATACTTACGCAGGTAAATATGAAAAGTCTTTATTAAAGTTTGTGTCTATTTCCATTCTATGGAGGCTAGGCGCGAACGCAGATCCCACAATTTTATTATACTATCCCTATTTAAGTTAAAACATACTTATGAAAATATTATTATGTACATCTATATCAAACACACTTGTAAACGTCTTTTTTTAATTTGTAAATTGTTTATTTCCATACTTTGTGGACCAGGCGCGAACCCAGACCCCACAATTTTAATGAACCACCGTTCTGCAGGATCAAACATACCCATTCCTGTGTCTCGATACATCTTCTATCATTACATGTAATCAGTTTTTTTAAAATAGTCAACCATATAGGAGCCTATTCGTAACCACACACACACACACACACACACACACACACACATACACACACAGAATTCAGCTTTATATATATATATATATATATATATATAATGAGAGCATGAAAAGTAATTTGGCTAAGATTAAACATGGAAAAGTAAAGGACTAGTTGTTAAAACTGGAGAAGAAAAGGACCAGGTATTCTAGCAAAAAAAAAAAATGTAATAAATTTATAATTTAAAATATTGCAGCATTACAAGTTGATTATATTATGTTATAAATTGAATTTTAAAAAATTCTTAATGCTGCAATATTTTAAGTTAAAAATTTATTATTTTTTTATTAGAATATCGTATACTTTTCTTTTCCAGTTTTAACAACTAATCCTTTACTTTTCTATGTTTAAGCTTAACCACATTACTTTTATGCTCGCATTTTCTATTGTAATCCATATTTCCAGACTTCCAATGAATTCACTTGTTCTATGTTTAATTTCAGTCTTATTCTTTTACCACCATGAGCACATATGTAATAACTATGTATGGCATTCGTCTGCTTTCAATAAAATCCCCCCAAATTATCTCCCTTTCATGATTTCGTTCTCTTTGTTTCACTTGTTACTTCTCTTTCCGTGACTGCAGTTGATTGTCAACAACAGTAGTCGCCGAAGCGACGTGGTTGCTATGAAAACCACTCATAAAAAGCGTCGCTCATCCCCTTATAAATTTTGATGATTTTTAACATTAGAAAATTCATCGTAACTTTTGTTTTACTGAACGAAAATTTAAAAACAATTTTCACCAGATAGCTGCGTATGTGAACTATACACTGTAATAATTGTTTGAAATTTGGTCGAAAAGCGAGTGATCGGTAAAGCTTTAAATCAGTTCTAAACTAAAACTGAAACTTAACCATATATTCAAACACTACGGTGTATATATATAAACTATTTTTGTTTGTAAATAATGTCTTCCCTTTTGTTTTTGTATATACATGTTTTTTTAAATATTTTTTCAGAATTTTAAAATAAAGCCGACTCATAATCTGAGGATGTTTAAAGTAGATAAACGCCATGGAGAGAATTATGGTGATAGGGTCTTAGTTTAGGGCCAATAGTAAAGTCTTTAAAAGACCTAGAAAAGTAGATAAATGGCCCCCGACCCCCACTTTTCCCTACTGGTCTTCTGCTTAAGTGTCTTAGGACCCCAAATGAGACTCTGGTAGTAAATAATACCAGAGCCGGGCCCAAGCTCTAAATAAACCTCCAACTCCCGGCCTTCCGGACCGGGACCAAAGTTTAGTATCTGTCTGATGCTTCTCGACACTTAAGTAATGGGGTAGGCATAAAACGTTTTTTACTTTCTTTTTTGCCTTCACGTCACGGGTTCGAGCCTGCCTGCCTGCCCACTGCCCCTTTTTTTTACATACAGAAACACCGGCAAACGCCGGGAACCCAGGCTAGTTTATTATGTGAATCTCAAATGTTTGTGTGTGTGCATGTTCGTATGTACACTAAAAACTTTTCTTATCCGCATCGCAGAGGCACCAAAAATATCAACAAATTGGAAACAATCGTCAATTACTTGGTGTAGATATTTCGTTTTGGATGAAGGCAGGTCAGAAAAAAAACTTTCTTTCGACGCGGTTTGCTAACCGCGCATGCGCGAATTTCGTTACGTTCTTTCGTTTTAAATAACTAAATTTGTGGAACTTGTGTCCTCGTAGACCTATTAATAACGCGCCCGCTTGCAACTTGAGTTGTGCGAGTACTCGCCTGGCACACGTCGTGTTTTTCGCTCTCAGTTTTGCTGCTGGCTGATGTCACCCATGTCTCGTTATTTTTTTTTTCTTTTACGAACGGGCAATTTCACCCCGATTGTCACAATTTTTTTTTTTTACGACCGGGCAACTCCGGGCGCCTCTACTAGTAACCAATATAAGAGAAACATCTAAATATTTTTATAAACATTTATCAAATCTAAATTGTATTATTAGAAAATATTCTCAATATTAAGGAGTGAATTTGCGTTGACATCCATTTTTTTTATCATTAATCTTCGTTGAAAGCAAATTCTCTTCGCCGAAACAATTTCCTTCGTTTTAACAATTTTTGTTTCACTTCTTCGCCATTTTAAATTTTTTTTTCTATTTTGTTATTTTTTTTTTTTATCTGTCTTGTATTCAAGTCTCGTTTGTCAAATTCTTGTCATATTCTGCGATTTGATTTTTATTCAACGAAAACGGATTCCGTTATTCATTTCGTCTGACATTCACAAGAAAAAGGTTATGCTTTACACGATGTTATCAGTCTGTACAACATTACATAGTTTCTACAACGTTACATAGTTAAGGATTGATTTGATGTCACGTGACTTTAACGAAAACAAATGTGACTACGACGTCTTACGAATGACGTCATTTTTGCAGGGTCAGGAACAAAGAGATTCGAATATCTTGCACGCATTTTTTATCTATTGTTTACAAAAAATCTTTTATATATACGGCACAATCATATTGACACACCAATTCTCGTCAAAGCACTGAAATTAATTAAGTATATATATGTATATATATATATATATATATATATATATATATATGTTTTATCTTTTTTATTATACTTATTCCAAAAACAATAGAAACGTATTATATCTTTTATTTTCTAACGGCCACATGTTGTTAAAAACATTCAGTTATTCTATGCAATAAACGCTAGACATAATTAGAATGCTAATGACTATTTTTCGTCCTGGGGGTGGGGAGGACATAGATTTCATATTACAATATTACAAGCACAGGATCTATATTTTCAAATATTGGGCTTGTATTTTATTTTTCAAATTAAATACTCCGAAGAATATCTTGAAATAAAGATACCTAAATATAAAAAATAATTAAAATAATAAAATAAATAACGAAAATTTGAAGAACACATAAATAATTTTATTTTGTTCCGTGTACACACACACACACACACACACACACACACACACACACACACACACACACACACACACATACACACACATATATATTATATATATATACATATATATATACATATATATATATATATAATTTTCAGAATGTGAGAAATTATATATTCTATTCCACAGCAAATAAACGTCGCAGTTTTACTGTGAAAATAATTATATAAACTCTCACATTCTGAAAATTCTATTCTTAATTGCTCATTAGGTTAGCATGTTGGATGACATTGCTATAAGGAGTTTAAAATGTCTACTTGTGAAACATCGGCTTGAGTTCTAGCTGGTTAGATTACGACACCCCTTGATATATACATTTCAATATTCCATTTGGCAACGTGTCATATATATATATATATATATATATATATATATATATATATACGTACATTTTATTTAAATCATTATATATATATATATATATATATATATATATATATAATGATTTAAATAAAATGTACGTAAATTTCTCGAGAGCTCTTTCAGCTATCATCTCGTCATGAGAAATCGATAGCATACAATATTACTGGCGAAATTAAAGAGCACTACGGGGGAATTTGAATGTACTATAAATAATTAAAAAAAAACGATTTAAAGAAAGATTAAATCTTAAATTACTGCGTTTAAAAGCGACTAAAACTAAAATTTGGCACAACGAGTTACAAAAAAAAAAAAAAAAAAAATGAGGGAAAAACGGGTCAAAATTTCCTAAAGAGAAATAATGTTTTCGTTGTCTCTTTTTGCCGGCATAATGAAGGTTTTCGAACCGCATTAGAGACAGACTCGCAAATCTCTGAATGGTTTTTGGAGGCTGCTCTGTGTAACACCTCGAACCACTCATGGATTGTCAGCCAAATGCTGGCCAATGGCAGAGTCCAAGGCTACGGAAGGAGGAAGATTACCAGATCATACCATACTGTCTGATTTCAGATGGAACGTGCTGGTTTTACGAGTTAGAAAATGCAAAGATGTTCGCCCAACATAACCAGCATCGCACTGACATTTAAATTGATAAACAATATTACTAATTCGGGTGTAAGGCAAACTATCTTTGCGAAAAGAAGGAAAAGCAGGTCTTGTAGTGTATACCAAACGCAAAGAAACAGAGTAGGAGCACTTATAAACACTTCTAAGAATCTGTTTTGCCAATTCAATACTTTTATCACTAATCCAAGGTAATTTTAAATAAACCGGACACTTCGCAGGCCCAAATTTTTAAGGGGATTTAAAATCATCAACCTTCTTGTCAATGCAGTCTTCAATAAGGTCTAAGAGATAACCATTATTAATAAATATTTCTCTGATCTTCGGAGTCTAATCTATTAGATGAACATATCATGAGAGCTCTATGTACCAGCGTATTAATTAAGCCGACCTTGCGTGATTTGGGTACAAAAGAAGACCAGTTCACATATAAGCCAGTAAAAGTGGGCTTCCTATAAATGGTAGCGAGAAAGCCTCCCTTGAACGTTCAACAAGAACATCCAAGAAGGGGAGAAAATTGTTCTTCTCACTTTCCATAGTGAACTTAAGAGCCCCATGCAAGGAATTCAAGCTATTAAAAAAAGATAGCGCTTCACTTTGCGATTAAAACATAGCAAAAGTGTCGTCAACATATCTGAAATATGTGGTGAGTTTTGTTGCAAAATTAAACAAAACGGATTCGTAAAAACCGACAAAAATATCAGCTAAAGTTGGTGCCAAAGGACTCCCCATTGAAACCCCGTCGACCTGAGATTACATAACGTCACCAAAGCAAAATTTGGTGCACATTAAAATTAGTTCAGTAAATATCTCTTTGGAAAAGCGCGGAGAAGTCAGGCGACCACCATAAAGCGCGTCGGTACAAATATGTATCATCACATCTAAAGGTACGTTAGTAAAAAGACTAGAGACATCGAAAGAACACATAAAGGATGTCTCTGCATTCGAATAAAACCTACGTAAACATTCAACAAACCGAAAAGAATCAGGAATACAGTGCGTGCTGTATAATTCACGCACCGGCTGCAAAAATTCAGACAAGCCACTGAGCCAAAGAATAAACATTTATTTAAATATTTACGGAATTATGGAGATATTCATACCTGTAGTCTATTTCCAAAAGAAGGGAGATATAACATATGAAAATATTTGGAATCAAGTCTCCCCTTTGCAGGTATTTCCTGTCATTTGAGACCAAAAAGTAAGTTTTAGTCTTTTTTTAGTATATATATATATATATATATATATACATATATATATATTATATGCGCTTATCATCATCATCATATATATATATTATGTGCAGATCATCATATAATTATTAGATCACTCTGACAGACGTAAAAAAGAATTAAAAAAATAAATGTTTAAATTCAACAGCATTTCTCGCGGGAAACGGTAGCCAAATAAATTAGGTGCTTACAAATGAGCCAGGGATGGCTTCTGTCGCCGGGTTCGAATGTATCGACTTATGTTAATCGTGACACCTTGCACTTACGATTCCCGAAAGGATGAAATACTTGTGTCTGTAGGTATTTAATATCTATCTATCTATCTATCTATCTATCTATATATATATATATATATATATATATATATATATATATATGTATGTATGTAGAGACTGAGTGCAATTCTATAAGAGGAGATTTATCGGGATTATATAAAGTTCAACAGGTGTTATTAGAGAGTATACAGGAGAACAATAGGAATAAAAATAGAGGTACAAAAACTATATATTGGTAAATATAGATTGGTTCATTTATTCAATAAGGGTATACAAACATTTCGTTGGGGAATAGAAGGGACTCTTTTTACTAAGGCATTTCGAAAGCTTCGATCCTCTATCCTCCAACTAAATGTTTGTATACCCTTATTGAATAAATGAACCAATCTATATTTACCAATATATAGTTTTGTGACTTCATTTTTATCCCTATTGTTCTCCTATATATATATATATATATATATATATATATATGTGTGTGTGTGTGTGTGTGTGTGTGTGTGTATTCCACACAATTATATTGATTTGGTGAAGTATTCTGATGGAGTAAGTAATAGTTTTCTTTTCTACACAGGGCAATACTCTTCTGTAAAATCAACTCGCTCTGTGTCTAGAAAACTATTTCTTTTGATTAGGAGTACTAATATGTTCATAATCTATGGCTCGAGGCACCTACATTCCTACCTTTTCCCAATTAATAAAATGACCTTGTGTCGAACTTTGTCTTCACAGGGGAGGGGCAAGAAAATGTGAACAAACAAAGGAACGCACATACAGATCGACACGTCTCCATTTGCATTTGTCAGGATCAGCCATTAAATTGAGATCAGCAGAATCGACAGAAGAATGATGGCGATTGTCACAAATAGCTCGGCCCATTCATTGGCGAGATTTACAGGCGAGCATATTGTCTGACAATTAAAATTAACATCTTGCCGGATACTCGTTAATCATCGCCATTTTGAATAAAACGAAACAACCGAAATGAGACGCGAAGAAAGAATTAACGTTATCAATAACAACAGTTTAGATTCTTTCGAATTACTTGCTCCATACAATAACCCCCCAAAACGACAAAAGATATATATGCATCCATATATATTTTATTCATTTATTTATTGCGGACTATTATCCTCATCTTCTTAGTTGTTGTTTCACGATGTTTCGGCCAACTATTCCTCTGGCCTTCCTCAGGTGGTTCCCGCGACGTGATAGGAACTCCGAATCTCCTAACTGCTTTCTCAGCAATTACTGTCATACATAGTGGTTTTCCTCTCGTCACGTTTGTAAAAACGTCGTGACAAAACCAAACCTAAAAAGATGAGGATACTAGACCGCAATAAATGAATAAATAATACGCATCTCAATAAAGATTCCCATTAATTTAATACGAGGGGCGTGCAATAAGTAATGCCCCTGACCCACTTCCAGTTGTCTGATCTAGCTGAAATTTTACATGTGCAATGATTTATATCTCTACGGGTTATGTGGCAAATTACAGCTCTGAACTAATTGTTTCTGTTTTACAGGTGTTTGAACTGAGTCAGGTGCAAAATGGAGCCTGTTGAATGTCGAGCAGTGATCCGGTTTTTGTATTTGAAAGGACGCACACCACAGGAGACTTTTGATGAAATGAAAGAAACTTATGGTGATAATGCCCCATCATATGACCTTGTAAAACGCTGGCATCGTGAATTCAAACATGACCCGAAGTCAGTGGAAACAGATCCCAGACCTGGTCGCCCCCCTTCTGCCATTGACGAGGCATCTGTCCGTCAAGTTGAGACTGCTATTCTGGAAGATCGGCGCATTAATATTCGCCAAATAGCCCAAGATGTCAAGATTAGTACAGAGTCTGTGGAAACTATCATTCATGACCATTTGCATATGCATAAGGTGTCTGCCAGATGTATTCCCAGGTTGTTCACACCATTCCAGAAGCGAGAACGGGTCGAGTGATCGAGGATGAATTTGGAGATGTGCCAAGAAGATGAGTCAAAGTTTTTCAAAAGACTGATTACACAGGATGAAATCTGGGTCCATCACTATGATCCAGAGACCACATCCCAGTCAATGCAGTGGAAGCACTTGGACTCACCACCTCCAAAAAGGCAAGGGTGCAGCCCTCCGCTGGCAAGGTCATGCTCATAGTCTTCTGGGACCAGGACGGAGTAGTGATGACAGATTTCCTGGTAAAGGGTACCACAATTACAGGAGCCTATTATGCTTCACTATTGAGGAAATTAAGGAAAGCTATCAAAATCAAGAGGCGGGGCAAGATCAGTCAAAGGTACTCTCCTTCTACAGGACAACGCTCCGGTCCACAACTCGCATGTCGCCAGATCAGAAGCACGGGCGTGTGGTCATGAAATCCTTCTCACTCCTTCCTACTCTCCTGACCTTTCACCCTCTGAATTTCACCTCTTCCCAGCCATGAAGTTGTTTTTGAAAGAAAAGCGTTTCCCAGATGATGCAGCCCTGATTTTTGAAGTTACGTCATGGTTGGAGGACCAACCTGGGGTGTTCTATAAAAACGGTCTCCAGAGCTGCATAAAACGATGGGAGAAATGCACAACTGTGAGTGATTCCTATGTAGAGAAAGACTAATAACTGTACCAAGTTTCGTTGCTCTACTACTATGGGAAGTGGGTCAGGGGCATTACTTATTGCAGGCCCCTCGTAATATATACCACTCGATACGCACCCGGCAATGGAAGATCAGATAATAAATTAAGGTAGATTTATAAAACCTCCCTAAAAAAAACAAACAAAAAAAAACAAAAGCCTTTATCGGGCTTCGACGCAGTGGATAGAGACGTTGAATCTCTACGGTTCCAGATAAGCATTGTCTCAAGATAATGGTTTCAATCCTACCCAAAGCCAACCAGAGGCTTAGTTGGCTAAAAACGTGGTGAGACAACAACAGAAATGGAAGGCAGTAATTGCTGAAAATGCAGTTAGGAGATTCGGAGTTCCTATGCCGTCACGGTATTTGATATATATATATATATATATATATATATATATATATATATATATATATATATATATATATATACATATATATATATATATGTGTGTGTGTGTGTGTGTTAAACAATGCAAGTAGATTTTACTATGATGATCTAGCAACGTCATGTTTCCTTGGTAGTATATATATATATATATATATATATATATATATATATATATGAGACACTATTTAGCAAGGATATACATACACTTATTTGGGGGACTCTTTATACCAAGGTATTTCGAAGTCTAATGCTTTTAATTAGAAGATTAGAGAAAGTGCTAGGTAACATGATGGGGATGTGACGTCTATATAAGCTCCATTGAAATTTGTTGAGATTTATATTATTCTGATAAGTTCTTCTTATAGATTTGAATTTACACTTCTTATATCTACCCCCGTTATATATATATATATATATATATATATATATATATGTATATATATATATATATATATTTGGTAAGGTGATTTATAATCTGCACTACTTAAATGCTAGGTTAATTTATGGTGCCTTTTATTTAAAAAAAAAACTTACCCAATATTTTTCTGATGAGGAGACTTTGTTTTCATAAAAAACTATATGCTAAAATTATTGTCCTTGACTCAATGTCTGTCACAATAAAAAACATCGTTTCCGAAACGATCGTACAATTTATTGGCTTTGTTGTGCTCCTTCTCATGAAACGGATTTTTTATTTTGAATTTTAATTTTGAATTATAAATTATCAATCACCTTACCAAATATAAAAGTAGCTCTAGGATATTTGCCTATTGAGCTTTGATACATCGGCTTTACAACGAACATTATTCTTTTCCTGTGTTTTAATTAAATTTGTATTTTTACTATAACATTAAAATACACTCTGCTCTATAGGAAATTGCTCTAACTCCCTTTAAATTATATATATATGTATATATATATGTATATATATATGTATATATATGTATGTATATATATATATATATATATATATACGTGTGTATGTGTGTGTACAATGCAAGTAGGTTTTACCATGATGATCTAGAAATTTCCCATTAAAAAAAGCTCAGATAATAAAACTAGAAGTCGCTTCTGAATGTTAAATATACTAAACCCAAAAAATTTAGTTGTTATTAATTTCTTAAATATTTTTATTCTAACATTTTGTAACCCCTCCTGTGGAGAAGGTGGTTAGGACCCCTTTTTATCTGGAATTCTCGGCTCGTGTCATCTAGTCTTCTCTGAGGTTGTTACATAAAATCTGGTATGCTAAAAACGAATAACAAACTCACGCAGGCAGAAAGACAACAAACATCTGTATCTTGTCTACTGAAGCTTAATTTCGCAAAATAATGTACAAATGTTTTTACAAATATGATTCATTTCTCAGTAAGCATTTTCAGAGTTTCAAATCTCTTCACAGACAGCGACAGACGGTTGGATGAGGAGGGTGGAGGTGTCACATCTTTATAGGTCTGTTATTCTCGAAATTAACAAGCAATCTCTCCCATCTGATCTGATCTCCTCTGACTAATTTTCGCACAACAGTCGTATATATAGTGAGGTATAATGATGGGGGGGACTCTCCCAGCCAATAAGATTTCGCTACGAAATCCAAAGTTTTAGTTTTTTTGTCTGTGCAATTCCCATACCTGGAATTAGAATTACTAATTCTCACGACCGCCAAGGTCAGATGTCAGTTCTGACATCCGACTTTGAGTTCAACAAGGCCAGACAATGTTATGTTTCAAGTTCCTGTCATCAACTTTTAGCTGCAAAAATATATGTCTCTAGTTTTAAACAATATCTATTTTGACATGAAATAAAAAATATATATTTATCTTCTCTATCTAAAATCCTCGGGTTATCTGGCGTCATCTGGGAATGATGAGCTATCTCAGCGTAGTTCTAAAGCTCCTCAATAGGGGATTACGGCACATTTTCCACAGGAATTTCGTTAGCAAATTCAGATTTTTATCCTGTTTTCTTTTTATACTGTTTTTCTCTTATCGCGGCATCACGGCGTTTCTCACTTTTCATTTATGCCGTATGAGTGTATGTGTGTGTTGAACAGTTTTACTGTTGACTCAGAGTAAAGCTTCTTTCCCCCTTTTCCACATGTGGAACAACATCAAATGCACGTTTGACATTTTTTGTTCTTAACCCGCGGGCTAACATGCGTGGGTGTACAATATCTAGAAAAAAAAACCCGTTAAACAAGCAAAAATGTAATGGTACATAGTCGTTGTGCTCGAAATAACATTTAAATGTACTGCAAAGTTTAAATTCGTTATTTTTATTTTACTTCAGAGTTCGACAACATTCTGTTTAAGTGTGTTAACGCGAAAAATGTGTTAGTGATTGTTGTTTTATCCGTCTATTTTTTAGTATAGTAATTTCTATGTGATTATTCACCATTATGACAGACACGACTTCGAGTTGTCCTTTTCCTTACTTTTATCGCATTTGATTGCGTTTAGCTTTTGTTTTTATCTCTTGTTTTTCTTTTGCTCATCCGCATCACGTTATTTTATTTTCTTCGAAAGCTTTTCTTTTTTTTAACAAGGGAGTCAATATTTACCAAGGTTCGAAGACCACTCGAGGATAAAGCTTAATGAAAGTAAGGTGGAAGTAATCGTTAATAATGTATATTGGGCAGAATTTGATTATTTAAGGGGACAGTTCAACAAGAATTATTTACATTGGACTAGAAGGCTACCGTACTGTAGTTGGCTGGGAAGCAGGCAAGCTGAACTGTGTTCCACAGGCGTCAGTTCTAGGAGAGGAGCTTAGTTCGTAGAACCTGCGTTTAAATTTAAACGCATATAGAGAGTGAGAGAAATTGTTGATATTAGTTGTAGACAGTCGTGTGTTTTTTTGTGTGAAAGTTTCGCAATGGTGACCATAGATTGGAGCTCAGTCGAGCATTTGCTATGAAAGTAACGATATATCAGAGACAATCTCGCTACGTCTATTCTCTGGGAAAGAGGTTGCAGAGAAGGAGAAAAGGGCATTACCTACTAGATTTCGAAGCCAGTTTTAAACTTTATCAAGGCAGTATAGGTAACGCCATGACAGGCCTATCCTATTTTAAGACGCATCTGATTCATACAGATAAAGGACTGCATTGACAGTAAGATACCTACTGGAGCGGTAGAGTAATCCAACAATTTTTCAGCGATCTTTGCAACACATGTATGTGTTCCATTTCAGATCAAGAATAAAGGTCAGTCCTAGAAGCTATCAAGACATGGTGCCCCAAGACGAAAGCCATTCATTTCAAGTAGGGTCTGCTTTGGGGTCAGAGAGATTATGATGAAATGAGAGACTCTTTCTTCTATTTACTCACCCCAGACAAGAGGTATTGCCACAGACGTAATAAAACTACAATTTAAGATTATATCTAACAGGAGATTGTGATGTGTTCAGTAGCGTACAGTCTGTTTAATGTTAAATTTCAACATTATCCGTAGTTGCAACGGATTTGCTTATCTGAAAGCAGCTGACACGCAATACAACGGCGTCTAGTTTACCGCATATCCCCAATATATTTTTATAGAAAACGGCCTGAAAACAAATCTAAATGAGATACGAATGATAAAAAAAACTTTCATTCAATTCAATTCAATTATTTATAAATTATCCAATTTATATTTCTTTCTGATAAATTATTCAGGCATTTATTAATATAGACAACGAACCAACAAATGGCCAAGGAACAAATATATGACAAATAAATCTTACCGAAAGCAGGATAAGTTTTTGGTGTTAAAACTTATTTTAATTCATTTATTTAGTATGAAACGCCAATGGTACTGAGTGCTTAATTTGTCGCGGTGCTATGTATCTGTTGATTTCCATCAGTATATTACTTCATTTTTATTTTGAAACAATTATTCAGACTCCGAAAATAATCATCTATGTTTAAAGTTAGCAGAAGGAAAGGAGAAAAAGAAAGGGAAAACAGATCAAACGGACAGAAGTCTTACCGTGTGTGTGTCAGGCGAGGTTGGGTGAAAGAGAGAGAAATCAAGATGGCGCTCATAGTTTTAAAAGGTGTGTTCTGGTGGAAGTCACGCGAAATCACACGAAACCACGCGGGAGACATGTATAAAAGGAGTTGACAGGTTAAGTTGCGAGAGGTAGACAGATGAAGGTTGGTGACAGTGGTGATCTCAAACTCAAACTCGGCGGTTGTTGGCTTGCAAAGACGAATTGTTTTTTTTTTAAATTTTAATTTCTTTAATTTTGTTGTCCTAAACCAGGAACACTTTACCATCTTATCCCCGATATCTTGTTGTCTTTGTAGCTTAATCACTTGTCAGTACTTATATTTACAAAATATAGACGCTTTAAAATAAGTTAAAAGACTAAAAGCTTATTAAGTTAAATAAAAGAACAATTTATTTCCCTTTGATAAGATTTATTTGTCATACATTTTTTTCTTGAATACTTTATAACTATTTTCATTTCTTTTTTGTTATACCGGGGGACATATTACGCATACTCAACGTTAAACATTTCTTGCTCTTTTAAGTGAGTCCACTGTTATTAAAAGCCTTAAAAAATGCTACAAACCTATTTTCTCGGCAGACTGTAGTGTCCGGTACAAACGAAAAGAATGAAAAAGGTCTGCTGCTTCATTTTACATGCTGCCGATCTTGGAACCTCATACGCAAATGAAATGCTTTCGGTTTTAATATGAAAAAGCATGATTCTTTTTCACAGATTGTGTTGATTTAGAGTTGGATACTAAGCAGCAGTAGCAGTGTCTTGCATTTAACTCCGGAGCAGACTAGTTTACAATCATTTAGCCTCATCCACGTGCAGTACCTTTCTGATCCAGTCTCGATTTCTAGAACGCACTCGCATAAATATTATATTTGTTTTATATATGCTTATCGATGAGAATCTAGATCTTCCCTTTGGCAAATGATGGTTCTGATAATCTATATATTAATAAGATAGCGTGTGTGTTAGCTATTGTGTGTGTATCGCTAACATCCGAGTGACTGTCGTTTAATTGTTATGGAGTTCCATTTCTTTTAATAAATAATTTTACGGATAATTCTTCATAAGTTTTGGTTTCGGTTTCGATTATAGCTAAAGGAACTCAAGGTATATATATATATGTATATATATGTGTGTGTAAATATATGTATATATGTGTGTGTATATATATGTACATATATATATATACATACATATATGTACATACACACGCACACACACACACACACATATATATATCCTTCATAAGTTTTGGTTTCGGTTTCGATTCAAGCTAATGCACCCAAGTCATATTGATATATTTTTTCATTGTGAAATCGCAACTTTATAATACATAAAAATCGATAGAATATTAACTCTACAATAATATATATAAAATCTGCAAGAATTAAAATATAATGTTTATGCGTACTTTACGACGTAGCTCCACCAAGCTTCCCTGTTAGCTTAGATAAATACTTTTTCAGTTTGAACAAAAGAGCTACAATAATATCAAAGTGTCTCCATTTATACTGAACACTTACACAATGCCAACATCAATATATTATATATGAATGAGTCCCATGTGGAATTTCCACAGGTCCCGCTAGTATTAACAATTCGTAAAAATTAATTTTCATGAGAAAACCTTCAATATAGCACATTATCAATGATTAATTATCGACAGCTTCCCCAGTGGTATATGCGTTCAAAGATAACTGTTAAAATATCCACAATAGAATCAATACAGCTGCTAAGAAGGAATTTTAGTCGTGGACTATTTCTAGATTTATTAAGAATTCAAAAATTAATGTTTGTGCATCTATGTAGTATCGATTTCTAATGATACATTTAACCCTGTCGTACTACCATGCAATTGAGAATTTTAAGAGACTGCTTTTCCTCGTTCCTTTTCTTTTTAGGTCCGTTAAGTTGTTGATTTTATAAAAATAAAAACAAACCACAAAAATTCTTAAATTAAATTCTTCCAGATGCGTATCTTCCTTTCCATTTCATCCTTTTTTTTAACACTTTTCCCTTTGCGTTGAACATTTATGATTTCTTATAAACTGCTCATCTCATAACCTTTTTTATTCAAGGTAGAGAAAAGTGTAACCTAGTGACTTCAGTGAGATACAAGTATATTAGCCCGTATCCAGACTTGGCATTTTTTCGAAGATCTCCTCGATGTTTTTTTTTTTCATTTGATGAGATAAATCTGGTTGGCGCATTTTCTATCATTGACTCTCCTGCTATTGACTAAGCCGGAACAGAGTGGATCTACATACTAATCTTCGTTCAATGATCGAGGATAACGAGACTGGATAACGTAACTGTACTACACGTTGATGAGGTTAAATGATTAATTGTTAACTATTCCGCACTTTCAACTAACTATTTCCAGAATTAAATGCGACACACTCCTGTTAAGACTTGCTTTTCAACATCCAACTCTTAATCAACACAGTCTCTGAAAAAAAATAAATCATGCGTTTTCATATTTAAACCGGAAGCATCTCATTTGCGTGTGACGTTCCAAGATCGCCAGCATATAAAAAGGAGCAGCAGACCTATTTCAATCTTTTTGATTGTACCGGACACTACAGTCTGGTGAGAAAACAGGTTTGTAACAATTTTTTTAATAATGTTATTTACGTAATAATTTATTTTCTTACAAATACACGTGTGTGGACCACAATATCACGAGACTGGTTCCCAGCTGACTATCACATGGCCGTTTTCAAGTCTAATGTTTATAAATTTTTGTTGAGTCATCCACTTACATAATAGAATTCTACTCATCAATAAGCATGGTTACCAATTTTCACAAGAATGGTGCGTCTGTGGAGCTGCTTCACGGCTGACACAATGTTGTCTCACTATGAAACTGATTAACGTATTATCCTTGAGATGATTCGGACCTTGATAATTGATGAATCATTAGTACCAAAAAGATACTTTCCATAGTGAAAACAGTTGCTAATTCAAATATATGAACTGGAGTTCACAACGTAGTACTTTAACAGTATCAACATTGATCAAGCTTTGCTTTTTTCGCAGAACTGTTTAACATAAGAAGCTTCTAATCAGGCTAATAAGCGCACCGGGATAATCCAAAGTCAACCTACAAATCTCGACAAAATCCTGCGTTGCTACTCTAGTAAAATTTGTTACATTTATTTCGACGATGCTGGTTGACGCCAGACTACTCCCCCTCTTCTGTCGGGCGGTTTTAGTTGAATATTGTAATAAATACTCCTCTACTGACATTCGTCTCCTCGATCGAAGTCTCGTCGGCGAGATTATCTCCTTATACCTCGAACCACTCTCTCCAGACGCATTAATAACCTTTTTTTTTCCTCATGGACGATAACTTCCGATTCCCACAAAGCGAACTATCTCAAGCAACAATTATCCTAGGATTACATAGGAAGCCAATTTCGGATCGTCGAAGTAGTTGGAATAGATTTTCTTGACTGTAAGTAGCAGACACGCATCACAACGGCGCCTAGTTCACCGCCATTCCTCAATATCTTTTTTTCTAGAAAACGGCATTCAAAACAAATCTAAATGAGATTCGAATAAAAAATGTTTGTCAATCAATTCAATTAGATTACTTATAAATTATTCAATTTATATATTTTTCTTATAAACTATTTGGACATTTATTGCCATAGACAGCAAAACAAATAAGTAAACAGGAAACGAATATATAACAAATAAATGTTACCAAAGGCAAGATAAGTTTTTGGTAGTTATTTTAAATCATTTATTTTGTATGGAACGCCAATAATGCTGAATACTTAAGTTGTCACGGTGAGAAGTTTGGGTGGATTTCTATCAGCATTTTTTCATTTTTTACTTTTGAGTGATTATCGAGACTCCAAAGATGACAAACCCATCCCCGCTAACATGCTGTTATTTTAATTTAATCACTCAGCACTACTTGTGTTTCCAAACAAATATAAACATTTTGAAATAATTAAAACACTGAAGGTTATTCAAGTAGGTAGAAGAGTAATTTATCGTGCATTCGAGCACATTTATTTTTTTATATATTTGTTTATTAACCATTTTCTTCGGGTTGTTGTCTGTACTAATAAAGGCCTAATTACTAAATTGGTATATTTTTCTTACCGGCAGCCGTATTACACATAATGTACCTTATACATGTCTTGCTCTTTTAAGGCCATCAACGCGGTCTTATCAAATGCTGGCTGTCTATTGGTCGGTTATGCTCATTCACCAACGCAGCCGCTAAAAATATGCCAGCGATTATTTGCATTCTTTTGTTTTTCACATTCAGTGCTTTACTTTGTTTTCTAACTAGAACTATGAACATTTGTTATTTCTTTTTTTAACATTTTTTTTTACCCTTAACATAGCATATGGCCTTTTGGGACGTATGAGGCTATGTGTCATTTAGACAATTAAAGCCTATTATTTGTCTCGATAAGGTATGATTAAACAGTAATTATCGACCATTTTATTCCCCTCTTCATAAATAACTAATTTGAAACAAAGAACAAGGCGAATAAACATTCTTTGTCTTCAACATTTCTGTGTTGACTTGTTATTTTAAAATGAGATATTTGCACTTGCAGTCTTCCACCCGAACAAACTTTTTAAAAATCTTGTTCATCCTAAACAAAGGATATTGCCACTTGAACGTAAGAGACTATTATTTGGGATCGTATCTAACAGGGGACTGTGGGGAATTCAACAGCGAGATACCTGTTCACATTACATTTAAACTGAGGAATTCTACAGTCTAATAGTCCTAAGAAATAAACTATTAGATTAGAAAGCTTCCCGACGTCTGGAGACCTAAACAGTGAACCGATGAGATTTTGCTGTTTGTCCGATTAGTTCCGAGTATGTACGCCGAGGGGGGACACAATTGCTATGAGTTCCTCCAATATCATCGCATTAAAGTAATTGTATAACATGCACAGGGATGCGACATTGTAGCGATAGTACAGAGGTTAGCATTTGGCCGATAATGTGGGACCTACTAGATTTGTAAGTCTTTTTGGATGCTGTCTAAGACTAGCACCGGATGCTCCAGCTCAGATATGGCAACATTACTACATGCATGGGCAAACAGTGACTTTGTATATATATATATATATATATATATATATATATATATATATATATATATATATATATATATATATATATAAGCCAAGTACGTCCAAGGATGGAGTACTGCTGCCACATCTGGGCAGGAGCTACTAAAAAACAGCCTATCCTGCCTTGACAGAGTACAAAATAGATTTCGTCGCTTAGTGGGGGATGCCCTTTTCTCTTCCCTGCAACCTCTCACCAACGGGAGAGTCGTTGCGAGCCTGTCTTGTTTTATCGTTATTTCCATGGCAACTGCTCGTCTGATCTCACATCTCTGGTTTCCCCTCGCCAATCTTTCACGAAAAACACCCGTCTAGCTGAAACCACTGTCAATAATTTCCCCCATTTTTTATCTGTGCCAAAGCCAAAACGTAGATTCCATGAAAAAAGCTTCTTTCTTAGAAGTTCACGCCTGTGGAACTCTCTTACGTTTGCCTGTTTCCCACCTGACTACAACTTGGATGTCTTCAAGTCCAACGTAAACAAATTCCTGATGAACTGCACCCTTAAGTAAGACACTTTATCAAATCTCTAATACTAACGATTACTACGATACTATCCCATTGATTACTGTACATGCAAAAACCCTTATCCCCGAGTGGCTTCCGGGCCTTGATAAATAGTGACTACCTTGTAAAAAAATAAATAAGACGTGCTCTCGTGTGAGTAATTTTCTAACACGATAAAGCCACCCCGCCTTCTTTGCAGCAGCCTTGACAATGTCGCCAATGTATTTTTCTAAATCATCAACAATAATTAGATAAGCTTTGCTTTTTTTTACGACTTTGAATTATTTTGTCTATTACTGGGGCATTTCAAAGAGTCCTAATGTTTTACTTTGTTTCCTGACCAGGACAATAAACGCCGTACCCAGACGTTTCTGTTTCTGTACCTGAATAACAAAGGGATTATTTCGTGCCAGTTATTTTTACATTTAACATTACTAACCTTGCACTTACTGGTTGAGGTGTTTGACAGCTTCTCTGGCTGCTGTTTCCGACTGACAGTACAGGATCCCTAACTCCTAAGCAGCACTAAATCCAGCTGCTCTATTAACAGTTGTATACTATCAGGGTAACTGCAGTGCTATACCCTGTATGAAAAAGATTCTGCATTATAACTTCACAAGCGACGATTCAACTATTAGAGTACATGTATTAATGAATTGTTATCAAATAAATAAACACCACCTTTGCCCAACCCACTCTATAATAAAACAAAAAAAAACTCACATTATAAACAAAACGTAATAAGTCAAAACATAACCTCACTTAAAACACCCAATTAACTCCTTACTCAAGGCTCGCATTTTAACTCGATAATACATAATTCTTTCTCCTAATAAATTTCTAGGATATTCTAGAAACTTTCTTCTACCCGTCAATTTCGTCAAATACCCTTGGCATGATTCGACACTTCCAATACTGATTTAAAGATTTCACTAAACATAAAACCAAACTCGGAGTTTATATTCGTAATACCATACCTTTAACGAAACAACATAGTCAAGAAGCAGATAAGCTATATAGGCTTCAGATCAACTTTATATATATATATATATATATATATATATATATATATGATTTTCAGAATGTGAGAGATTGTATATAATAAATTCCACATTGGGCTCATCAGTTAGACACATCCGAACTACGGAATCCAAACCCGAGCCTCTTGCATGAGCAAACGCCCCGCACACAAAGAATTTCTATTAACCAACACAGATCAAGCAAACCGCACCGAAATCCGACTGTGAAATGAACCTACTTCGTCTCGACAAGGGACGCGGCCATCCAACCAGTCAATAACCCAAACCGAGGTCTCACAAGTAGGAGTTTTTAAGTCGAAAGGAAAACGCCATCAAACAATGCTAACCAAACGAGCAACTTATAATAGGATTTTCAGAATGTGAGAGATTGTACATAGGGGCGAAACTCGAGTCTTGGACTTCCGGTTCGTTGACTCTCATGGCTCTTGTGAGCTGCGACGTTGTTTGGCTGTGGAATTCATATATATATATATATATATATATATATATATGTTAATAATAACAAAAAGGATATATATATATGTATTTGTTAATAATAATAATCTTATTATAAATTTTCCTACTGTCTGTCTGTCTGTCTATGTGACGCGGTTTATCTCAGCCTACAGGCAACCCATCAAGGCAAGTAATGTACCTAAATGAAGCTTATGACCCAGCGGATGTTTAAGTGATATTTATATCCATGTTTGGTGTATGGAAATGCAAAAAAAAAAAAAAAAAAATGCAAAAAAAAAAGAAATAACGATTTACTCAACAACGTATTATTTACTGGATATTTTTCCGGTATTCACCGGAAGTAATTTTCTCACTTAGTAAGTTCGATTTACTGTGTATGTGTATGTGTGTGTTTGTAACGCGGTTTATCTCAGCCTACATGCAACCCACCCAGGCAAGTAATGTACCGAAATGAAGCTTATGACCCAGCGGATGTTTTAATGATATTTATATCCATGTTTGGTGTTTGGAAATGCAAAAAAAAAAAAAAAATAATAATAAAATAATAAAAAATGAAAAAAAAAAAACGATTTACGAAACAGCGTTTTATTTACTGGATATTTTTCCGGTATTCACTGGAAGTTATTATCTCCCTTAGTAAGTTCGATTTACTGTGTGTGTGACGCGGTTTATCTCAGCCTACAGGACACCCACCCAGGCAAGTAAAGTACTGAAATAAAGCTTATGACCCAGCGGATGTTTAAGTGATATTTATATCCGTGTTTGGTGTATGGAAATGAAAAAATGCCAAAAAATAACGATTTACGAAACAACGTTTTATTTACTGGATATTTTTCGGTACAAAAACCCAAGATTGCCCAGCTGGGCAAACAGTTTTTTTTTTGTAATAATAAATAATCTAAAACATCCGATGAAAGAAGGAACAGGCGATTGTGACTAAATTTAACACCTTACAAAGCCTACTATCACAGGTGTCTTTGAGAAATTGTATTACCACACAAGCCGAAAGATTCGACATATAAAATCAACAGTAGGTTCTTTGATATGACAGGGGTGCGTCCGAAATGAATGTTTCTATTTAGAGCACAAATCAACCATAATACTTGACTTTTGCTTTCGAAACTTTCATTAAAACCATTATAAAAAATAATTTTATGATATCAACAGTAGGTTCTTTACAGTGCAATGTAAACTATATTGTATTCTGTACTAAGTCACTGCAGTGAGGCATGTGAACTTCCTTCCGGTGCACAGCTGTGAGTCCCCAACTAGAGCAGGTAATTAATTGGTTTGATTAAAAAATGGGCGATTTAAGCGATTTCGATGACAATAAAATTTAAGTGAGTGAAACATTCGTTGATCTTTATTTAATCCCGAGCAACGCCGCGTCTTCCTACTAGTTAGTTTATAAGCGACTCCTGTGCATCCCAATATATTAAATTCCCCTTCTTCTGAATAGCAACCATGCACACTTGTACTCTTGCAAGAGATTAGCTTTGATGGCAAGCCAGTCCTTATTCTATGGACGATGCTTTTCCAATGGTTTTCTTTGGTGGAAGCTATTCGAGTTTACACCAAAACACTTGTGCCAATTTGGTGTGAGGTCTGAAAGAAAATGCCTTGGATCAATTCTCTCGCTTGATAACCAACAGCATGATTAAGCCAACGAAAACATCACTGCAACAACGCTGATGAGATTAATAGTAAGTTTATTCGTTTATGCAGACTGATTACCAGCACGTCGAGCTTGATATTGGTCAGCAACCCTCAGCAATCAACCATCAAAGTCGTATATGAGCATAGTCCAGAGAGTCACCTAATAGATCCGGTACTTGTTTGAAAATGAGAGTTTTCTTCTTGCCTCAATGACATCACCGTAGCTGCGAAAAAAAAATCTTATGGCACAGAGCTGGTTTCGTCCTCAGTCGAAGTTTTCTTTTTACTTCAGCCCCCAAACCATCAATCGGAACGATTGTTAAAATATCATTGATCCTGCTCATTTAGGTATGGCTGATTCGCCGTGTCTTGTTCTAGGAGGTCTAAACTCTTAGGCTTTTCTTCCCGCCTTTCGATTGGAGTAAATATGGCACAATCACGTTGACACACCGGTTCTCGCCAGATCACCGAAGTTAAGCAACGGTGAACCTGGCCAGTACCATGGCCAGATGGGCGACCATTTGGGCAGTCTAGGTACTACAGGGATCGCGTCGAGTTGTAGAAATTTCCAGGCTTGTATCTGGGCCGAGTTTAACCCACTGTGGGAGAAGCACACTTGAATTAAGACGGAAAGCAACGGGTAAGTACTGTTTTTACTTGCCTTCCCAAGATTACCATGGCTCTACCAGTGGTCGCTGACGCTGTTGAAAATTTATTAATTGATGGCTGAGTTGCTTTGAATGAAGAATGCCAAAAAGATTGCCTGGACAATTTTAATAAGCCAGAGTGCTCCTCCTTTAGAGACACTGGCTTGAATTTCTTCAGCTTCCGATCTTCGGATCGCGACTGAAAATAAATAAATATCTCAGACGTGTCTTGTACAGACAGCACTATTATTCACTTGAGGCCGACGAACATATGATCCAAATCGATAACATGAGCGTGATGGATGGTCTATCTGCTCGTATAACAATTGATGACATAACCTTAGATTTGGCTGCAATTATAAGGAAGCCGCAGCGGAATGGATCCTCTCGACTTCACATTGAGACTCATCAGATGTTGAACCCAGAATAACAATATCACCAACGTTCGCCATATCACTTTCCTACTAAGCTCTCCACATCCCCCAGAACAACTCCCTGGTTGCTTTATAAAACGATGTGTATGCACTTATGTGTGTATATATGTATGTGTGTGTGTGTGTGTGCACGCGTGAGTGTCTATGTTTTCGCATACTGAGTGTGGAATAAATCGATTTCAACGATATGAGGCCCAGTTACAAAATAAATATCATGCAATGAACACTTTGGATGAACTCGGAATATTTATTTAAAGTGGTTATTCATAGACACAACGCTAAAATGAAGTAGATATTAGACGTATTAGATTTATGACTTTAATATCTGATACGACGAGATTTATACGTACACATTGGTATATAAATCCATTAACAATACCTGCATACGTAGATAGCTATATATATATATATATATATATATATATATATATATATGTGTGTGTGTGTGTGTGTGTGTGTGTGTGTCTGTGTGTCTGTGTCTGTGTGTGTATCATTACAGAATATTTAAGACGTTGCTCTAGTGTCAACTATGGTAAACATGAATAACAGCTGTAATGATATATTATATATATCGAAAATTCAAGCATTACATATGAATAAAGTAAAAGGCATAAATTAAAACACGCGCAGGAATCAACGAAGAATTAGCGAAAGATAAGTTTAATGAAAAGTGGCTAACTTAATGCGTTAACTGATATGGACAACTAATTAGAACAATGAAAATAAGATTCTTTAAAACCTAATAAACAGAATACATTTATGTAATATGGCTGGGTTGTGTATATAAACGAATGTTTATTACAGTCTTCTCGTATATATACACATTCATGTATTTACGTGTTATTGAATGTATATAATGTGTATATATTTATGAGTGCGTCAATGATCGTCTAATGTTCCCGTGTTTGTACGCGTCGATATAATCACAGATACGCTTCAAAGACTGACATATAACATTTACAACAAAAAGGAAAGAAAACATCTCCCATGGGATTAAACATTTGGTCAATCGGAGAAACATACCTAGTCCCTCTTTGGTCTTGTTTGACGGAAAGCTACAAAGAAGATTCATCGTAATGAATCAACAAATCTTGGGTTGTATTTCAGTAACTTTATTACAGAAGTTTCCCCATTGGAATGCTGTACACTGATCTTACGTTCCTTATACCCCCCCAGATGCTCCGACCTATTACAACCAGTCGGCTCGACTCTCTGTTTGTCTCGTTCAATCCCTGATTACTAACTGACTAAAACCCAATGTATACAAAAATATCTCCTTTCTAATGACGTCATCAGCACGTATCACTCATAGCCATCGGTCGATGTCTGTCACGTATACTTGTTTATCTAGTTAACATTCCTCTTTGTGTTTCTTTTTTTTATTATTAAGATAAATGCTTTCATGCTATAATACCTTTCACATTGATACATTCTTTCTAGAATTCTATTTTACAACATTAATAACGGTCATAATAATAATTGTTCAGCTTACTCGTCGTAACCCGGACCAACTACGTAACATTTACATGTATTTTGCGTGATTTGAATATAGAGGAAACCAAGCTTACAAATATAACATGTGTGCACATATGTAGCTAATAATGATTGTGTAAATAAAGAAATTATGCAATAATACTATTTGTTACTGGGTACTATTTTACAAACAACACCGGAATTTCGTAAGATTCACATCTAGAAAACCATAGCAATACAATCATTACACACACACACACAAACACACACAAACACACACACACACACACACACACACATATATATAAATATGTGTATTTAAAAATAAAACCTTTATTACATTGTCACGCAAATAATGGGAACAGAAAGGGGAACAATGAAGAAACGTCTTTAGGCCATGGCATTTCCAAGCTAAATGCATCTCGACTGACTTGATAATGTCTAACTTTACTTTTTTTTATCTTCTTCACGCATTCTATTGTTTGCTTCTCTAAACTGGATAGAGTTTTTCTTTATCTAGATCGGTTTGCATATATATATATATATATATATATATATATATATATATATATATCCTTATATCTAGATATCTATCTATCTAGTTATCTAGCTATCTAGATAGGTTTGCGTATATATCTCGATAGGTTTGCATATATATATATATATATATATATATATATATATATATATATAAGCATGATGAGTGCTAGCGTGGATGAAACGCGGATTATTCTGTGTAGCTCAATAACCATATATATTTTCTAACTTAGTACCTAGCTCTACCTACGTATTGAGCACTGTTGAAGTAAATACTTAAAGTTTACGCAAAAATTTATACTTTCGTATATTAATTTATGTGATTAAATGAAGTAGTAACACACAGACACAGACACACACACACACACACATATATATATATATATATATATATATATATATATGTATGTATGTATGTATGTGTGTGTGTGTGTGTGTTAGTATAATGTAATTTCAACCCTTTACGGGATTTCTTAAATTAAGAGAGCTACTCAGTTTAGCATCTGGTTTAAAAAGTAAAATAGATAGTGTCTTTTTTATTATTAGAGAGGATGGGAAAATAAGGGAAAAAGGGATAAAAAGGGGCAAAATAAAATGTTGTTCAGAAAAGTAAGTAAAAACGTAGCGATAGAAGCCAGTAGGGAGGAAAAGAGGAAAGGAATTGAGATTGTCGGGCGAGAGAAAGAAAGAGGAGACAAGTTTTAAAACAACACACAGAAAAAAAAACGACAAGAAAGAAAGTAATATCAACTTTTGTCTGCACTTATGAACGCTAGGAGGAATTACACCTTAGCGACGATTTAAACAAATTTAAAGATAAATAAATCTTTTTATCTTACATTCACTAACGAAGTAAAAACTAATATCTCAAGTCATTCATCTTATAAATCAATTAAGAATGAATGAAAAATTAAGAGAACAAAAATATAAATTAAAACCTCACATTCATATTTACAATATACTCATAAATACATACCCACACATACACATATTTGCCTACACACACCCTTGTTATATATATATATATATATATATATATATATATATATATATATACATACATACAAAAGAAATATTAAATGCTGTAAAAATACAGTTTACATAATAAATATATATATAATATAGAATATATATATAAAAACCAAGTACGTCCAAGGATGGAGTACTGCTGCCATATCTGGATAGGAGCTGCTAAAAACAGCCTATCCTGCCTTGTCAGAGTACAAAATAAACTTCGTCGCTAAGTGGGGATGCCCTTTTCTCTTCCCTGCAACTTCTCTCTCACAGAAGAGACGTTGCGAGCCTGTCTTTGTTTTATCATTATTTCCATGGCAAGTGCACGTCTGAGCTCCAATCTTTGGTCCGCCCTCGCCAATCTTTCACGATAAACACCCGTCTAGCTGAAACCACTGTTAATAATTTTCCCCATTCTTTATCTGTGCCTAAATCAAAACGTAGATTCCATGCTTCTATCTTAGAAGTGCACGCGTGTGGAACTCTCTTCCGTTTGCCTGTTTCCCACCTGACTGCAACTTGCATGTCTTCAAGTCCAACATAAACAAATTCCTAATAAACTGCCCCCTTAACTAAGACACTTTATCAAATCCCCATTACTAACGCTTACTACGATATTATCCCACGCAATAACTCTTATCCCCGAGTGGCTTCCGGGCCTTGATAAGTAGTGTCTACCATGTAAAAAAAATTATTGTTCGACAGGATACTGAAAAACGGAATATTGAAAATTTCTTATTCCGTGGAGTTTCAAAGAAATGCGTACATTTCATCAGAGGAAATATATAAACAAATAAAAACCATTAGTTTGCTGGGACTAGCATTAATTGAAATAGGATTACATAAAAATTAGCCATAAATGTAAAAATAACATGTGCAAAGGTTTTATTAAATGGGGGAAAATGTCAGAAATCAAGGATTACAAAACTAAATAAAAAGATATGGAAAGATTCAGTATTATAAAAACGTAGAAATAATGTTCTTATAGGGAAAATCCGAAATTATGCTGTTGACAGGCTGAACGAAAATAAAAATACAGGATGTGCGTAGTAATTCAAAATATTTGTAATAATTCAAAATGTTTGTAATAATTCGAAAAGTTTGTAATAATTCGAAAAAGTTTGTAATAATTCAAAATGTTTGTAATAATTCGAAAAGTTTGTAATAATTCGAAAAAGTTTGTAATAATTCAAAATGTTTGTAATAATTCAAAATGTTTGTAAGAATTCGAAAAGTTTGTAATAATTCGAAAAAGTTTGTAATAATTCAAAATGTTTGTAATAATTCAGAAAGTTTGTAATAATTCAAAATGTTTGTAATAATTCGAAATGTTTGTAATAATTCGAAAAAGTTTGTAATAATTCAAAATGTTTGTAATAATTCAAAATGTTTGTAATAATTCGAAAAAGTTTGTAATAATTCAAAATGTTTGTAATAATTCAAAATGTTTGTAATAATTCGAAAAGTTTGTAATAATTCGAAAAAGTTTGTAATAATTCAAAATGTTTGTAATAATTCAAAATGTTTGTAACAATCAAAAAAGTTTATAATAATTCAAAAAGTTTGTAATAATTCAAACATTTGTAATAATTCGAAAAAGTTTGTAATAATTCAAAAGTTTGTAATAATTCAAAAAGTTTGTAATAATTCAAAAAGTTTATAATAATTCAAACATTTGTAATAATTCGAAAAAGTTTGTAATAATTCAAACATTTGCAATAATTCGAAAAAGTTTGTAATAATTCAAAATGTTTGTAATAATTCCAAAAGTTTGTAATAATTCCAAAAGTTTGTAATAATTCAAATAATTGTAACTTATCAGAAAATAACGTCAGCAAGCAGACCACGAGTAAAGATTATTTAAATTATTTAAGTTCTTTTATGGACAATTTAAACGGCATAACCAACTCTCTAACCGTCAGAACGAGGATTGATAGATAATACAAAACACAAACTATAGCGGAATTGAAAAGCTAAAAAGAGTAAAGACGAGAAATAAAACGAAAGGAAAAAGAAACAGGAGGGAAAAGAGAACAAGGAATAAAGAAAACGAAAAATAGAAAAGATATTGAACAAAGATGCAGGCGTCGTGACCAACAAACAGGGAAAATATGTGTAAACAGAATATCTAGAGACATCGTAACCGGGGGGGGGCGAGAAGAAAAATTATGCGTTAGCATACAAACACAAATTTAATAAAATTAGAATACTGATAATAATTATTAGGATATATATATACATATAAATATATACACACATATACACACATACAACATGCACATACATACGCACACACATACACACAAACGTATATATGACTACATACACAAACATATGAATACATATATTTACACATACGCATACATATCAAAATACACACATACAAATATATATACATAATAATTATAAATTTATACACACATGCATACATACACATATACATATCAATATGCATACATATATCCATAAATATACACGCACATACGTATACATATACCTATACATATATATACACATACACATATATATCTATAATATAAAGCTGAATGTGTGTGTGTGTGTGTGTGTCTGGTCATAAATAGGCTCTCATATGGTTGACTATTTTAAAAAACTGATTACATATAATGATAGAAGATGTATCGAGACACAGGAATGGTTATGTTTGATCTGGCAGAACGCTGGTTCATTAAAATTGTAGGGTTTGCGTTCGCGCCTGGTCCACAAATGTGGAAATAAAAAATTAAAAAATTAAAAGAAAAGTGTAGAAGTGTTTTTGATATAAATGTACATAAGAATACTTTGATAAGTATTATTTATCTTAAATAGGCATAATATAATAAAACTGTGGGGTCTGCGCTCATTCCTGGCCTCCATAGAATGGAAATAGGCACACACTTTAATAAAGACTTTTCATATCTACTGCGTAAGTATAATTAGATAATTATGTTTCAGTTAGAAGAAATATGGTATAATAAAATTATGGTATGTTCGTTCGCACCTGACCTCCATAGAATGAAAATATGTCACAAAGTTTAACTAGGTTTTTTAATATAGATCCACAGAATATTGTGATAAGTGTTACAGTGGGAACAGATATGGTATATTAAATTATGGGGTTTATCTATTTTATTTTTACTTTCATCATATTTTACGTTGGTTTTGATACCCCCAAATTCGAAGCTATATCTTTACAACCCTTCCTTTTCATAAGCTTTCATACATTCATAAATCAGAGTCAATTTTCTGTAGGCTGTTTTTGAACCCAGTCAACGACGGGTACTTTTTCTAGTATATATATATATATATATATATATATATATATATATATATATATATATATATATATGTATACTAATATGTACATATATATATATATATATATATATATATACAAACACATACACACATACGTAAATATACACATATATACATGCACATCCATACACACATAAATATATATATTTATACATATATGGATACATATATACGTATATATTTATACACGTCACCTACACAGATATAAACATGCATATACTTACATATACAGATATATAAAGATAATAATAATAAGGATGTAAAAATACTGGTTTAGAAAAATACAAATCTAATCCCATTATTACAATGTTTTGGAGAGTCTAGGGAGAACATCAAGGCTATAATCAAACATACATTACCCAAAGAAAGCCCCCCCAAAATAAAGTAGAACAGAGATCGTATATTACATATTGGGTAAAAAAAAAAATTCGATTTGAGGAAAACCAGAAGATGTAAAATAAGAAAAAACATGTGTTGATATTTCAGAAAAGGCGCTTATTTATTTTAATTGGTATACGAGAGTAATTTAAAATTGGAGAATAATGGAGTTTAATAAAGACTAAGTTATTTTAAAGCTACTGTATTTATATTTTACCTTATTGCACTGGAAAATTAGTTCGTCTTTGTATCAATTATATTTTTACTTCGAGGGATTATTATTATCCCAAAAGCCCCATAAATACATAGGCGACAAGATTAGAGGCCCGGATTTGGATTTACTGAAAATAGACCAATTGATAGTGAGGGCAATGTCCTTAGATCTATTTTTATTTTTATTTTTTATTAAAGTCGTTAACGATGTCCCTTGGCTGTTGCCTGTGCTATTATTATTAAACGAAGACAGGTGGTTATATAATCTTAGCTTAATCAAAGTGGAAGCAGAGCTTATATATGTGTCTGTTTTGAGTAGCGTCTTTATTTTTGCGGGAACGGTGATTACCATAATGGTTCCGGGTGGGGGAAAATGTAGATGATAGTTGTTGAGATTATCTATTGTAGGAGATGAAGAAGAAGGACGAGTTGTAGTAGTAGTAGTAGTAGTAGTAGTAGTAATATATCTCACTACTGATGCAATTCTCTATCTATATAAAAGCCAAGTACGTCCAAGTATGGAATACTGCTGCCATATATGGGCAGGAGCTGCTAAATTAGCCTATCCTGCCTTGACGGAGTACAAAATAGATTTCGTGGCTTAGTGGGGGATGCCCTTTTCTCCACCCTGCAACCTCTCTCCCACAGAATAGACGTTGCGAGCCTATCTTTGTTTTATCGTTATTTCCATAGAAGGTGCTCATTTGAACTCCAATCTCTGGTCCCCCTCGCCAATATTTCACGAAAAACACCCGTCTAGCTGAATCCACTGTGAAAAATTTCCCCCACTCTTTATCTGGTCCTAAATCAAAACGTGGATTCCATGAACAAAGCTTCTTTCTTGGAACTGCGCGCTTGTGGAACTGTTCAGTCTGCCTGCTCCCAACTGACTACAACTTGGATGTCTTCAAGTCCAACGTTAACAAATTCCTAATGAACTGCCCCCTTAAGTAAACACTTCATCAAATCTCCACACTAACGTGATGTACATGCAATAATCCTTATCCCTGAGTGGCTTCCGGGCTTGATAAGTGGTGACCACTGTGTAAAAAAAGTAGTAGTAGTAGTAGTAGTAGTAGAAAGGACAGTAAGGACATGTGAAATACCGACAATCCTATTACGGTAATTGCTGAGTAAAGTCTATTACCATGTCTGTTACTAGCGCAGTTACCTAGTGGGGTAGAATGCGGAGCCTTAAAGGCTAGGTCGAGAGTACTTGATTGAAAGGTTTTCAGAAGTTGTGAAAGTTGTTGGTTCGCGGGGGGGATGCTTTAGAAGGAATCTCAATTACAGTGCAAAAATAAACAACATTCTTATGTATGCAGTCGCCACCGAGAGGGCAGTGACTCTATTTTTGACGGTTACAATTATTTACTAGAGCTAAAGGAGAAGGAAATTTCCTGGGCTGTTTCAATTTTCTTAATATTTAATGAAATTATTGTCTGTGCTTTGTTGAGTGAGAATTCTTAATGGCATTTTTATTAAGTAAAGTGCTGTACTTATCAAATGATTTTTCTACAATTCTGAAAAACATTATAGTGTTATTTGTTTTAGCGCTGAAAATGAGTTAAAAGGAAATTATTGTAAGTGTGGGTAGGAGGGTTGTTATTATTCAATTTAATATAATGTCTTTTTTTTAAATCTGAGACATAAAATTTGTAATTATTGAGTCGGCAAGTCGAAGTGTTATTCCGATGATCATATATATATATATATATATATATATATATATATATATATATATTACTGGTCTGGTCTATATGTATATATATATATGTATACATATATATATTACTGGTCTGGTCTATATATATATATATATATATATATATATACGACCTTCTTTTGGCAATTTTAGAAGTTCAAAATTTGTACGACTATAGATCAGAATTAAATAAATGAAGACTTGTTGGAAAGGTAATGACCTACATTGTGTAGTGGGCTATGTGAGGTTTTCCCTTAAGTCCGCACATTAAGGGGTATTATCCATCATCCAGATCGATTTTGGCACTTTATACAGCCATAAAATGTTTCAATCACAGTTATTTGTTTCCTAGTTTTGTATACAATTAAGAAAATACCTGACATTTCCCAAAACCTTGAGTCTTAATGGAGGAGAGGCTGAAACTTGCTGCTATGGTATCAAGTGATCTGAAATAACAACAAAGGGAGACTTTATATCAAATATATAGTATGTTCCCTGTTTGGTTTTCATAATTAGAGTAAATTTCGCATTAGGATTATTTGATACTGGGGATATTCATAACCGTGCCATATGTTCAAATGAAAGGATGATATAACATATGAGAAATATTTAGAATCAAGTCTCCCCTTGCTGTTATTTCAGACTATTTGAAACAATAGCAGCTAGGATTAGTTTCGCCTCCATCAAGGCCTTAGGTTTTGAGGATATATATATATATATATATATGTATATATATATATATATATATATATATATATATATATATATGTATATATAAATATATACAGTGATGATCATATTTATTGGCACGGTAAAATAAAAGTTAAATTTTGTCTAATAAATTCTAAAAAAGGGATTAAATTAAAGAAAATAACAAAGTATATTATGTATTTTTAACTGGCCTTTCCGATGCAGCAATCGGATTTTAGAAAAAATAAATAACAAAGGAACAACAAACATAATTGCAAAAAACCCTTGTTCAAAATTATTGGCACGATTTATTTAATAATCAATTGTATAGCCTTTGGCCTTGATTACCTTCCTCAGTCGCTTTTCATAGTTTACAACCAAGTTGTTGCACTCTTCAGTAGTAATTTTAGCCCACTCTTCCTGACAATAATCCTCCAATTGAATAAAATTCTTAGGCTTCCTTTGCATTACCCTCAATTTTAATGTTCTCCATAAATTTTCAATTGGATTAAGGTCTGGGCTTTGTGATGGCCACTCCAAAACATTAATATGATTGTCCTCAAGCCATTTCTTAGTCAGTTTAGCCGAATGCTTTGGGTCATTATCCTGCATGAACCACCAACGACGACCAAGTGAGAGCTTTTAGCAGAGTCTTTCAGGTTTTCATCCAATATTTTAACATAATCTTCCTTTTTTATGCTACCTGTGACCTTAACAAGTCGCCCTGGTCCAGAGGCAGCAAAGGATCCCCAAAACATCAAACTGCCTCCACCGTGCTTCACTGTGGGTATGGTGTTCTTAGGCAGGAAAGCTTCGCCAGATTTTCTGTAAATATAAGACACTTTATTATGGCCAAATAACTCTATTTTCGTTTCGTCAGTCCATAGAACACGTTTCCAGAATGCAACATCTTTATCAATATGACGTTTTGCAAAGGCTAGCCTTGCTTTCAGGTGCATAGGCTTCAATAAGGGAGTCTTTCTCGGACGACATGCTTTTAAACCAGCTCTCTTCAAAACTCTACCAACTGTATGTCAAGATACATTCACTCCAGATGTGCTCTGTTCATCAACAATCTCCCCAACAGAGATCCTTGGGTTTTGTTTTACTTGTCCAACAATTTTCCGTTCATCTCTTGGGGAAAGAATCCTTTTTCTCCCTCTACCCTCTAAACTCATAACGTGGCCTTGCGATTTGAACTTGTTTATTATGGCTCTAACAGTGGATTTGGGAAGGTTTAGCTTCTTTGAAATCTTATCATAGCCCTCCCCATTGGTATGGCATGCTACAACAAGCTTCCTGACGTCTTCGCTGTGTTCCTTAGTTTTAACCATGGCGATTGAAAATTATAATTTAGTCACTTATAATAGTTTAAATAAATCGCTATCTAAAAATTATCTGAAAAAAATTATTCACTGAATTAGCGTTAAACAAGCATAATATGGCTATAAAAAAGTTCAGAAAGCACGTAAACCGGAAATTGATTGATATTATACTGATACTAAAAGAAAAACAAAGCCGTGCCAATAATTTTGAACAAGGGTTTTTTGCAATTATGTTTGTTGTTCCTTTGTTATTTATTTTTTCTAAAATCCGATTGCTGCATCGGAAAAGCCAGTTAAAAATACATAATATACTTTGTTATTTTTTTTAATTTAATCCCTTTTTTAGAATTTATTAGACAAAATTTAACTTTTATTTTACCGTGCCAATAAATATGATCATCACTGTATGTATATATAAATATATATAAATAGAGAGAGATAGAGGGGGAGAGAGGGAGAGAAAGGGAGAGGGAGAGAGATCTTTTAAATAATTTGAATTCAAAACTTTTATATATTAAAAATATATCAACAACTAGCAATGTTCATATACCAATAAAAATAAAGACCAAGTAAATTGACTCAAATATTAAGCTTCATGGTTTCTGTAATCGAGCATTCATATAAAGATATCAAAACCAAAATCGCAAGAAAAAATAGAACATCATATTGTGCATTTTTTATGGATGTTACAATTGTTTCGAAACCATTCAGACGATTTTAAGCTTTATATTATGCAAAAATGTTCCAGAATAGTATCTCATCAGACGGTTTGCAACATAACCACACCTTTGACTTTAAACAAGCAAAAGTTGTTAAATTTATTTCAAATAAACCGCGCCGGAGACTTCTTGAATCTGCGCTTATCGCAATTTCAAGCACTATTAAACAACGTGGAGGTTTTTATAACATAGCACCATTAATAAGTAAACTGTTATTAAAAGAACATTATTTAACTGTGGACACAGGTTAACTTTCTCACACCATTCAAACACCCCCTGTAATAATTAACACATAATCTCAATCAATAAATTACATAAAAAACACTCATTTCATTTATGTTACAAACTTATATTTGAATTTCAACAGATATATCTTTTTCCCAATAAGAATATAAACTTGCGTTCATAGTTTTAAAATTAAATTAACGACTATATGACGTCACTAAAATTTTCTTCACTTTAACAGCGCCAGCCCCCCCTCCTTTTTGAATTTCCAACATCAATTTTCCGTTTCTCTGAAATAGAACTGCGTCACACTGTGCACGTGAAACATTTTCAAATATTTTGTACTGGTATATTTTTTGGTTTCTTAATCTCATTCATCCAGAGGAAGTCTCGAAATAATGACGAAACGTTGGTGAACACATAATACGGTTTGTTCCTTTTTATTTTTTCTATATATATATATATATATACATACATACATACATACATAAT
>NC_136519.1:13801273-13831273 GCF_053919585.1 Euprymna scolopes | reverse complement strand
ATATACATAAAACACGTTTAAAAAGGAGGAATAGAAATAACAAATAAACGATGGGGGTCAGCTGACTGGTTTCACCTTCGCTTTTTCCAACTTGTATCGAGGAATTTTTTAAAAAAAAGGAAAAATTAAAATATATATTTTATTAAAATAATGTTACGTTGCATTTTGTTCATGGGTGAAAAAAAAACAGAAAACAGGGAAGCAATTAAGATAAAACAACCATATGATATTTTCGAAGATCCTAGATGTTAATCACGCTCAAACGTAAGAGACATTTTCTCTGTTTACAGAGAGAATGTCTCTTCAACTGAACGTAGATAGTCTCCAATACCGACAGAATTTAAAAAGAATTCGTGCTGAAGTTCCCTGCACATGACGGGTGTGGGTATATGGTTAGAAAAGAAGAAGAAAAAAAGAAACGTACCGGGAGTATCTGCATCGCTCTTTGGGAAAGAAGAAGGAAAGGATGGCCAGCGCATTTGTATACGCGAAGGGCATCTTGGGAAGGCAGAGCATAATGGGAGAAGCTATTATTTTTTCCTTTCTCTTCCTTTTGTTTCTAGATAGGAGGATATAAAAGCAGGGAAAATTCATTGGGGGAGCAGAGAGAAAAGAGTCGTGAACATCTCTTGAAAAGAATTTCGTATTGCTGACGTTCGGATTGTGCGGTGTGACATTGGTGACGAGAGGCCAGGTGTGGTCGATTGGAAAAGAAGAGGGCAGAAACGTGCTGTTGTCGAGAGGGTGACTCACTCCTTCCCGAACCACAGAACCGAATCCTGATTATAAACCTAGAACGGGTTGTTAATGAGATTTTCAGTTATTTAAGACCCATATATAATGGCAAATACATCTGTTGCTCGGTATGTCCCATTTCTGATTTTGCTAAATACGTACTGTTGGATTCTTCTATTCAGTCTCAACGTTGTTCAACCCACGTAGTTGGCACCGTAATTACACTTAAAATTCTAAATTACATTATTAATATGATGATGGGGTAGAACATCTTTTTGAGAGGATGACCAATGCGTAGTAGTGAAGACAACGCGCATATTTGAGCAAAATAACATTTTTTAACGGTTCAGCTGATTTTTTCTGGTGAATTTCTTACTTATTGTGCCCAACCACAATAATCAAAGATATATTGGACATTTAGTCACTGTTTTAACTTTAGTTTCAGAGGACTCAGTTATTTTTCTTTGCATAACTGACCTAATGACATCAAGGGGGTACCCATTCTTACATATGGGGTCGGTAATCATTTTAAATTCCTTACCCAATTTTGATTTTGAACAAATCATCAGGGCACGATGTTTTAGGGTTAAAATTAAATTAATCTTACGTTTTCTGGGGCAAAATAAATCCCAGCGTGTATACAGTCCCGTAAATGCACCCCCTTTTCCATCAGCACTAGTTAGCTCAGTCTAAGTATTAATTGCTTCTGATCCTTTTTGTAAAACATTGTAAAATATTGTAATACTAGCGGGGGTACCCGGCGTTGCTCGAGTGTTTGTTTCCGGGACGGGGAGTTTTAAAAAATGTTATGGTAGGTAAGTAGGAAGGATCAAACCCGGAGTCATGAGTAAAAGTAGGAAAATAAAGTGAAAAAAAACAAAACATCTGCAACGTTAACAGTTCGGCCACCAAGAAAAGTCCATTTCAGTTGTTTAGGAAAAAAAAAACAAAACAAAAAAAACGACTACGGTAGGTCGGCGCGAACGTGAAAATATAATGTGAATTGTCCAGCACGCTAACCACTACGCCACAGAGCACTGCAGCTTAGTTTAGTGATTTTAAATAACTTCACATGAAAGAACTACGAAGCCAAACCGGTGTTCTCTTCTCAACTGTTCCTTGTGAACGATCCCCAAACGGTGTTAAGTGGTGGCAGGGGGAGGAGGAATGTATTAGAGAGAAAATATTTTACCACTTCCATTGATCTTAACCGATTTTGGCCGTGACTTCTCAGCAGAAAAAGTATAGAAATCTAAGATTATCGAGGAATTTGAGAAATAATAAGCCTATAACACACCTCAGATATTGTTCTGCCGTTTGTGCATATTATATTTGCATGAAATATCTTGATTTTTAATCCTATTAATGTCAAAATCAGACGAGAAAAAATGAGTTCATTTTATTTATATAGATAGATAGAAGAAGAATAGAAGAAGAGAAGAAGATAATTATTTATAGAAATAAAATAGTTAAGATTTCTCATAAATATTAAGATTGTGTCGTGTTGTGTGTTCTATTGAGTTTGCCATGAATGTTTCCATCAAACAACGAAATGGTCCGGGGAACGAAGAAAGAAAATTCCAACCAGAATGCCACCAGTGTGAATAGGTCATCTTGAAAAAATAAAGGAACCATACCCACATCTAACATCTCCGGTATGATTTTCTTCTTTACGCGTACCCTAATGGCTGGCCATATTTGTATCTTCCCGGACCGTTTCTGAGACAATTAGTGTAACATGTGAAGCCAATCACACGCCAGTGACTGGCTAATCGTATTATTTGGTTACGATATAAATAATCTGTACCGATATCTATATTCTCTAAAATCGGAACATGTAAAACCTGTTGCTAATGTCATAAGAACACATGCATTAATTATCTCTTATTTATTATTAGTCCTCGTGCGAAAGAGCAAGACACAAAATATTAAAATAATAATAATAATAATAATAATAATAATAATAATAATAATAGAATAACAATAACAAATACTTTCGCTGGCGAGGACTACTATTGACCGTAATCATTTATACAGTACTTTTGAAATTTTCATCTCTCTTTTTCTAGTTATGCACTGAATATTTGTTAATGAAACCTATATGAAATATGTTCCTTATTAAAATCTAAATATTTTCTATTCTGAGAGAAGTTTAACAGAATTTAATCTAAAAAGTTTATTTTAAAGTTTTTTCTTTCTAAATTCAGATTTTCTCATTATTCAGACCTGTATTACAAAGAGGGGTTAAAATGAGTTGTGGTGTGAGGAGAAATAAAAACTTAAGCAGAGAGAATATTCAGACCTGTAATAATACAATGAGGGGGTTGCAAAAATGAGTTGTTGTGTAAGGAGAAATACAAACTGAAACAGAGCGAATATTCAGACCTGTAATAACACAAAGAGGGGGTAGCAAAAATAAGTTATGGTGTGAGGAGAAATACAAACTGAAATAGAGAGAAGGAGAGTTTTAAAATATAATCTTAAAAAGATAAGATACAAATTAGAAAAGCATTTCATTCAAGGCATGAAAATTTTGAAACAAATTTTTTTTACTATAGGCTTTAAAAATAAAGGTACAAGATTCAATTTGAAATTTATTTATCTTCCAAGTGCACTTTTATAAATTTAACAAAGTAAGGTATAAAAATTTAATTTAAATTGAATTAAAAAATTACCTTGGATTTATTTTGTGTAATGTAAATTTTGTTGCAATTTAAAAACATTATCTTTTATCTAGCAATTAATGATATAGATATAAAATTTTAAATGATTTTTTTAAAAAGTGCAACAGAATGTCTATTACATAAAATAAATCTAAGGTAATTTTTTGATTACATTTAAAATAACATTTTTATACCTTACTTTCTAAAATTCATAAAAGTGCACTTTGAAGATAAGTAAATTTCAAATTGAATCTTGTACCTTTATTTTTAAAGCCTATAGTAAAAAATAAATAGTTTTACAAGTTTCATGCCTTGGATGAAATGCTTTTCTAACTTCTTAATTTTTTATCATCTCCTTTTTAAAAAAAATGTGTTTTCCGTATTTTACTTTTAATCATGATTGCATTATTTAAATTTTGTACTCCCTAAAGAATTAAGAAATATATATTTCCATATGTATTTTGATTGCAGAAATTCCCCTCTGAACAAAAGTACCGTAAGTTTGTAACACCAGATTCAATATACAAAGTGATTTAATATAGAACTTGATTTAAAAAAAACCTATGTTTAAGCAAAAAAAAAAAACTATGTCTTTCGTATCCAAAATTATTTATTTACGATTATTTTGCTTGTAATTTACATTGCAAGTTGGAATAGTTTTTAATCAAAAACGAAAGAAAACAAATATGTTTTTCTAATGTAAAAAAGAAAATTGTTTTTTACGACCTAACCAAGACTAGTTTACCTTCTGACAAAAAAAAAAAAAACACTTTTTTTTGGCTAATACGTTTCAACGGCCTTTAAAAATAATATAAAAGAAGGATTATTTTTAAATAATAAAAATTCAACATTTTAGCGTGGGGATTACTTTCCTATATACATTTAAGTTAAGATAAGACCCCAATTCTTGGCGGCGTAGCGAGACATGTAATTGTTATCATTTTTTAAAGTTTCGTGGCGGGGGCGGGGGTAAAAAATGGAAATTTTGTGAGGATGGGGTCATAAGTTCCCAAAATTTTAAAAATATGTAGAAATACTTCAGAACGTGTGTGTGTGGTGGGGCGAAGTTTTTTTCTTAAGGGTTTGCTTTGAAAACGTCTTACCGTTAAATATTACTTAATCAGCTAATTATTATTTCCTGATATTTTAAAGGCTGTTAACACACGCAAAAAAAAAAAAACAAAAAAAAACTAGTGTGGACCTGTACAATGCACACCCCATTCTAGTATTTTTTGTTCTCGTTTTTAAAAAAAATTTTTTTTACCAACGGATTACACTCCGCTTATATAAAGGATTTTTTCATTTAATCTAAGGGCAATGATTTTAAGACCTTGATTATCAAATGTATTCCGTATTGTTTTCATTGGTCGCAAGTTTGTTTTCGTGCGCGCGTGAATTCATTTTTTTCTTCTTAGCCGATGTCTCCAAGGCCGGAAGTTGAAAGCGTTAAAATTAAGCGTAGTCAATCCAACGGAGACTATGACTTACGAAAATGTCGACGAAAAAAATCGACCCCTCCTTGTAGAAAACGGCCGAGTTTAGGGTGAAGGAATAATTTTTTCAGCCAATTTTGTTTAGATATTTGTCGGTCAAGAGCTTTCAAAGGATACCAATTTTATCAGTGTTGATAAAAAAGATTTAGCGAGACATACATACATACATACATACACTAATACATACATACATACATACATACATACATGATGATGATGATTGCAACGTCTTGTCAGACGAGTGCCACTCCCTCAGACACTTAATGTCTATGAGCCCAAAAATTACTTTTTTTTTTTAGTCTTACTGGTGAATTCACACGCTCAAGTAGGCATGATACTGAAGACGGTCATTGAGATCAATTATTACATACTTCCAGCATCTCAAGCCTCCACGCGTCACAAGTTTTCCATCGCCACAGGACCATTTTATAGACAAATGCCTGAGGGAGTATCTATACACAGATGATGTTACAGAGTCTTAGCTTTGTACGACAGCTAAGTCTCTCTCTCCGTTCAAAATGTTGAGATCCAGCAACAAGCAAGAGCAAGATAGCCAGCAGTGTCCTCCACTGCTTGCGATCATACGCTAGGGACTCCCAACTGTCAACAGGAATATGAAAGCTCACCAGACTCTACTTGATGCTATCACGAAAACGTTTTTTGGGCTTGTGCTGGGGTCTTTTTCCAAGAAAGAGCTCACCATAGAACAATTGTTTTGGGAGACGATAGTCTTCGAACCGGATGAGATGACCCGCCCAACGCAACTGGTTCTTAATAACAATGGTAGCAATACTGGTTGTTTTGGCCTTTTTTAAGACATATGTATCAGGGACAAAGCTATACCACTTTAAACCAAGAATGTGTCTAAGGCAGTGCTGATGGAACCTCTCGAGCAATTCTATATCTGTCCGGTACAAGGTCCAAGTTTGAGATGCGTAGAGTAGGGATGGTACTACACATGCTTGATATACTGAAATTTTAGTTGTCAGAGTCAGATCACCGTCAGACCAAACTCTATCTTGTAGCCTTCCAAAAGCATTAGATGCCTTGCTGATTCTCTGTCTTATTTCCGCATTAAGAGTGCCATCATTTGATAAGGCACTCCCAAGGTAGACAAATTTTTTTACGACTTCAAGGCGCTTTCCACAGACGAAGATATCAGGTTCCACATACAGATCATTGGGAGCGGGAGTGTACATGACTTTAGTTTTCTTAATGCTAACTGTCAGTCCGAAGCAGGTACAAGCATTTGTAAAGAGATCCATCACTAGTTGCATATCTACTGGGGAGTGTGTTACCAGGTCAGCATCATCAGCATACAACAGTTCCCTAACATGTCCATTACTAACAAGTGTGTTGGCTTGGAATCTTCTGAGGTTGAACACCTTTCCAGTCGTTCGGAATCTAATATAAACACCCATATCACAATCGTGGAAACCATACCAGAGCACAGCAGTCAAATAGAGCGAAAACAATGTTGGTGCAGCTATATCACCCTGCTTTACACCATTATCAATGCGGAATTCTTCCGAAAGCTGACCATTGAAGTTGACGCGACCTTTCATACTATGATGAAGTTACTTGAACTTGTCTGTAAAAGCAGGTGTACAGCCAAATTTTCCAGCACTTTCCAGAGAGCCTCACGGTTGACTGTGTCAAACGCCTTGGTTAAGTCCAAAAACACCTGGCAAAGAGGCATACGCTGTTCAATACATTTTTCCAAGGGCTGTCTAGCAGAAAACACCATATCCACAGTTCCTCGCCCACCTCTAAAACCAGACTGGGATTCCGGAAGGATATTAGGACATACATACTTTTCCAATCGGTTTAGCAAGAGCCGTGCAAATACCTTTCCAACCGCACTCAGCAGCGAGATACCTCGATAATTTCCACAATCAGATCTTGTACCCTTTCCTTTGTACAACATAACCAAGATGGCATCTACCCAATCTTGGGCAACCGGGTCACCCTGCCATACTGACAGTATCAAAGAGTGGACCACACAATGTACATTGACACCACCATGTATCAGCAGCTCAACAGGGATGCCATCCAGCCCAGGGGCTTTGTTCGAGTTTATCTGTTTTATGCAGTCAACTGTTTCCGCAAGAGTCGGTTCAACATCAAGTTCCGGACAAAAGGAACATTGAGGGATACTTTCTATTGCAGCAACATCAACATTGGATGGGTTATGAAAAAGATCATGAAAGTGTTTATGCCATCGATGCTTAATTTCATCTGAGGTTTTCAGCAAGGTTTTCCCGTCCTTCGCCAGGAGTGGTGTAGTTGAAGAGGATTTCGGACCATAAGCCTGATGAAGCAAAGTGTAGAATGTCTTGACATCTCTATGATCGTAGGCAGTCTGTATCTCCCTGGTGAGGTTAGACCACCATTTGTTTTTTATTTGGCGCACACAACACTGAACCTCACTCCTAACAGAAGAAAAGTGGGCAGCGAGCGCTGGCTCGTTCAGAGGTGAAGAGTTGAGAAGTTCCAAATAAGCTTTCTGCTTTCTATCAATTTGAGGCTTAATTTGATCGAAATTATCAGCAAACCCATCTCTATGTCTGGGAACCTTCAATCCAAGAACTTCAACACCTTTTTGGTATATTGTATCTCTTACTGTCTCCCAGTCACAATCTGAGAAATCCACCTGGTTGAAAGCAGATTTCAAGGAACTTCGTACGACTGGATCCTTCAATTTGGAAACATCAATACGTTTAGGCACTTTGACACTATTGAAACGGCTTTTTTTGCGAACTGTAATTCTCAGTTTAGCTCTGACCATTAAATGATCAGTACCACAGTCAGCACCACGCATTACTCTAACTTTGCAAAAATTTCCAAAATCACCACGTCTACACAGTATGTAATCAAGCAAATGACCATGTTTAGATTGGGGATGGAACCAGGTCTCGTTGTGTTTCTGGTGGGAAAAAGTGTTGGTGATAACAAGATTTAGTTCACTGCAGAGATGGAAAAGCAGCATACCATTTGAATTGACTCTACCAATGCCATATGGACCCAATGGAGACCAAGTCTCATTGTCTGATCCAACCCGTGCATTGAAGTCACCAAGAACCACCAAACTCTCAGCGCTTGGCAAACCGGTGATAACAGATCTAAGCATATGATAAAAGGACGTAATATCGTCTTCAGGCGAAGTAAGAGTCGGCGCATAGACAGAAAGAACATTCATATAACGACCAGCAGCAAGGGGCATTCTCAATGTCATTGCACGATCATTTATGGCTACTGGCTGTTCGATCTTGTCAATTAAGGAGTTCTAAACTGCAAAACCAACACCAGCCTCACGCCTCTCCTTTTCAGCTCTACCAGACCAGAAGATCGTGTAGCCCGACTCGCGCTCAACCAGTTGATCCTCACCTGCGAAACGTGTCTCAGAGAGTGCAGCAATGTCTATATTGTATCTTTGCAATTCCTTAGTCAAAATTGCAGTCTTCCGTTCTAGTCTTTTACCATTGTCAATAAGTGTTCTCACATTCCAGCAACAGAGCTGGAGTGGGTGCCGTTTAGCATAATATCTTCTGTTCCTGTTTATATGGACAGCCATCGCCAATAGGACTTTTCTTTCTTTTTTTTTTTTTTTTTGACAAATGTCTGAGGAAGTATCTGTACAAAGATGTTATTCCAGAGATTTAGCTTTGTACGACAGCTAGTCTCTCTCTCGGTGCAAAATATTGATATCCAGCAACAAGCAGGAGCAAGATAGCCTGCAACAAATCAAACTGCAGACCAGCTTAATGCGGGTACTGGTCTTCCGCTTTGTTTTTTAGATCATAGAGTTGCTTCTCCTAGAGAGGCTTCCTTCACCATGGCTTTCTGGAGCCCTCTCCACTTCAGATAAAACAAAACCCTCGCATGCAACATGTTTTTTTTGTGTTATTTCTTTTATTTTTATCTTTTATTTTTAAAATCGAGAGAAGCTTAAAAAAAACACAAAAAAAACGGTATAATTCCTCAATGGTTATGACGATAGTGATGATGTTACAATTCAATAAATACACACGATAATAAACACGAAAAGAAATCCACAGATGCAAAACGTAAAACAAACCAGTCATGAATCTCGATGTTTTTGTTACTGTTATTTTTTTTTAAATTGAGAGAAGCGTTTTAAAAGAAAGAAACGGTATGATTCCTCAATGGTCATGACGATAGTGATGATGTTGCAATTCAATAAATACACACGATAATAAACACGAAAAGAAATCCATAGTAACAAAAATAACAGTAACAAAAACATCGAGATTCATGACTGGTTTGTTTTACGTTTTGCATCTTTCTTTCTCTCTCTCTCTCTCTCTCTCTCTCTTTCTCTCTCTCTCTTTATATATATATATATATATATATATATATATATATATATATATATATATATATAGTAATTTATAAATATATATGCCGTTTAAGCTACACTGAATATTCCGCGTTTCATTCACTCTAGGATTCTTCAGGTTTATGTGAGATTTTTGTGGTTATCTCGTGCTTTTATATACGCACCTACTATTGAGTTTTTTGTTAGCCAATCAGCTTTCTAGTATCCACCGCGCCCTTCCTAATCAGCCGATGAGCAGGCACTTACAGGACAAAGGACTATTTAACCTCCAGTTGACCCGCTCCTTTGTGTGTGCTATTAAGCCTAGATATTTAGTGTCTTAACCTAGGTAACTTTTTTTATAGGTTAATTTATATATATATATATATATATATATATATAGGAAGGGGCATCTGACGCTAATAATACTGTCATCAAAATCGGTTCGAAATCGGTGAATCAACTCATGTTTCAATCAAATCGATTGATTGCTTGCTCTAGTTGGGAACCTACCGCGGAGAACCAGGAGGAAGCTTCACATCCCTCCCACAGTGACTTTTCCCGCATATTGACATATATATTGAACACATACTCCATAACCTACCACAGCAAACTCCCTAACCACTCTATATACTACAATTGTCTTTCCTACCGCATTAATTACTTTGTAGTCTTATCTCCCTTCTCAACAGGTTAAAAATATTACACTTTTCCTCTCACGCCCAATTATTTCACTCCTGATGTAGATATCAGTAGACATCGCATCTCTAATATATGACCTAGAATCTTCTCTCCCTTCCTGGTGAGAAGCATTAGGCTTCGAAATACCTAGTTATAAGGCGGTTAATTATTCTACACTCCTAATTGATGTAATCTCCATATTGAATAAACGATTAAATAAATTAACGATAAAATTAAAGTATATATATATATATATATATATATATATATATATATATATATATATATATATATATACTCGTTTTTTTTTATTCAAATGCAATGGACTAATGAATTCAACGAGGTTGTTAGATAGTGCTCAATAAAAAGAGCTGATAATACTTGTTTATTGTTATATAAACATGGTCACCTTTTGCTGCTACAAATAGCAACTTGTTTCAATCAAACAACAGATATCATCAGGCAGCGACTTGACTATTCAAAAGTTCAATGAATAGCCTATAATATAATATAATAGGGTATATGGAAGTATAAAAAGAATTAGAAAAATACTTTTTTTTTTTTTTTTTTTTACACAGTGATCACCACTTATCAAGGCCCGGAAGCCACTCAGGGATAAGGGTTATTGCAAGTACATCACGTTAGTGAGGAGATTTTATGAAGTGTTTAATTAGGGGGGCGGTTCATTAGGAATTTGTTAACATTAGACTTGAAGACATCCAAGTTGTAGTCCGGAGGGAAGCAGGCAGACGGAACAGAGTTCCACAGGCGTGCAGTTCTAAGAAAGAAGCTTTGCTCATGAAATCCGCGTTTTGATTTAGGCACAGATATAGAGCGGGGGAAATTTTTCACAGTGGATTCAGCTAGACGGGTGATTTTCGTGAAAGTTTGGCGAGGGGGGACCAGGGATTGGAGTTCAGACGAGCACCTGCCATGAAAATAACGATAAAACAAGGATAGGCTCGCAACGTCTCTTCTGTGGGAGAGGGGTTGCAGGGTAGAGAAAAGGGCATCCCCCACTAAACCACGAAGTCTATTTTGTACTCTGTCAAGGCATGATAGGCTGTTTTTGGCAGCTCCTGCCCAGATATGGCAACAGTATTCCATCCTTGGCCGTACTTGGCTTTTATATAGATAGAGAATTGCATCAGTAGTGAGATATCTTCTGGAGCGGTAGAAGGATCCCACCATCTTTCCAGCGACCTTGGCAACAGACTTGATGTACGTGTTCCATTTCAGATCAGGAGTAAAGGTCAAACCCAGAAGCTTGTCAAAACACGGGGCCTCACCCAGACGAGAGCCATCCATCACAATTGATGCCAGCTGGGGATCAGAGCGTTGATGATGTAAGGATAGGAGTTTGGTTTTAGATGCATTAAAGGTAACTAGCCACATCTTCCCCCACTGAACCACGCGCTCGAGATCAGAGGAGAGAGAATCCGAGAGAACTTCGTCATTTACAGCCTTTGATGTGTTGCCGTAGATGGTCGTGTCATCAGCATAGATGTCAACGAATGATTTAAGCTTTAAGAAGAGACTTACTGAGATAATGCAAAGTTCCATATATATATATATATATATATATATATATATATATATATATATATATATTATATATATATGCGTGTGTGTATGGTATGTGTGTGTACATTATATTTTAACTCGCCTATACATATATATATATATATATATTTCTCTTTATTGAGTGGTGTTCACACAATCTATTTTTCATTGCGTTAATCAATGCAAGAACTGAATGTGATGAATTTCAGTTTGTTCTATTGTCCGCTTCTTAATATTCTGAACTTCTTGTAATTTAAAAGGAAACACATTTATCAAAAGAATGTTCTTTTGCTAATCGATTTTAAATGATGTATCATTATTTAAAAACGTTCGTATATTTAAATTGCTTTTAAGAATATCTATCTGTTCATCGATCTATCCGTGTATCTATCTATCTATCTATCTATCTATCTATCTATCTATCTATGTACTGTTTTATAAAAGTAACTTTGTCTGTATGTGTGTGTATGACTTCGTTCGCTATGGACTTGGTAACGGCTGAGTCGATTTTAAAAAAAATTCACAAAAGTTACTTGACTTTAAAAAAACAAAATCAACAGTTTGCTCTTTGATAAGATGGAGGCACGTTTAAACACATGTTTCTGTTTAGAGCATAATTAAACCGTGATATCTATAAAAGATCTCTCGGTTGGAATGTGTGAGATAACGGGTGAATGTCTGGCATTCGGCATAATGCGCCATACCGAGAAGAACAGGATAATAAGAAAATTAAAACAAAAACAGTATAATATGCGGCAATCGAAAATTATTCATTACAAATGGGGCATTATAAGTACATTTTTTACCCTTTAGCTACTGAATAGATTTCTGTTTAATAAGATTAGACTACAAATCATCCTTACTGTCGCTACATACGCTTTCTCTCTCTCTCTCTCTCTCTCTCTCTGTTACTCTCTCTCTCTCTTCCGTGTTCTCTATGTATTCCTCTCTCTGTCTTTCTATGCATTTCTCTCTCATCTTCACACTCTCTCTCTCTCTATCTCTCTGTCTCTGTTTCTCCATGTCACGCTCACTCATTCTCTGCCTTCTTCTCTTCTCTGTCTGTCTCCCTCTCTTCCACGTTCTCTCTCAGTCTATCTCCCTTTATCTTATAATTTCTCTCTCTCTTTCTCTCTTTTTGTATTTCTCTCTCACTCTTTGTCTCTTTCTATCTTTTACTTTAAATCTATCTTTATCTCTCTCTTTCTCTCTGTGTCTCCCACTGTTTTTCACTCTTGCACTCTTTCTTTGTCTCTTTGATTTTCTATGTATCTCTCTCGCTCTCTCTTTCTCTCTCTCTCTCCCGCTTTATCGCCATCTATTTATCACTTTGTCTCTTTTTTTTCCATCTGTCTTTCTCTGTCCACTCCAAATTCAATTGTTGATAACTCTTTCACTCGCTTTGATTACCTACAGTTTACAGTCATCTGATATGATTAACAAAAAACATCAAAAGCTTAACCAGACTTATCGGATTTACTTCATTTCTCTTAACAATCAAAAACCAGATAAACAATCCCAGAAAAAAATAGAAGTAAATGATTCCGTCTTTTAGAATCGTACAATTTTATTAGAAAATAATTCGACAAAACAAGACTCAAGGGAAGTTTAAAATCACATTAAACCGTCTTAACATCTATCTACAAATACATCTTATCACAAAGCTACCCACCGTATTATATGTAGATAATAACGCCAAGCATATGTCTGGAGGGCGCTTTTTCCTCTTTCAGTAGTTCATTGAGGCGTTATTCACATCGCATTATTTATATTTCTTGATTTGAATTACGTAAAGCTAAAAGCTATTTATACAAACTTTGATGCGATTATATGAAAGTACATACCATCTCTGCGCATGGATTAGAAACAGATAAACCCTTACATCTCTTGAGAGACACACCATGGAAGAACTTTTAAAACTTTAAAAAACAAATTTTGTTGGAAACTTATAACGTGAAATTTACCCAATCTTACTGTTTCCCCTTTTCCGATTATTTTCGATTTACGGATATACCCTGCCCTCCCCTATATTTTGTTAAAATTCTTCACATCCACAATTTTTATAGTTAATATTTTTTACTCACACTTTCGGAAACATCTCTAAACAGAATCGCAACTAAGTCTGATTTTCTCTGCTTGTATCAAACACGTACGAAGTACCTTAAAAATTTTCCAAACATTTTTGTACAAGGCATTTAAAATTGTCGTAGACTCTTTTAAATTCAGTATGTTATTGCTATACATATGAGATAACTAACCAATTTTTATTTTATTTCAGGTTTAAATAAACAGCTACAGCAGGAATTGGAATAAACGCTACTAAAGCCTGATTGTCACAGTTGCTGAATGTAAAAAATGCAATATGGGTGAGAGGACCTTTTAGAAGAACGATATGCATTAAAATTCTGTTTTAAACTTAGGAAAATGCCACAAAAACGTGTGGAATTTTTCAATCTGCTTTTGGATAATCTTGCATGAATCGAACATCAGTTTTTGAGTGGCATAAAAAATTCAAGGAAGGCAGGGAGTCTGTGAGGGATTATGAAAGGTGTGGGAGGAGTAAGGAAGTCAGACTACTAAAGTTAATTAGCCAAATAAGTAATTTCATGGATAATTATCGCCATGTGTCTATAGAAACAATACTTGTACAATTTGCTGTCAGTATGGAAACTGTACACAATTATTCGCGGAGAGGTGAAGATGCGCAACCTTTCATGTGTGTATTATCAATAAAAGTGTCCATACGAAAATGTCTGAGAACTTATTGAACGCTCTTCGTAATCGTCAGTTTTGTGATAAGATGCCACTATTTTTAATTTAATTTGAACTTTGATTTGTATTTATTTGTGAGCTCGTTAAGTAGTTTTAAAGAAGCGGTCATTTGTTTTTAGGGATTTGTTTACGACGGCTTTTGGGTAATACTTATTCAATTTTCACCCCGAACCAGGCACAGTGTCACTTTGAAGTAGGGGGGCTACTATCGGGGATATAAGTTGCAGGGGTATTATGAAGGGAGATGAGTAGCAAGATGTCTGTGCACATTACACTTGAACTTCTGCATGTCAGTAAAGTTGGGAAAACAGAATCCCGGAAGGGAGCTCCAAAGTCTAGCAGTTCTGGGGAAGACACTATTGGAGAAGGAGGCCATCTACCACTTAGAGATCTCTACTGTGAAGGGGTAGGATTTAGCTGCTTGTCAGGGTTGCCGGGGCTATTAACGAGGGGGATACAAGTGCTTGTAGTTCGTCAGAGCATTCACCATTAAAATACTTGTAGAACAGGCAGAGGGATGCAGCATTTCGTCGATACGGTTATTTGTAAAAGAGAGAAGTATTGTTAGGATGAGCCGAATTCAGAGAAACATTTTCAATGCAAAAATTCTCAGGGTTTATAATCAAATGTAAAGAAACGCGATCGATATTTTCATACGGCAAACAAAACAAAATAATAAGTGAAGAAGACATACATTAAAAAAAGAGATAATGTATATATGTTTTAAATGGAAGGTTTACAGCAATAAGAACACATATAATGTTTTGTAAATATTTGTAGAGTTCTTGTAAAACAACCGGGATCATTAGTTGAAACATTAGAGGAAGTCCATTTAGCCGACGCCATCTCCCTTTTTTGTTTTAATGTTATTTTTACGCACAAACAAGGCGCAGTGTTACTATTTTGGAAAATATATGCAGTGATAATATGTAGGGAGTTGAGCAGCAAGATATTTGTTCATATTCCATTTTAACATCTGCATATCAATACAGTCAGGGAAGCATGGACCCGAGAGGGAATTTCAAAGTCTCGCAGTTCGATGGAAGAAACTATTTGAGTAGAATGCTTTCCGGCATCTAAGGATTTCTACAGTGTAGTGGTAGGATTTTGTTGCTTGTAAGGTTATTTGAGGCTATTTACGTAGAAGGAGTACCAGGGCTTGGAGTTCGTCGGAGCACTTTCCACTAAAATACATTTCGTCGATGTTGTTGGGCATCAGTTATTCATTTGGTATGAATCATATAATTATTGTTACCCCCTTTCTTAGCTATAATGTTTTCTAGAAATGCATTAGAGAGACCAAGTGGAGGTTGCCAACATCCCTAAGTGCAAATGTTCCTGTGCAACGAACTGGATTCTTACTTAGTACACCAAGGTTTTCAGTCTGTGTCGCCAGATACTTAGCCACCATCATCTCCATGAAGCTCGGATTGGTTTTCCTATGTAACGTGTATGTATTCCATGTGATATAGTAATAGTGCTATACAGTTGTATGCATGTCAATGTTTTGTACTTGTTTTTTACTTGGACAGAGTACAAAACTGTCATCGAAATCTTGTGCGCAAAGAAATTTTTGCCTTCTGTACTTCGACTTTCTCACAGAAGAGACGTTGCGAGCCCATATCTGCTCTATCGTAACTTTTGCTATAGGTCTCTCCTGTAAAACTTTTGCTATAGGTCTCTCTTGTAAAACTTTTGCTATAGATCTCTCCTGTAAAACTTTTGCTATAGGTGTCTCCTGTAAAACTTTTGCTATACGTCTCTCTTGTAAAACTTTTGCTATAGGTCTCTCCTGTAAAACTTTTGCTATAGGTCTCTCCTGTAAAACTTTTGCTATACAGCTCTCCTGTAAAACTTTTGCTGTAGGTCTCTCCTGTAAAACTTTTGCTATAGGTCTCTCTTGTAAAACTTTTGCTATAGATCTCTCCTGTAAAACTTTTGCTATAGGTGTATCCTGTAAAACTTTTGCTATACGTCTCTCTTGTAAAACTTTTGCTATAGGTGTCTCCTGTAAAACTTTTGCTATACGTCTCTCCTGTAAAACTTTTGCTATACGTCTCTCTTGTAAAACTTTTGCTATAGGTCTCTCCTGTAAAACTTTTGCTATAGGTCTCTCCTGTAAAATCTTTGCTATACAGCTCTCCTGTAAAACCTTTGCTGTAGGTCTCTCCTGTAAAACTTTTGCTATAGGTCTCTCCTGTAAAACTTTTGCTATAGGTCTCTCCTGTAAAACTTTTGCTATACGTCTCTCTTGTAAAACTTTTACTATAGGTCTCTCCTGTAAAACTTTTGCTATAGGTCTCTCCTGTAAAACTTTTGCTATAGGTCTCTCCTGTAAAACTTTTGCTAAAGGTCTCTCCTGTAAAACTTTTGCTATAGGTCTTTCCTGTAAAACTTTTGCTATAAGTCTCTCCTGTAAAACTTTTGCTATAGGTTTCTCCTGTAAAACTTTTGCTATAGGTCTCTCCTGTAAAACTTTTGCGATAGGTCTCTCCTGTAAAATTTTTGTAAATACTTATTTAGCTACAACAACTACTTTCTACCTCTGTATAAAACTAAACGAAAATTCCATGAGCAGAGTTTTTTTCATAATGCTGTGAAACACAATACTGTTCGACAACTTCCCAGCTGATTATAACATAATCAGCTTTAAGTCTAGTGTGAATAAGACCATGTGGGCTCTTCCGATAAAAAATTAAGCCCTACCCAAGTTCAAACATTATTGCTCATCACAGTGTTGACTCACCGTCTATCTAGCATTCATTAACCTTTATTCAGGAGTGGCCCCCAACTTTGATAAACGGCGAACGTAACGTAAAAAAAATGGTTTTCCACATAATATAGGGTAAAATGTTTCAACAACGACGGCATTACTTGAACCGAACCTTCAGCTAGTATGCTATAATTGTACGTCGACGCACACAATCGGAATGGGTTAGTATGAACAGACGTAAGACATGAACGTATCGATCGGTGCACGCACATGCTATTTTGTTTCTGTCTTCATTTCCTTGGCGTTCATTATTTTTTGTGAATCTTCCATTATATTTGGAATTTCTTAATTTCCTTATGAAAGTTTCGTTTCAAATTTTCTTTTCAAACAGATTTCGTCCATCTTTTTTTTTGCGTTGTTGGTTTATTTAATTCTGATTTACTCGTCCGAGGCAAACTGACCTGGTAGCATAGAAAAATAACTACACACACACGCACGTATACCCACTATATATACATATATATATATATATATATATATATATATATATATATATATATATATATATATATATACTAGCTGTACCCTGCCACGCGTTGCTGTGGCTCAAATTGGCGCAATGGAAAAAGTTCCAAAATGAGAAAAAGCATGTTTCTTATAGGTTTAAATTTCCATTTTGCATGGGTACAGTTTTTGTTGTTCCATTTTCTTAGCTGATATAGAGATTTTCCAGTTTGGTGACTCTTGAATATCTAACATAAATTGTCCATGTGAAAAACAGTCAGTGTGTAACTGTAAGGCCCACAATTGTAAAGATTGTTCCCTGTGCTTTGTTGATGGTTATTGTAAATGACAATAAAATTGGAAAGTGCAATTTGCTAAAGTGTAATGATGTATCCGGTGGAATCATAGGAATGCATGGAATGAAGATATATTCATCTGTGAAAGGTCCTGTTAAGATTGCTGTTTCTATGATATTGTTTGTTATTTTTTTTTTACTGCAAGTTATGTGCCATTGCAAAGCTTGGATTGGTTTATATTTCACAACATGATAATTAGTACACCAAATTTCAGTTACAATACATGCGGTGGCATCCCTGGCAAATATAACTGTTGGATAATTAACAACTTTATCTGCTTTCACAACAGTGTCGATGGATTTGTATTTGACTACCTCACTTGGAATTGTACATTTAATTATAGCGTTAAGTTCATGGGCATCTTTGTATTGACCTGCAAGAATAGCTCATTCACTCAGTCAAATGGAATTCTTATATTTTGAATATCTGCAAAAACCTTTTAAACTAACTATTCTTTTGATGAAATAAAATTACAGAAATTACAGAAGTTAAAAGTCAAAGAATTTTGCCCTTAACTCTGATCAGCTGGCACTTTTTCGGACCCAATTTCCCACAAGTGATGCAAAAGTTTTTGTGCGGATCGAACAGTCTGCAACTGTACATGCATATTTTGAGTTAAGTTTAATGTCTTCACATGGAACAAAAAAGTAGAGTATTTAAGGCAAGCATTTATTTCATCTGCTGGTGTTGATTGAAGAATAACAGGTAACATTTGTCTGAAATCTCCTGCAAGCAATATTACTGCATTCCCAAATGGTCTGACATTGCCACGCAAATCTTGCAAGGATCGACCAAGAGCCTCAAGTGATTTTTTGCGTACCATTGTGCATTCATCCTAAACAATAAGTTTGCATTTCTGCAATATTTTTCCCCATATTGGATGTTTTGGAGATGTCGAAGATGAGATTTTTGAAAAGTTGAATGTTTTAAAGTAGAATAAATAATTCATCTACTTGGCAGAAAGGTCGCAGGTATTCCTCATGCAGCAAGGGCTAAGGCTATGTCATTTTTTTACCAAATGGCTGCCAAAATCAATTTAATTAGGAAGGTTTTACCAGTTACTTCTGGTGCTGTTCAAGGTAGCAGTAATTTCCAAATAACTTCTATTCTCACAGTCAGTAAATTAGGTGACTAAAATAGGATTTATCCATGTTTTGACAATGCCTTATTCACTGTAATTAATTTAGGAGACTAAAATAGGATGAGGGATTAGAGATGGACAGATAGAGAGGAAGATATATAGATAGAAAAGAGACAGTGAGAGGAAAATAGAGAAAGAGAAGGAGATAGAGAGATAAAGGGATTGATAGATAAACAGAGAGAGAGAGGTGGAGTGTTAGAAACAGAGAGGGATGAAACAGAGGAAAGGAGAGAGATAGAGGGAGTTAGAGAGAGAAAGGGGCTCAAAGAGAGATGGAGAGGGTGATATAGAGAGAAAGAGATTGACAGAGGGAAAGGAAGAGATGGATAGAGAGAGATATTGAGAGAGGGGGAGAGAAACAGAAGGTGAACTACACTTCACCGTTTTTTTCCTCGTTCAGTAGAGAAGAAATCTTTCGAGACTGAGCCAATTTTAATGTTTTGTTATTATCCAGAGTACCACTTTTGGGGGGGGGGCTAGATTTTCTTCGCATTAGAAACCGACCGGGTTATCTGTACTTTCACTTAACAAATTAATAAAAGAAAAACATATTGTAAAATTTGAATTTAACAGGAAAATACTATTTTAAAAAATAGCACGGTAACATAAGTGCATAAGTGCCACTTTAGGTACTCCTTGGGCGTTGAGTTCCATGGCGACCAGCATAATTATTTAATGGTCGCTCCCTTAGCCCCCCCCTCCCAGTCAAGGCTAATGCATGCGCATGTAACATTTTTTTTATTTACTGACGTTGGCTTAGTAACTAAACGATTTATTGATAATTTCGTAACCCTTAAACGCATTCCGGAAGATTTAAATTGGTTCATTATTGTTGTAATGAAAAAAACAAGTTTCATTCAACACAAAACCAAAAACACATATTAATGATAAATGATTTATTATTCTATTCATTGAAATTTAATTTTTAAATTAAAAATTAAAAAAAAAAAGTTAATAAAAAAATAGTTGCTTATGTGCGCATAAACAACTTGTTTCTTTTTAGATTAGGTCCACCTTATAATCACCCCCCCCCAACCTCCTCATATTAAGAACAGCTTCCGGAATAAACACCATTTTTGGAGGGGGGGCTATTTGCAAAATTTAACTGATATTTGTTGTCAGCATACCCACCCGAAAATACTATTAAAAAAAAGGAGGGGTTCAGTGCCCGTGGCAGAGAAGTAGATTTATTTATCAATAAAAGTTGCGGAGAAGTAAATTTATTTATCAATAAAAGTCATTTAAAAAAGAAAATTGTGGCGGTGGACCTAAATGTTTTGTTTTCGCACTATTCAACAATTTGTTTATCTGCGCATGTAAATTAAAAAATATTTGTAAAAGTGAGATGTTATTAGTAAATAATTTAGTTTTTTTTTAAATTTATTTTTATTTTTTATTTTTACATTACATCCACCTCCACAAATGTTAAGAACGGCTTTCAGAATAAACACCCCCAACCTCTCCATGTTAACAACGGATTTCGGAATAAACACCATTGGGGAGGGGATATTTAAAAAAAAGTCGATAAAAGTCGTCATTTAAAAAGAAATTTAAAATCAAATGTTTGTAAAAAGTGAGAAATTATTAATAAATGTTTAGTAACATTTTTCGGTGCTAATGCAGAGAGTGATCTGCGCTATTTTTTAAATCGTGTTTTTTTTTTAATCAATTGCAAGGTTAAAGTACAGAATAGGTACAAAACACCCTTCCCCATGTTAAGAATGGCTTTTTAAATAATAACGTTATTATTTCAGCATGGATCACTCTCTGCATGAGTACCCATTTTTCTTTTAATATTCATAAAAAGTAAAACTTTTTTCAAAATAAATAAATAAATAAATAAATGTTTGTAAATGTGACAGATAATCGTTTAGTTACGGCAACGTCAGTAAATATGTTACGCGCGGGGTGAGGTGGGAGACTAAGGGAGCGACTATTATTTTTTTTCTACTGGTCGCCATGGAACTCAAGGAGTACCAAAATTTAATTTTTTTGGTCAAATAAATAAATTTCAAGCAATTTTTGCAATAAATAATAGATAGCAACTTCGTTAATTTTACGACTCGCCCCAGCATATTAAAAACACCCTAACTTCCCCATGTTAAGAATGGCTTTCGAGGTTTATGGAAGGGCGTTTTTTTTTGTTTTTTTTTTAACATGGGGAGGTTAGGGTGTTTATAATACGTTGAGGCATGTCGTAAAAATGAAACAGTTTAGAAAAAGTTAAAACAAACTTTTTTATGTAAACAATGCCGTGAAAATAAACTAAACAATTAAAACGTAATGTTTCATGAGTGAAGCCTTAACATAAATAAAATTTAAAAAACATAAGTACATAAATGAATTTAAAGTTTTAAAATATGGGATTATTATTTTTGTGTGCGTGTGTGTGTGTGTGTGTGTGTGTGCTAATGCAGAGAGTGATCCGCGCTATTTTTTAAAAATCGTTTTCCACGTTTAAAGTTTTATGATATGTTTTTATTCAATTGTAAGATTAAAGTACAGAATAGGTACAAAACACCCTCCCTTCCCCATGTTAAGAATGGCTTTTTAAATGATAACATTATTATTTCAGCACGGATCACTCTCTGCACGAGTAAGTTTTTTTTTTTTTTTACTTATCGAGTTAACAGAAAATGAAATCTTTCGTCAATTCGTGGCTGTGAAATGAATCGAACCGGAAGTTCAGTTTTATCAACAGAACAGATTCGCAGTAAAAAACATATATTTATTTTATTTAATATTTTAATTTTAATAAATCGCGAGGTAAATTTATTTCAATAACATAAAAACATACCTCGACTCTAAAGATGGGTTGTCTGAAAATTTCAAATAAACTGGTAACTTAGAAATAGGGTTTTATTTGTTTAGAACAAACCAACTTTACATTTATATATATATAGATATATATATATATATATATAAGTTAAATTGTCTGTGTGTCTGTTTGTTTGTGTACATTTCTTTACAAATTATTCTGTTATTTTCAGTCTATAGACTCGAGATTTGACATAAGGGTATTGAGATTTGGGAAAATATTTTAAATCGAGTTTCGGCCAGCAATTTGGCGGTCAATGGGTCAAAGTTAAACGATCTGACCTCTGGATACTTTTCCAAACTCCTCCGCTAAATTTGGGTCTAAATATTGATTTAAACAGTAAATTGGGGTAAAAGTTAAAAAAAAATGTTTGGTCTTAGCATTTTAAATTTTACATAAAGTGTATTCAGATATAGGGCAAGCTTCTTAATACGGTTTTGGTAAAAAAATTTGGCAACCAAGGGGTCAAAGGTCAAAAGATTTTACCTTTGCCGTCTCTAGTCAATTATTTAGCAAATTTTGATTCTAAACACTTGAAATTTTACATAAAGGGTATTCAGACACACAGCAAGCTTTTTAATCAGTTTTTGAGCGAAAATTGTGCTGTCAAGGGGTCAAAGTTTAAAGAGTTGACCTTTGCGAACTATACCAAACTCCTCCTCTAATTTTAGGTCTAAACTTTTTAAATTTTAGATGTTGGTTACATAGAGATGGATCAAACGTTTCACACACACACACACACACACACACACACACACACACACACACACACACACACACACACACATATATATATATATATATATATATATATGCACATGCACATAAAGTTATGAACAGTACATGTGACCCTAGCAAGTCTTGGCTGAACTGCTACTATATATATATATATATATATATATATATATATATATAGCGTGTCCAGGGGTGATGAAAAAAATCCAATAAAGTGCTCGATCGTAGATGTGAGAGCTGAAGATACAATATTTATTATGACACTATATATACATATTTCAAGGTCGTACCATTGGTTTCGATACATTGAAAACAGTAATAATATACTGTGGAAAATCGGTATAATCTCTTCGGCGACAAAAATTTTTTTTTGTCGCCGAAGAGATTATACCGATTTTCCACAGTATATTATTACTGTTTTCAATGTATCGAAACCAATGGTACGACCTTGAAATATGTATATATAGTGTCATAATAAATATTGTATATATATATATATATATATATATATATATATATATATATATATATATATATGAGCAAACAGTTAATAAACTATGTTAAAAAACACTTTGAAATGAGTTAAAAACATATTTTATCTGAAAAGGAAAGACTAGATAAATGGATAGTCCTTAATCCGCGGAGTTTATTTTATATTTTATATTTAACTTTATCATCATTTTCTTTTTTTTTCTTTCTCTTCCCTGATCTTTTTTATTTATATTTAGTTCTCGGAAGTAGAGTGAAAAGCATATCTTACTTTTCTTTTATTAATATATTTGGAATCTTTTTTTTTTTCCTTGTACACATTTTTGTGAATCATTCCATGGATTTCTGCCTTTGGATTATTATGGACCATCTTCTTCCAATTACGGGATTTCCTTGGATTTTACTTGTACAAATGGAAATTCTTTTAACTTTCTTGAAGTTTTACATTTGGATTTTACCGTCACTGGATTTTTTATTTTCCACCAGACTATCCATTCATGTGTAATCACCTTTTTCTTCACTATATTCCCTCTGCTTCACTTTTTTTTTGTTTACAAGATCTTTGACTTACTTGTTGTTTCATCAAATACTTTTGCAGGCAAAATCCGATCCCGCATTTTGCTAATTCCTACCCTCTGATGAGAAGGAAAGTATTTCTTCGAAACTCCGCGGATTAAGGACTATCCATTTATCTAGTGCTTCCTTTTCAGATTAAATATGTTTTTAACTCATTTCAAAGTGTTTTTAACATATTTTATTAACTGTTTGCTCATATTATAAGCTCTATTTCCTATTTGGTTTTATCGAGCTTTTACATCTGGCTGAGATAATTTTATAAATATTATTTCTTTAATATTTATAATATACTTTAATTTTATCATCTTGGATCATTTTGGTAAATTTAATTGTAACGTTCATTTTATATATATATATATATATATATATATATATATATATATATATATATATATATATATAAGCATATATTCTAAAATTAACGTCGAAGAGACAGGATCTCTTAAAAAGGTAAATAGGAAAACTAATAAAACACAGGATGAAAGCAAAAAAAAACGAGATATTTAGCAGTTTTCTTCGAATCAATAAAAAAAATTATACACAGGCTGCTTTTAAACGTACCTAACTATTTAAAAATATGCAACCGCGTACGACAACTTTAAATCTTTAAACAATTATATATATATATATATATATATATATATATATATATATATATATATATATATATATATATATACTAGGAAAAGTACCCGTCGTTGACTGGGTTAAAAAACAGCCCACAGAAAATGGACTTTGATTTATGAAAGTATGATAGCTTATGAAAAGGAAGGGTTGTAAAAAGATAGCTTCGAATTTGGGGGTATTAAAACCAAAGCAAAAGATGATGAAAGTAAAAATAAAATAGATAAACCTCATAATTTATTATACTATACCTGTTCACACGGAAACACTTATCACAATATTCTATTGATCTATATTAAAAAAACCCTGTTAAACTTTGTGACATATTTCAATTCCATGGAGGTCAGGCGCGAACGAACACCCCATAATTTTATTATACCATATTTCTTCAAACTGAAATATAATTATCAAAGTATACTTACGCAGATTGATATGAAAAGTCTTTATTAAAGTTTACCTATTTCCATTCTATGGATGCCAGGCGCGAACGCAGACCCCACAATTTTATTATACCATCCCTATTTAAGTTAAAACATATATCAAAGTATATCAAAGTATTTTTATGTACATCTTTATCAAAAACATTTGTAAACGTTTTTTTTTAATTTTTAATTTTTTTATTTCCATATTTGTGGACCAGGCGCGTCGCAGACCCCACAATTTTAATGAATCATAATTATGCCAGATTAAACATACCCATTTCTGTGTCTCGATAATCCTCTATCATTATATGTGATTGGGCTGTTAAGGGGTCAAAGTTCAACGATTTGACCTTTGAGAACTCTACCAAACTCCTCCGAAAATTTTGAGTATAAACACTTGAAAGTTTAGATATAGGTTCCTCGGACATGGATCTAACTTAATAAGTTTATTTGAGACCAAAACAATAAATGCTAAGGGGTCGTAATAGGGGTCAAAGTTAACAAAAATTGGCCGCTTTTTTTTTTGCTCAACATACACCTCCAAACACCCGGGCAACGCCGGGCTTAAATGCTAGTACACACACACACACACACGCACACACAGACACACACACACACACACACACACACACACACACACACACACACATATATATATATCGGGATGTGCTGTGAAATACGATTCGTTTACTGTCGGAGAGTTTCATTGAATATAATATGTCTCATTTTTATAATACATAATTTTAAAGGTCAATGACCTTTCTATACTTACTAGAAGGAAACTTTACGAAGATACCGAGAAATTTTTGTTTGGCTTGAAAACACCGTTATTTGATGATGAGATGGTGTCGTCAGAATAGGAGACGCATTAGACGTGTGTCCTCTTCCATAAAACTTGTACGCAAAGTTTGGCGGAAGCGAAGTGTCAGATTGCAGATGTAGACAAGAATTTCCGATGCGTGTGTAACATCTTTGATAATGTCCGAATCCGAAACGCATCAGTTAAACAGACTTCAATAAAAGCAACTTCGGTCTTAGATACCTAAGATAGAGAATAAGTCAACTATCCAGCCAAACAACATGGCAAGTAATAGGCTAGTGTGTATATGTTAAGTTTTAGACGAAGTCACAATCCGACCCCATTAAGGTAGAGAAGATGCTAACAATGTCTGGACGAGTAAGACATCAGAATTGATGCAAATACTTAAAGCGTGTTCAATGTTTGATTCTCTTATTTATAAAGAACGGCTTCGAAGGTTGAATTTCGCACCATTTAAACAGCGAAGGATGCGAGAGACCTGGATCTGGGATGTATTATAATCAATAAGAACGTTAATCTACAGTTAGAGGAGTTTTCTTCTTCAAAACATAATCGCGAGTGTACCCTCGTTGTTTTCGTCTCTAAAAAAAAACAAAAAAACCGTTCGTGTGTCTGTCCATGTCCATTAGCTCATCTTAACCACACACACACACACACACACACACACACACACACACACACACACACACACACACACATATATATATATATATATATATATATATATATTGAGAATAATATTCCGACGCAATAAAGAGTTGAAAAAGCAACGAGTCAAGCTATATCTTCAACGTTTCGTCTTTATTTCAAGGATGTTTTTAAATAAAGAAAAATCTTTAATGAACATATAACTTTGTCACTTTTTCATCTCTCCATGTATATATATATATAAATATACGTTTTATTTTTTTATTACCGTATCTTTCTGTTAAGTTACATTATTGTTTCAGCTACCCGGCCGTTTTTTTGGCCGTCTGTAGCTTCCTCAGACTTTTACAGAAATGTTCGTTATTATGGGATGAAAGAGTGAAAGAGTGAATGAGGTCAGGGGGGGGAGGAGGGCGGAAGAAAGAGAGGAAGGGAACAAGGGGGAATGTGGGAGGGGGCGCTTGGTATGTCGGTAATGTTTTAGTTTTGGAGTTTAAGGAACTTGTGAGGGAGGGTCTGGAAAGGTAATTTCTGGTGTGGCTCAGGTCATAGGGATACATGGAGGGGGAAGGGGAATAGGTGGGAGTAGGAGGAGGGGGTTACTTTAAAATTCGAGTCCTGATGTTAAAGTTTTTGGCGTCTCGTTGGTCAGATGATTTCTTGGTAAGTATGTCTTGACCTGTTGGGTGTTCGCTTATGTTTGGAGGCGGGGGGGGGGGGCTATGATTCGGTTTATTTATTTAGTTTTTATTTTGTTGTTAATTGCTTGAAGAGGGTTAGCTATCGGCCGGCACGAGTACACACAGGTGCACGTACGCACATATATACTTAAAGAAACGTTCACATGTCCACATACATCCTCGCCCTGTCTTGCAAATATATGCACATATGTGCGCCATCATGCATAGATACCCTTACCCTCTGTGTATCCCTATGCCCTCAGCCACACCAGAAATGAACTTCCCAGACCCTCCCCTACAAGTTCCTTGAACTCCAAAACTAAAACATTACCGACATACCAAGCGCCACCTCATTCACTCTTTCATTCTTTCATCCCATAATAACGAACATTTCTGTAAAAGTCTGAGGAAGCTACAGACGGCCAAAAAAAAACGGCCGGGTAGCTGAAACAATAATGTAACTTAACAGAAAGATACGGTAATAAAAAATAAAACGCATATTTGCTCTACAACAGTATTGAGAACTTTCTTTAGTTTTTATTAAGGTCCCCCTTCTAATAAATGTTGCGCCTGACTCCTCGACGTGTCTGGAGTGGTTCCTTATGCAGACTATCCGCTGACAATCCTCGGCCAACTTATGGAGGGTGAGGCCCTATTCGCTCTCAAGTCTAGAGAAAAAAACGTTGTCTAATCTCAACGTTTTTGAATGAGACTCGAACCTGACCAAAAATTACACACTTGAAGTCATCTGGCGATAAGTCAGACAGACGGAAATCATCACAGTGTTTATATACAACGGACGCTAAGGTCAGGTAATCTTCGTGGTCACTTTTTTGCAGGTTCAAGTACTTCCATCTACTTTGAAAGAACATAGAATTCGGGCTGAACAGTTCGGATAAAAGTTTGACCACTTCAGAAAATTCCAAATCACTTGTCTTCCTGGGAAGAATATAATCCATAAAGTTGCTATGTTATGTGGTCCCTAATTTCCTCAAAACTAGGCGAAGTTTTTTTAGCGTTGCTCCACTCTTGACAATCCCCGGTGAATAGGTCCCCATATCTTCGACAGAAAGCGTCAAACGTCCAATCCAACTCCGGTTAGTAGTTGAACGTTTCTATAGCGTTCCATATTTTACTTTGGGAAAAAGCAAAACTGTCGTTCCTGTGTTCCGTTATATCGAATATTTTTAACAATAGCTCTTCTTTTCTCTGTTCTTGAAATAACATTATCTCCTCCAACGCTTGTTGCCTCTCTTGAAATTAGAACTGGAGCTGTTTTTCACGATCTTTTAAATTTTCCCCAGCCTTCTGCTGCTGATCCATCTGGGCCTTGATTAGCTGTATTAATACTGCTTTAATCTCCCCATCTTTTAATGGCTTTTCCAAGCGCACGAAAAAAAATATTTCCGTGTTTGACTGGAGAAGAGAGATAGAACAATAATAAAAGAAAAAAGAAAATGTCCTTTCCTCGAGTGTGTGCATATGAGGAGGGAGCAATGTATCCCTTGTTTCTTTGTAAAAACATAGAGATAACCTAATATGAGGGTAAACAAAAAAAAATTACTTACGAAACAAAAACAAAAAAAAAATGTACTGTGATACAATACAATTTCAAAGAATAAAAATAATTGTGGAATTGTCCGAAAGTTTACCAAAATGGCTAGGTTTTTTTCATGTGTGTGTGGAGGGGAATTTTCCCCACGAGTAAGAAAAATTTTTTCACTTTAGGACCGACAGTTAAAAATAGAATATTTCAGAAAATTCCACTCAATGAAAAAGTATTTCCTAAATAAAACGAAAAGAAATAAAAACATTTCTCTTCCGTTAAAATATTGCATAAAGTTAGCAGCAAAAAATAAAGGCAAAAAAAAACTTTTCACTTGATTTGAAAAATGTCAAAACCGTACAAAATTTATAATTAGAATTATTCTTGCTGTGAAATTAGGTAAACATTTTTCTCTCTTTTGTCTTCCTTCAATAAGCAACCAAACTAATTTTTACGGCATTAATAAAAATGCGTTTAGTACAGTTCTTTTCAATTTAAATATAGAGACAAAAAGATTAACTTACAATTTAGCCGTGCGCTTTGCCATGTGTTGGACACTTTTTTTTGTCTTTAGAATTGTGTTTTTAGAACGTAATTGACAGCCGAATTCTTTTCTTGTAAATTCGAAGCTCCCTTGAAGTAAAATTAATTTAATTCTTTTTCCTTTTTTGTGGAATTAACTCGTGTTAAAGTCAAATCCGACATCGCCAGTTGTTATGGTGTTAAATGGTAATAAGCGAAAGGAACGCAGGACTTTTAGGAACGAACATGTATTCAGATATATTACATGCAAAAGCAGGTTGAGCAATACTATTCCTCAACTGTAGGGCGTTTGCACATCCTCCTTGACCGCGTGCCATTCTCTGACTCCCGGCCACCGGTACTCGTTACCGGAAGTGACGTCACCAGAGGAAGTGACGTCATAAGATAGTCCATTAATCCCATATTTATATAGAGATGACAAACCAAGTTATATGTTCACCAACGTTTCGTCTCATCTGAATATTATTTGCATGTTCTCTTAATGATGTCAGATTTTGACTTCCTCTAAAACATATCGCATCTGGCCTAGCCATGTAGTCTGGGTCGATTCTATACTTATTCTCTATTCTATGCATTTCCGACCGAATTTGTTTTTATTGCAGTCTGTTTAACTCATCGTCAGAAAAAATAATCATGAAAATAGAAAAAAATATTAAAAGATTAAATCCATATAAGAATAAGAAATTTTAGAATATTCATCTAAAAATTCGAAATACAAAAGTGAGATACTTACTCAATTCAGAGGAATCTAAAAATAATAAACTAAACTAAATAAAATGAGAATAAACGAAGTGAGTCCAAACTGCTATCTCCTTGAAAATAGGGATTATGAATATATTTATATATTTATGACAAATGTATTTTGGGTTCTGAAGAGTAGCTTTTTTGAAATATATTAAAATTATATAATGCTTAAATTTAACTAAATCGAAACAATTATAACACATAAGGAAATACACCATATGATGTTCTTATTTTAGATTTTGTTGTCTTGATTTTTGCAAAAATATTATACGCATGCCCGATTATGAAAACCAATAATCATGAAGCTTAACTAATTTAGTTAATTAATATTGACTTAAATTTTTTTTTGAATATGAACATTACTTAATTTTTATATATAAAAGTTTTGGTAAGTA
>NC_136519.1:13773773-13796273 GCF_053919585.1 Euprymna scolopes | reverse complement strand
CGATGCCGATTCCGATATGACCATAATTTCAGAGATTTCTGATTCTCTATTCCGAATAATTCGGAAGTTCACTCAAGAAGGCATCTTTGACCGACGAGCATATGCAAGTCCACCATCTGCGGAGGGGTGTGCCATGTGTCGGACGTCTACAGGGTTGTAATTATGCATTTTTCATTACGGAGCTTAGAAGCTGCTAAAAAATTCATACTGAATCCTTATTCATCATCTTCGCTATATATATATATATATATATATATATATATATATATATATATATATATATATATATATATATATATACTCGGGTTTTTTTTTATATTCAAAAGTAATGGACTAATGAATTCAACGAGGTTGTTAGATAGTGCTCAATAAAAAGAGCTGATAATACTTGTTTATTGTTATATAAACATGCCCACATCCCGCTGCTACAAATAGCCACTTGTTTCAATCAAACAACAGATATCATCAGGCAGCGACTTGACTATTCAAAAGTTCAATGAATAATGGATTTTTATTTTAGGTAGGAACTCTTTAGAAGTTGGAGTTAAAAAAACTTAAAACACAGGACTTTAATTAAATAAAAAAGTAAAAAGGGAGAGGCAATTTAAATAAAGTTAAAAGATTACAATGGGGAGAGAGTGATTGAGAAGAGAAAAAAGGAATAGAGACAGAAATAGAGAAAGAAAATATAGAGAAAACAAAATAGAGAGAAAAAGAAGAGAGAAAAAAATATATATATACATATATATATATATATACATATACATATACATATATATAAATGATATGGAGAAGAAAAGAAAAAAGAAATAAATTGTTATAATAAAGAGAATAAGAACTAGAAGGAAAAGGAAAGAATAATGAGATCTAGTTAAATAGGGAAAGAGAGAAAGTAAGAATTTGACAGTGTATAGAAAAAGAAAAAGAAAAAGAAAAAGAAAAAGAAAAAATCTGCGTGTCAACCAATTTATGAACAATTATACAATTCAGTAATGAAACATATTATTACAAATACAAACAGAAGGTACAATCCAAGCGTCAGAAATGAACGTGTCAAAAAAGGCAGTGAATGTATTCGGCTAGCATATTTATCCTCTTACATACGTCCACGAGTAAAATCAACGCAATTCAAACATACGTCTACCATTAATTAGGCCCTTTATGCTAAATGATATAAGTTTAAAGTTTTCGCGTTTTTATTAGATAAATATATGAATAAAAGAAGAAAATAATGATAAAACAATACTAAAATTATTATTAATAACAATAAACATAATAGTGATAATAATAATAATAATAATAATAATAATACTACTACTACTACTACTACTACTACTACTACTAATAATAATAATAATAATAAAAACAGAATAAAATTTATTTTTATTATCTTTTTAATATAACATATTTAGCCATAAGAGGGGATTAAATAAATTAAATAGGTCCAATAATTATAAATAAAAAACTACGAATATTTATGTATATAAAAAAAGAATACAATACAAATATATATATATATACACACACACACATATATATACCCAAATATACACACACATACACACACATATATACATATATATATATATATATATATATACACATATACATGCACATAAGTAAAGGTGTAACTATACTATTAAGTTGGAAGTTTAAGCTATTTAAGTATAGATATAAAGTCATATTAAATCACAAAATAATACATTCAATACCAGATTACTAATAACACAGATACAAGTACACTTACCTATAAATATATTCAGGCAAAAGAAGTAATTAAATCAACGAAATACTCAAAAATAGCGACGCACAGGTAGATAGTACCCAAATTAAAAATAAGATACATATGTATATACTCACAGAGAACCAACCGACATACTAATAAGCACATATATACATATATATATATATATATATATATTTATATATATATATATATATATATAATCTTATGTATACACATACATACAAAAAATACACAAATATATGCACACAATCATATACTAATAAACAACAACGCACACACATATATACACACACATAAATATGTATAATTTACATAAATTATATATATAGAAATACATAAGAATGCAAATAATTTGGCAAGGGTACAGATAGATGCATACACACATAGAAACATACAAATGGATTGAATAAACATGGGAGGGTATACCAAATAATATAGAAATATATAGATCTAAGTACACACGGTCATAAAATAAATACATAGACACATACATATACACATAGACACACAGGTATATAAGATAGGAGAAGTAAAGAATGAAATCAGGAGAGGAGAAAGTATATTAATAGAATATTAATAAATTATAGAAATCAGTGACAATTTTTAATTTATTTAAATTTTATATCTAAACTAAATTACTTAAAAGATGGGTTTTATAATGTTTGCAATTAATTGAATTTTCGTGCTTCTTATTTAATAATTTATCTCTTTCTCTAAAAGTAAGTATAAATAATTTCTCATAAAGACATAGGTAGCAAGGCGAGTTTAAAGATGAACAGGTTTTCGCTTTCTTTAAAATTTTCCAATTTACTATTGGGGAGTAACCTTGCTCTACTAGTTCATTGTAATATTTAGACAAGGAAGTTCTATTTTTGTACTCATTATTTTCAAAAGAGCACTTGTGACCGGTAAATCTTTCTTTAAAATTGTTATTTGTCATTCCTATGTAATATTTTTTTTCATTCGGATTTTCCTTAGTAGAAATAGTTGCTTGGTACACTACAGAAGTAATTTGACAATTTCCTTTAAGAGGGCATTTTGATTTAATTCTACAGTTACAACTTTCGGTAGCAATGGGTGTGCTATTTTTGTTTAATATTTTGTTATTATGTTTTTTAATTATTTTTTCAAGGTTTTCATTACAGCTATAACTAAGTTTTATTTACTTTCGAATAAAACGTGATTTCGATCGTGATCGTCTCTTTACGACCTCTGTCCTCTCGAACTTCATCCATATCTCTAAAGTGATCATCCTCTTTAACGTGCTATTTCTCCTTTTTATAGTCATTTTCTTTTCCCTTACCGTGGCGTCACTTCGTACATGGCTCTGTATTTGCATGCACGCATCTTCGTTCTACTACAACTATATCTCTGGAATAGACCGGACTACCGATGTTGACCAGGCAACTAGAAAATACAACCTTTCTACTGACATGAGAATTTCCATATCGGAGAGTCTGTTACAAGTTACATAAACGCCCTGGCTCTGGTGGGAAACAACCGCCTGAGAATGGAAATGGGACGATAAAAAGTTGCTATGAATATATAATACAACACTAACCTAACAATTTGCGAATATAGAGAGGAGGACCATACTATGCAACGCTACCTTTGTTGAGTTATCCGAGAACCAACACGTTATAGCCTCAGTCGCAAAAGGGATAAAGAATAGGAAAGAACTTTAAGTGGCTTGTTTTGCTGTGCAACTACTTTTATTTACTCATTGTCTCATTACTACTGTGGTGACCCTCACATGATCGTACTCTCGAACATTACCACAGCTCTAACGTAATCTCGCACGATCTTTTTTATAGTCTTTTTTCTTACCGTAGCGTTGTTTAGTATATAGTCGTCCGCGCTATGTTACATTTAGTCTATCTTCCACTGCCCAACCGGTGCAGCTTGAAAACCTTTGTAAAGGAAACAACAATATAAAAAACATGCATAAAAAATGAGAAACTATCGTATAATTATATGCTTTGAAGACATGTAAAGACGTAAGTGCCGATTGATAAGTAGTTAATGTATGTAAATATCAAACAAGGAACTGTATGATGACTAAAAAGCAGTGTGCGATTGTATGCTTTCTACGTTTAAGACATTGTATGCGTGGGTGAGTTCGTGCGTATGTATTGTGTCATTTATCGAAAATATAGGTTCAATGTAGGGTGTGCCTTATATAGATTTTCAGACCTTTTTTTTCATAGGCATTTAAAATTGAAAATTCAGTATATTATTGTTATACATCTTATCACGACGACGACGACGACGATACCTCCGTTCACGTTCAGTCTCAAAAGACAAAGGATACCCCTGTAGGGGCAGTTACACATGTAATTGTGAGGCAAGGGTCGTGCAATCTTTAACCATACCTCTCCTGAATCGACACTATTTGGGTCCAGTGGCAAGGAGAAGACCAGGACGACTGGAAACAATGCCGAGATAAGCGGAGAGCACATACAGCACCTGGAAGTCCCAAATGGTCACCTATTTAGTACTGACCAGGCTTAATGTTGCTTAACTTCGGTGATCCAGCGGGAACCGGTGTGTCAACATGATTATGCCGTATGAAATAACCGACCAATTCTTATGATTTCAGGTTCAAATGAAAGCTACAGCAGGAATTGGAATACACCCTACTAAAGCTTAATTGTCACGGTTGGTGAATTTTAGAAATACAATCTCGACATAAGCCACTTTAAAAGAACAATATGTAATAACACTTTGCTTTTAACTTGGAAAAAGTGTCACAGAAACGTATGGAATCCTTTAGACTGCATTTGGATCATCTTGCATTAATCAAACATCAGTTTTGGAGTGGCTTAAGAAATTCAAGGAAAGCAGGGAATCTGTGACAGATAATGAGACGTGTGGGAGAAGTAAGGAAGTCAGAAGACCAGAGTTGATTGGCCAAATTAAGAATTTCATGGATAAAGACCGTCGTGTGTCTATAGAGACAATAAGTGCACAGTTTGATATCAGAGTGGGAACTGTATACACAATTATTCGCGAGGAACTGAAGATGCAGAAGATTTGAGCGAATGCACCAGTCCACAACTCCATCCTTGTCGCAAACTATTTGACAAAGATGGGCACCAAAACAGTTCATCAACTTCCCTATTATTGCTTCCTGTTACGTTTTGGTTATTCTTTAAGCCCAAGGAAAACTTTACCTGCTCTAATTATGAGACGATCAATGAGTTGATAGAGCATGTGACGAGAGTCTTTGACACGCTCACCAAGATTATATTCACGGGGACTTCCAGAAGTTGTTTGAACGATGCAAGTTCATTGCAGCCGGATGAGAAGGAGAATAGAGTTTCATGTGTGTACTATCTATAAAAGTGACGATACGTAAAAAATACTTCCTAGTATGGTTAGCTTCGTTTGCAATGAGTTTACTAATAGTAAATAACATTGCGTTACATTTGACAAAAAGGTTTCTGGCAGGTTTAGTATCTCGCCGCTGATTGTGTTGAGAAAGTATGCTTTGTTGATGTTCATTTTTGGTATACAATCGAATAAAGTATTTGTAATTAATGAAATGAATTAAATATTTTTAGAAATTATTTTGCTATTGTATCTGGGTTTGTTTTATAATCGAGCGAGACTTCTACACAAACCTCACGAAAACCATGCACTAGTATTCCCTAGTTTATATTTATTCCCCCTCGTTAGTCGCATGTTTTTTTTTTTATCACAGCATTAAAATCAGCAAGACTCTGTGAATGTATACGAAGTCGGGGAATGTTTTCGCAAGAAATATCGCAAAAGCAAGATCGTCGATTTTACTTCAATGTTTTCCGGTTGCGCGTCTTACATGCAACCGCTTGCCACACGCAGAATCGGCGAAACCAGAAGATGGCAGGGTATGATGTAGACTGCCCTGGATAGTTTCAAACCTCTATATGCCAGGTTACAGTTCTAATACTGTTGCTGACAAGCCTTTCAGCTTTGGATGATCCTTCTAGGAATCAGTTCTAGGCGGCATAATTCTTATATTATGACGTTACCATCGCCCGTACCGCGGTAGGGAAGGTTTAGACTTTTGGAGGATCTATTTTTGCTGTGTATTATAAATGGTTTATTGTATGCGATTAATTGAACTCGAGGTGTTAACTCATATCTCAGAGAAACGTTTCTCCCGTTCTATTTAAAATATCATCGATAATAAAGTCTACTAGTCACTGGACGGATTTTGAATATAAATCATTCCACACGCTAATAATGCATTTCCAGTGCTGAGAGTAAACAAAATCGCCGTTAGCATTCAGAGGGATACACCATTTTAATAAGATCTTAAAAACATCCGTAAAAAATCTCACTCCGGACGCAACACTTTACCTGCACAAGAGCCAAATACGCCTTAAAACAAAGTACTGTTACAAAGTCTCTGTTAAAGCTGTTAGGAGAACCTTTTTATACCTTGGCAGGGTATAAAACCGGATTCGAAATCAGGGTGGCTGTGATCGTTCCTCCTACCTACTTCCTCTTTCGACCAGAAGGGACTTGCGAGGCCATCTCTGCTCTCCTGTTATTTTCATGACAGGTTCACGACTGAGCTTCTATCTATGCTCTCTCTCTCTCTCTCTCTCTCTCTCTCTGTATTACATTCGCGACAAGGACCCGTCCAGCTACAACCACTTTCGACAATTTTCTTTACTCTCTATCTGTAACTAAAACTAAAATTCCACGAGCAAAGTTTATTTCCCCTACTTCCAAACTGACTACACCATCGTCGTTTTCAAGTCTAATGTAATCAAGTTCTTTAAACAATAAACCCTGTCCAATCATCCCATTATCGATCATCAAGGTGCTGTTTCATCGGCCATCAAACACTTATTAACTCCTATCCTCAAGTGGCCTTTATGCCTTGATGAGCAGTGCCCGTTTCTCTAGTAGTAATTTTTTTTTTTTATATATATTTAACAGTTTATTTATGTTTTGTTTTAAAATTCTAAATTGTATTATAGTGTAAATTAATGATTTAAGTCTAGACACGTAAACCTGGTCACAAGTTGGAAATACCATGTGCTGTATGTGTGTAGCATTTTAATAACAATAACATTTTAACGGACAAATTGAACAAAAAGACATACACGTGAGCACAAAAATGTGGACACGTGCTTTTCAATAAACGCATACATGTGTGTTATCGCCAGTGAGTGATCAAGAATAATTTAATTTAGAAAGTCTTTCGTACATACGTGCGGCCTAGTCTTTCTTCTTTACATCGTCGCTTCGCTCTGTATGTGTTGCCGTTGGTCTGCATCGTTGGATCGCCAGTGGCGTTTAGTCTTCTATTAACTCAAACATTGAAACATAAAGAAGCTTGTTCGTGGTTTTAATGTTTTATTAGCGAGAGAATTCCGTTTATCGAGGAGAAACCAAAAATAAATCTAATATATAAAAAGCTCCTGGGCAACGGTTCAAAAGAGAGTCGCCAACCTGATAGGTCCTGAACTGTCATCTAATCTTCAGCCTCTGTCCCATCGACGAAATGTGGCATCCCTCTGCCTATTCTACAAGTACTTTAACGGTAAATGCTCTGACGAACTGCAAGCACTTGTACCCCCTCGACGTAAATACCCCCCGACAGACCCGACCAGCAGCTACATCCCACTCTTTCACAATAGAGATTTCTAGATGTAAGAGAGTTTCTGGCACAGAACCGCTAGACCTTGGAATTCCCTTCCGGGACCCTGCTTCACCAACTGTACTGACATGCAGAAGTTCAAGTGTAACATCTTGCTGCCCAGCTCCCTACATAGTTCCCCTGTAGCTTATGTCCCTCATAATAGCTTCCTACATCAAAGTGGCGATGTGCCTTGTTTGGGGTGAAAATGTAATAAAAAAAATTAAAAAAACAGCTACATGTCTGTCTGCATCCATATTTTCACTCTCTATCTCCTTCGAAACTAAAAGTCGCAGAGCGGAGCTAGGAGTCTCAAATAATTGGATCTATTACGGACCGTTTTTTTATGGGTCTTTAGCTGTTTAAAACAGTTTTTAAGGAGTCAAAAAAGGGTCCAAATTAAAAAGAAATTGTATACATTTTGTACATTCATCTTAGTTTTTTTTTAATTTTTAATCAGTTCATACACGTATCACGTTGGGTCAGTGGTAACGTCACCAGCTCTTAATGCTGCACTTCTACTTTCGGTTTTGATTCTACCTGAGGGTACTCAAATACATTTTTCTTTCACTTTTGAAATCACGACTGAATATATACGAAATCTGGGTAAATGAAAATATCATATTTAAGCATATTTTACGATCGGGCAAAGTTGTTCCACCTGCTAATCTTTTATAATAACAAAAATACTACTATTATTTTTTCTTACTTAATTTTCTTGCTTAATTAAACCTTGGTCGACGAACAGGGACTCGATGGAGTTCACTTGAACCTCTACATTCTGCTAACGTGTGACCGGCTGCTATGTACTGCAAAAACTTAATAGTTATAACATTATAATATTATTATAATATTATTATACTACATTTTAAAAAAATTATTATAATTTCATTTTTTATATATCTGTGTCGACCCTATGGCGCAATTCTCATCTAACAATTCGACATCTATGTTAATCTTGTTTTTTTTTTTTTAGGTAGCTTACCCTTAACGATTATCGCCTAACTCGCTGGGTGCATTTAGCCTATTGCCGACACTCTTCAAAGTCAAACTAGTTGAACAAATCTCTACCTACGGCGTAGGACCATCATATATAACCTGTGCTATTCGCTTCATAATGAAGGGACTGTGAATCAAGCATATGATGCACAGCCGTTGAAAACATTGTTGTCCTAAACACTTGCTAATGATTGTGCTTTCTCTTGATTGGTCGCGCAGACACAAATTGGTTTGTTACGGACAGACTGGCGTCTACGACATTTATTAGTATACGAAGGAGACGGTCTCTCTGAATTTTGGCAACGAATCAGAATCTCCTCATTATAGCAACTTACGGATCGATTTGCACCTCTTCAAACAGTCGATAATGGAATCATGAAATAAATCAAGTTTGGAAAGAAACTGCACAAACTTCATTATATATATATATATATATATATATATATATATATATAATGTTATTGTATATATAATATTTACCAATATATCTGCATACTAGCAGGGAGACCGACGTTGTCCGGTTTTAAATAATGATCAACAAATGTTTCACCCTCCCATATTTTTATTGTCATTGAAATCGATGAAAACGCCCATTTTCTAATCAAATCGAATGATTGCCTGCTTTAGTTATGGACCTCTGCAGTCGCAGTGTGCCAGTAAAACATTTCCCAGCAGTGACTTTGTCCCAATATTTTGTCGTCTACATCGAACTGTACAGAATTTACTGTTGATTTTTATTAAATTATCTGTAAATAATGGCTTCAGTTAAAATTTAAAATATAAAAGTCAAGTATCGTGGTATTAGTGTGATCTAAACAGAAACATTCATGTCGAACGCGCCCCTGTCGTTTCAAAGAACCAACTGTTGATTTAATGTAATTATTTTTACATAATCAATTGAATTAAAGTTAAACATACAAAAGTCAAGTGTCATGGCACAATTGTGCTCTTAAAACAAACATACATTTCGAACGCGCTTCTAGGCTTACAAAAGTATCGATGGTTGGTTTTATAGGTTGTGCCTTTCTGTTTGTGCGGCGATAAAACTTTTCAAATGCACGTGTGATTATGGGTTGTATATAAGTGTAAACTATGGTCAATATCGAACTGTCTATTCTTTATTCGGGCTGTTTCGATTACCGATTTTCGATACTGATTTTATGCATTCTAATAGAAAACCTACGTAAGAACACTCCCAGACACATTAAGTACCTTTGAGAAAAATTTAACAAGGTCTGCCTAGCTGTTTCCAAGTCGATAAGAAACGAACTCTCTCACACACACACACACACACACACAAACACACACACACACACACACAAACACAAACACACACACACACAAACACACACACACAAACACACACACAAACACACACACACAATGTTCCTTTTATATATTAGTATATATATTTACTATTGCATGTATGTACGCATTTAATATAAATGCCTTCAGGAGAGAACTTGAATGCCTACTACAGAGAAGTTAAATGTCTACTGGAGAGAACTAAAATGCATACTCGACTCTGTTCTCTATTATCTAAAGTTCTCAGTACAGGGATTTTTCAAGACAACTTAACATGAGGATACTTTCATCTAAAATGAAATCCTGACTAAACAATTAAAATAACATAGTATTCGACGCACAAATAACATCCTATGTTTATTCCTACATGACTTATGCGAAGATTGCTACACCTTCTCTACAATATGTTGACTATAGTAATGACATTAAGCTCAGTCCTCCACCAGACTAGATGAATTCTTGTCTTGAAATCCAAGTAAAAATAAGAGACCAAAAGAAATATATACTATAACGTAGTTATAATGCTTACCTTTTATTAAATTAATACTTCTAAAATTTTGCTAACTTTTTCCTATTTCTTTACTAACTCAATGTTCGAGGCCCGTGGCGCAATAGAATTGAAGATATAAGTGAATATATAAACAGACAAATAAATATTTGTCAATGAGAACACTATTTGCTCGCATTCAATTAAAACGCCTCTGGGCGTTGTTTGTGAAGACAAGAAAATGAAGTGTTTTACACAAATATGTGACAAAAGATGGAACATGACATCATCCCTTTATTCCCGTGTCTAATCAGGAGTCAGCTGAATGGACGGACATATGAACACCGTGTGAAGTGACCAATCACATAAATATAAGCAGACAAGGCTTTGGCCTCTGGGTTTTATTTTTAGAAAAGACAATTATATACAATAGCAAATGTTGCATAGTACTAGCAGGCCACCCAGCGTTACCCCGCCAGAAAATACAAATAAATATTATATTTTAATTCAAACAGAACCTGAAAAATCTGCCTGCGAGTATTGTTTTATATTCTAGACGGTTCACTTCTTGTAAATAAAAAAAAAATACTCGACCTGTGAGCGAAACCAAGACCTAAAGTACGAAAACCTTAGGACTAATTTGACAGGTTCTTTACAAAGCGTTTTCAAACTTACTTATTCTTAAGATAAAGAAGATATCAAGTTACACGACTGCGCTTGCACATTCGTGAAATATACAGATAAAATTTCGATCACCTCAACGAACCAATTTTTTTAAATTTTGTCTCTTTAGCAGTTCTTTTTCTGGATGAAAACAGATGAAAAATTTTGCATACGTCTTAATTCCATATATAAAAACTTCAAGTCTGTAAATCAAAATTTGTTGAGTACATAGGTTGAAAAGTGTCCTCATACACATTCTAACTTTTATAATATAGCTCTTATGCATAGATCATCGTATAACGATTAGATCACTGTCTGACTGACGTAAATGAACATTTAAAAAATTAAGATGTTTAAATTCAACGTTACTTCACGCGGTTAATGGTAGCCGAATGGATTAGGTCTCCGCTAATCGAGCCAGAGATGTCTCGTGTTGCGGGGTTCAAATCGTTCGACTGGTATTAATCGTGACACCCTGCACTGAAGATTCCCGAAAGGATGAAACACTAGTGTCTGTAGGTATTTAATTATTATAGTAAAAAATAATTATATATATATATATATATATATATATATATATATATATATATATATATATATATAGGCTAAAAGGAAGAAATAGTTCCTGAAACGACAAACTAAGAAAGAATAAACACGTGTTTTTTTTTTCACAAAGAAACAATGAACTGTGTCACAAGACGATATTTACGATGAAACTGCGACACTAACCCTAATGCAGGTTAACCGGCTTCCTCCAAAGGAGGAAGTTGCTTAGATAAATGAAATTCATAAGCGGTCTCCATTCGCATGTATATATCCTTATTAGGGGAGATAGTGACGTTAGGTTTTACAATTCTTGCATGGATGTCGACGTTCCCCCTACATACAGCGCCTGGTCCTCCTATAATCATGTTGACACACATGTTCTCGATAGATCAAGGAAGTTAAGCAACGTAGCGCTCGATCAGTACTAGATAGGTGACCAATTTAGTAATACCAGATCAGTCACTTATTTGGGATCATTACGATAGCAAACCTACATAAATTGCACTTCAATTTCCTTTAACAACCATCTTTTTCTCCGGATTCGAACCCCAGCTCTTTGTAAATCTCTAAATAATACTCCAAAGAAAGAGCTTTGTTTCCAATGGACATGTGTATAGGAAACTGAAGAGTTTTTTTAGGGGCATTTTGAGGAGTATATTGAGGAGTATTTAGATTGAAAAGACAAATTGTTTTGCAAAAAAGGCACCGATTTGATCGAGAAGCGTTATGGTCAATATATTATCAAGGAACAACACTATGTTTAGTAAAGTAGTATTTTATCCAGTATTATTATTATTATTATTATTAATTTGGGCCCAAGACTTATTGAGTAATATGTTATATAAGCACGCACATATGTATGAAAGTGTGTATGAGTGTGTCTTTTAAAGTGTATAGTTTTATTTCGCCAGGAATAAACAATTCCAATATATTTAAGTATGTAGTTTACGAATCTGCTATTATTTTACTACTGTCTGTTGTATTTTTTCTATTTTTTGTTTTGTTTTGTAATTATGTAGAGGAAATAAACTTGGAATCTGGGCTAAAGAGTCCTGTATTAGTAATTTCCTGTCCCGTTAACAAATATTGTTTTTTACTTGAAAAAGAAAATCTATTATTGTTACAATTTTCATTTACTCACTGGGAGTATGACCTCTGGTGACCTGTGTGATACAGGTCATCATTAAAGATTTCTCTTTGAAAACAACTTGTGGTGTTCTCTGGAGTCTGGTTGACAAAAAGTCTCCCCATATTTCCAATACTCACCGTCTCTTTCGATAACTTTTGCAAATTAGTTTGCATTATCGCAACAGCTGTTTACCATTGGTTTCTCGTTGGCAACGACGATTGGTCTTCACTGGAATTTGGGTGGCAATAAGCCTCTTCAAGGTCCCAGTTCTCTTGGCACTCATCCAGTGGAGGTCTAGTTAGTGCTTTCTCTCCTCAGTCTTTTCATCCTCTTAAAACCTTCTCGATTATTTGGGGTGGTGTGGCATAAGCCTGTACTACAATTATTATTATTATTATTATTATTATTATTATTATTATTATTATTATTATTTCATAGGAGTCTCAATTTTTGGATGTGTTTTGTTGAGCATCAGGCCAATTCATTTCATTTTAGATATTCAAGCTATACCTCCACACTTTTGCCGTTCCTAATAGGCAAGTAATTTGCAAAATTGGATAAGAAATTGTCTCGCCAATCTGATTAAGTCGTTTATGGTGGATTTTCGTTATGGTCTCAAGCGTTCCAATTATTATAGTTATTTATTTATTTCCTGTTTTTTTTTTATCTTGAGCTCTGGTATCAAAAGAACAAGGTATATGAATGATTAGGTTATTATTATTATTATTATTATTATTATTATTATTATTATTGTTATTATTATTATTGTTATTATTAGTAGTAGTATCTAGGACGCTAGTATCAGAACAATATAATAGATACTACAATAATCCCAGACAAGGAGAGGTAATACCTAGGAGAATCTTTTCTCAACGTTAGAGCAGATACCACATTAACCTCACCTCTCCATCAATTAATTACTGAAAGATAACACAGAGATTTAAATAGTAAACAGAATTGAGCAATACAATGATACATTAATAAAAGTCATAATATAGATTCATTTTTAGACAGCTATTAGAAATAGATACATTGCGTCACACTGAATCGAGACAGACCGACAGGTCGACGGACAGAGAGCGCTATAGAAACGCGAGGTCGCATCCACGGACTTATTACCGCCATGTTGAAGTTATCATATTTGGTCTGGAATTACGTACGACTCACAAGACGCCATAAATCTAATTGTCGATAAAGGTGGCAAAAGAAATTGCAAGTAATAACACGTGGTGTTTGTGTTACAAATGTAATGTTTGAAATAGCACCGTTCAGAGCTGATTAATTTCACGTTTGATGGGAAAATAACATGTTATGACTTTTTCCTTTTAATATATATATATATATATATATATATATATATATATATATATATATGATGATTGCAACGTCTTGTTAGACGAGTGCCACTCCCTCAGACACCCATGAGCCCCAAAATGACTTTTTTTAGTCCTGCATTCACACCCTTAAGCAGGAATTACACTGAAGACGGTCATTGAGATCAATTATTACATGCTTCTAGCATTTCAAGCCTCCACGCGTCACAACTTTTCCATCGCTACAGGACCATTTTTATAGACAAATGACTGAGGGAGTAACTATACACAGATGATGTTACAGAGTCTTAGCTTTGTACGACAGCTAAGTATCTCTGTCGGTTCAAAATGTTGAGATCCAGCAACAAGCAAGAGCAAGATAGCCAGCAACAAGATAAATTGCTGACCAGTTTAAACGAGTACTGGTCTCCCGCTTTATGATTTATTAAATCAGAGATTTGCTTCTCTTAGAAAGGGTGCCATCACCACGTCTTACGGGAGCCCTCTCCACCCCAACACACACACATACATACACACAAACACACACAGTGCTAGTTGGCCGTTGACTCCGAAAAAGGGTTCATTCGCCCTTTTGGAAGGTCTTGTTTTTAATCCTTCAGGGAGACTAGCCGCCCTCCTCACCAAACAAGTCTGGTGAGGGAACCAGTTTAGTCGCCAGTGACCCGAAAATGAGGTAGGTACTACTGGGTTATAAGGTACCAGTACCATATTACATGACCTGACACATAGTATATATATATATATATATATATATATATATATATATACATTTTTGATTTAATGATTTAAAAAGTAAAATTAAATAGAAAAATGCGCCACCACTGAGAATAGAATGCAAAACGTTTCGCCTACGATTTACTTTTTCCTTTAACGTTAATGCCTGAACTATGAACACAGGTTTGCTGCAAGTTAAAATTAAAAAAAAAAAAAAATGAACCAATAGCCATTACGTTACGCATACATATTCCTAATGCAGTCGTTCGACTTTCACTTAGCAAATTCTATTCCTTTAGTTTTCACACTTTTCCACCGATTTTCGACGGCAAAAACTCAAATATAATAAAGTTTCGCTTGTGTTCGAATACCCTATATATTAAGTTTCATGTTTCTAGACTAAAAACTGACAGAGAAGGTTGGTAGGCATTATTTTAAAAACAAATATATACGCGCATACATAAATATATATAAATATATATATATGTATATACATATGTATATATATATATATATATATATATATATAGAGAGAGAGAGAGAGAGAGAGAGAAAGAGATTTGTGTTTACTATAAGCATTTTACGCATGAATTACGCAAGTATAAATCATGTATAATATATGTATGACTATATAATTACACGTAATAGTTAACTAAATATGATCATCCCATAAGAAAACCCAAAGACTAATAGGGAATTTATTAAGATGAATGTTTAAAAGAATATTCAAATTGATTTTTTGCTAGTGAATACACTGGATTTATGGTTCCAGCATATATCTATAAACATATAAAGCTGAGTTTTCATCGTTGTGACATTTATATTAAAATACTACTTTTTGTATTTAAGTATTATTAAAACGAACTTCGTGATATATTAAAAATCAAAATTTATTGTTCGACTGAATACTACAAAAAATAATTTACAAAGTCCTTATTCCGCGGAGTTTAAAAAAAGTTATTCTTGCTATTCCTCTCATCAAAGGACAGAAGAAAACCAGCAAATTATATTTGCAGAAATGCTAGAATTGGCTAGTTATGACATTAAATGAAACTGCAATTAATTATAGTCATAAATTGCAAAAATGTATGAGTATTCAGTCGAATAATAAATTTGAGTGTAAATTTTCACTTTGATAATTTTTATTTGTTTTCTCTTATAATAAGCTATATTCTTAATTATTTGTGTATTGAGCTTTTTTATTTAGCTGGGATTAAAAAATATATATGTAAATACTTGGTATTTATCTCAGATCAAAGTTTACCAGTGCTTATATCAGGTAAACATTGCATTTACTTTGATTTCAATGTTTATATATATATATATATAAATATATATATATATATATATATATATATATATATATATATATATATATATAGGTTCATTTGACAGTCGGATTTTTGGCGCGGTTTGCTTGATCTGTGTTGGTTAATATAAATTTTTGTGTGCAGGGCGTTTGCTCAGCAGAGTGCTTGGCTCGCATGCAAGAAGCTCGGGTTTCGAATCCTGAGTTCGCATTTGTCTAACTGATGAGCCCAAATGAGGGCGAAACTCGAATCTTGGACTCCCGCTTCGTTGACTCTCATGCCTCTTGTGTGCTGCGACGTTGTTTGGCTGTGGCATTTATTATATATATATATATATATATATATATATATATATATATATATATATATATATATATATATATTGAAATCAAACGACATGCAATGTTTTCCTGTTTTCTTAGTCTCATTCATCCAGAAAAGTCTCGAAATAAAGACAAAATATTGATGAACACATTACTTGATTTGTTCCTTTTTAGTTTTCATTTCTCTATTTTGTCGGAATACTATTTCTATTGTTCTCATCATATATATATATATATATATATATATATTTATATATATATATATATATATATATATATATATATACAATGTGCTTTTAATAAATTTTCAAACTTTTTGTTCAAGCATTTAAAATTGTCGTAGACTCTTAAGAATTCAGTAGGTTTTTGCTAAACATCTCCTGAGATGACTGACTAATTTTTATGTTTTCAGATTGAAATGAACAGCTACATCAGAAATTAGAATACACCCTACTATAGCCTAATTTTCACAGCTGGTTAAATAAAAAATGACTTCTGGACGTGGGACACTTTAGAAACACGATATGCAATAAAATTCTGTTTTAAACTTGAAAAACTGCCACAGACTGCTCTTGGACCATCTTGTACGAATCCAGCACCAGTTTTTGAACGGCATAAGCAATTCAATGAATGCAGGAAGTTTGTGGAGGATAATGTGGGAGAAGTATGAAAATCAGAACACCAGAATTGGTTAGCTAAATAAATAATTTCATTGATAAGGATCGTCGTGTGTCCACAGCGACAGTAAGTACACAATTTGATGTCAGTGTGTGAGCTGTACACGCAATTATTCGCGATGCTGAAGATTTGCGTGAAGTTTGTCTCAAGAGACTCAGAGGATATCAGACTATTTAACCAAGATAGGCATCAAGACAGTTCTTCACCATTTCTATAATCTAAACATTGCTATCTGTGTTTTTTTTGTTATTTCATAAGCTGAAGAAAAACCTTAGAGGCCGTTGTTATCAGACAATTGAGGATATAAAAGGGTCTGTTTCCCAAGAGAACTTCCAGAAGGCTGTTCAGAAGTAATTGTAACAGTACAACAAGTGAACTGCAGCCGGGGGAGATTACTTTGGAGGGGACTAGAGTTTCATTTGTATACTATCAATAAAAGTGTATTTACAAAAACGTATAGAAAGCTTATTGAAGCCCTCTCGTGTATATATATATATATATATATATATATATATATATATATATATATATATATATATACACAGTTATACACACATATATATATAGATATACAAACACACATATATATAAATATATTTATATACATACACATTTACACACACATATATTTATATATAATTATAAATACATATATACATGCACATACACACACATAAAAAATCTATATTCATGCGAGCGGCTGAAAAGAAAACGAAACGTCATAAAATTACAGGACACAAAAACACACAGACACTTCAAAAGAAATACCTGTTCTAAAGAATGTTTATCATAGCAAATCAAATAGGACAATAAAGAAAAATAAAAATAGGGGAAAAGGGCAATTATCTCGTAATAATAAATTTATTGAAACATATTTACACACCATCTAAAAATTGTTGGAGATGGTTAATTTTACAGCATATCGACCCATTCTTTATTAGCAATTGTATACCAGAAAGATGCTCCCTGTTTATAGATGTACCCTGCAACTGCAGTAAAGTGTTAAGATGGGCATCACTTATTAGTTATTGATGTTAGACGTTAGGCAAATTAATAGAAACACTTAGTATCATTTTGAGATATAGGTGCTAGTATATTTCCGTTGACACACCGGTTCTCGCCAGATTACCGAAGTTAAACAACGATGAGCCTGGACAGTACCAGATGGGTGACCATTTCGGAAGGCTTGGCGCTGTATGTACCGCGTCGAGTCGTAGAAATTTCCAGGTTCGTATCTGGGGGCGCGTTTTACTCGCGGGGCTGGAGAGATACACCCCTGAATCAAGATGGGAAGCAACGGGATACTACTGTTTTTACTTCTCTTCCCGAGATTACTATGGCTCAATTCGGGGTGCCATGGTCGCCGACGCTGTAGAAACAGAAGGGCCACTTCTGATCATGATGACGTTGCCCGGTCGTAAAATACGCTTAAATATTATATTTTAATTCATGCAGATTTCATATCTATTATTAAAGATCCAGTTATGGGCAATTAGAAAGGCAAAGGCAAAGGCTAAGGGAATAATCCCCGACTAAAATCCAGTTTGGAGTCCCGATAGGCGGAGAGTGAATCACTGCAATACCTTTCCGGTAATTCCTGCAGTTGCGCTGGCTCCGACAGTTTTAGATTGCCTTTCCGTCGGACTTTTTCTGCAACGCCGAGAGAGTGGTGGCGGTAACTGGGTAAACCTATGTTACCTCATCACCCACCCAAGACTGCATCACAAGAGCCAATCCCCCCCCCTACACACACACATATATATGTATAGCCACATCAGATGCTTCAGTGCAATAGAGTAGATGGAGAGCGCCATTGTCTTAGACAGAAAGATTGTTATCATATTATGGATCTAATTCTCTATTTATTATTATATTGCACCTAAAATATAGTAATGATTCCAAAAGTTAAAATAAAGATGACTTTGGTACCATCAGTTAGAATCGAAACCAAGTTATTTAGCATTCCAGCCTTAGCCTTTATCGTTTGATCTATCGTCTGAAAAAAAAAAAGAAATAGTTTAAAATGAACCGACTGATTTGTCTTGTCTTTAAATTTTCAAAGTTTGGATGTTTTATTTGAAGAAGGATATTAGTTTGTTTTTAGAAGAAAACGTTATGGAGTTAAAAAATTTATTCATCAAATCTCGCCCTGTAATTTTCTATTTCTCTATAAATAAGAGATCATTAATGAATGCCAAAATACTTAATCGCTTAAACTCGTAAAAATTGATTTGTTTAAAATAAAGAAACTTCATCAATTTACGTGTTTGTTGGAATATAGTATCTTAATCCCGTGACCAGTACGTACACCATGAAGATTTTTTTTTTAACATTTCTGATTTTTACAAAAAAAGTTTTATTTTAAATAGGCACCTAGATGTTTTTACCTTACACTAAAAAAAAAAAAATGTAAAAAAAAAACATATCACGCAAACTAAATTTTCCGAAGGTAGAACTTTAGTACCTTTCAAATACACTAGAATTTAGGTATTTCTAAAACTTACAAAATGTTATATATTTTATTGTTTTCTTTTATTTATTTTGTTAGTTGGTTTACGCGTGCAATGTTTTTTTATTTAAAATTAATGTTATTTTCATCATTGTTATCGATTGTATAATTGTTAATTTTTAAACAATAAATTGCTGTTACTTTTATGAATAATTCAAGTTTTTTTTATTCATTTTATATTAACAAAATTATAAAAAATATTATAATTATATTAAAAGGTCTCATGTACGGCCAGTCGAGAGATCAGACATTATACTTCCTGACAAAAATATAGATAAGATATATCGCCTGTTGAAGATAAACTGAGATTTAATATTACTAACGCATAAGGAGTTAAGGCAGATTAAGATGGTAGAGATAAGGATAGATACAGGTCCCCATCCATCCATTAAATGAAGGTTTACAAAACTCCTATCCACAAGAGGAAACTAGTAGAAGAAGCAGTGACCGAAATGTTAGGCACTCGGATGATATAGAAGTCGGAATCTTCCTGGAATTTTCTGATATTCATCGTCGAGCAGTAGGACGGAGGGGGTCGATTTTGTATGCGCTTTTAACGATCAAAGGCGATCATAAACCACACAAACACCTGCTAGAGACAAACAAAAAGATACAACATTGAAGTTCAGTGGCTACCACTTAAAGATAGAATAAGGCAAGACTTACACCCGTGCCGACCTATTGTCCAGAATGTCCAACTAACTGGGAACCAAGTACGTCAGGCTAGAATTATGGGTAGATCATAAAATTTATCAGGTCATGGATGAACAATGGAGGTTAAGTAGTGACGTCCTAAAGCCGTTTAATGAACAAGGTGATGTGGTCGCATCGCTTAATTATCTGAAGCTGGATGCAAAGCTGAAAAAAAACTGATGACGTAGCAACATTGGTTCCGATTTATCTGGAGGGAAAGTCGTTAGCGGTTTACCTTGAAATTGGAGAGAATGACCACGTTGATGCCGAGAGCCTTGGAAGATGATTGAATACGGTATTTTCAAGCTGCTTTTGAGGCCCATAATAGGCTCAGAATAGGTACCTTGATTGGAGAATCATATAACGTGTATGCAACAGAAATAAGGCGTTAAAAGAAAACTGTTAAACTGTCTTTCGAGAATAGTTTCCCGACCGAATCTTAACGGAACCGCAAGTATTGACTGATATCGAAACAATGGATCTAGAAGGTATTTTGAATCATGCCAGGGTGCTGGCGAAACATCCCAGTAAACCAGGGAAAATTGGAAATCTTACCAAAAACAAGCCCGGTTGAGATGAATAGACAGTGAGGAAATAGAGTCGCAAATCAACTGGAAAATGCTTCAGGTGTCAGGGCCCAACCTGATGAGAGATTGTTGAGAACTGAGACCAGACATTATCTGTTTACGATGTGGCCGGGTTGGTCGTATTTGTAAGAATTGGCCGGGTTGGTCGTATTTGTAAGAATTGGCCGGGTTGGGCGTATTTGTAAGAATTGGCCGGGTTGGTCGTATTTGTAAGAATTGGCCGGGTTGGGCGTATTTGTAAGAATTGGCCGGGTTGGTCGTATTTGTAAGAATTGGCCGGGTTGGGCGTATTTGTAAAAATTGGCCGGGTTGGGCGTATTTGTAAGAATTGGCCGGGTTGGGCGTATTTGTAAGAATTGGCCGGGTTGGGCGTATTTGTAAGAATTGGCCGGGTTGGGCGTATTTGTAAGAATTGGCCGTCGCCCCTTTAATTCCAAAAAGCGTATGAAAGTCTAGTTGTCGCAGATAATGGTCATAGTCAGTAGAAAAAATGCTGTACCGGATGTACAGCTACACTCGCCAGTAAAAGTGTCGTTAACTTTTGAAATGGAGCCAGCAATATTACAGCGTTATATGTCAGAGGTGAAGTATTGTGAAGAGACAGAGGCTTTTCTGAACACAAATCACGCAGATGGCTTGGTAGTTTGCATATATTATATACTGATGTTGCTGGTTTAAGCGTCAGCGGCTCTGTTGCATCATTATCAGTCGGAGGAAAAGTTTGAAACTGAATGATTATTCTTAAAATTAATTAAGACTATTGTGAATGATTGAGGAGGATTATTTGACGTTACTGAAATGCTGAAGCCAGTTGAGAAAATCAGCTCCAGACAATTATCAATATAACATAACGCAAACTCGCGTATGCAGATGCATGTGAAATGACGTCACCGATACGGAAAATAGAGACTTTAAACCAGGGATCATGTTAAACAGAATATTGTTCGAAATCACGTAGAAGGCGTGGATGACATTCGAGAGCAGGGTCACGTGAAAGACGTCAAAGCGGGAACGAGAGAATGGGGAAATAAATTTTGTACAACAAAAAAAGCAAGTTGAAGTTCTTTTCAATTTGTTGTTTCTTTTGCGTTTGAGGCTACAATGCGTTGGTTGCTGGACAACGTTACAACGTTAAAAAAATAACAACGTTACAACGTTACAAAATAACAACGTTACAACATTACAACATTACAACGTTACAACGTTTCAACAGCTCCATTAAGTCTGTTAGATATAATTCAAGATAGGGTGAGGATATTGTTAGTACAATGATATGGCTAGTTTTATGTGTCATTGTATTCATAGTGGTATTGCTAATTGTGATAGAAGTAGTACTGAATCTCGTTCTTCTCGTATCGTGACATGTTCATACCGTAGATGAAATAATGGTTAGTGTTCTTTATAGGCTTTAATCCACTGTTGGACCGATTCTTCTGAAGACAACACATGATTTTGAACTTGGTCGAATACATAAGGTGTGTTGCCATTACCTTCCCCAGCACAGTTGCATCTGATACGCCTGTTTGCACCTATCTGTCGTCACTAGTTAATCCGCATAACTGCAATCGAATAACTCTTTCCATAAGAGATCAACTCTTAATCCCATTTTTGGGGATTGCTTGGCCTTTTGGCCAAGATCAAAGTTCAAAAGTGTAGTATCTGTTCCTGCAATCAAAGAGCATATGTGGAGGCAACCCCACATATAAGACCATTGCTCTTGCAGCAATCAGTTATTGGTCAATGTAGGGGAAACCCTTCATACCAATTGTCACTATCCAGTTCCCCTACTCCCCCGGGGAGCTGATCCCAATCCCCTTCATTCTCCACATTAAAAAAAAAAC
>NC_136519.1:13696273-13768773 GCF_053919585.1 Euprymna scolopes | reverse complement strand
GATGACAACGCCCCTTGTTCGGAATGAAGTAGGTTTATAAAGTTGTGTGTGTGGCGTGTTTGTTGGTAGAGTGTTCGCCTAGCATGCAAGAGGCTCGGGTTTCAAATCCCGGGTTCGAATTCGTCTAACTGATAAACCCAAATGAGGGCGAAACTCGTCTTGAAAATAATTATATATTCTCTTATATTCTGATAATCATATATATATATATATATATATATATATATATATATATATATATATATATATATATATAGAATGTAACCTGGCTGGGAGTTATAAGCAGGGGGGAGGACAAGTGAGGTCTTTGAAGATAATAAACATCTTTTTTATTTCCCTTTCTTTTTATCTATCCCATCTTTTGGTTTTTATGGCATAAGGTAATTGAGAATTTAGTATTTTTGTCTTGCAGTCTGTAAATTAAAAAACATTTCTTATGGTCACTGAGTACTGACCGGTGTCTTTTACTCTACACCCATCCACACACATACATGTATATACACACACAGGTTACATTCTAACTTTGTAAACGAAAGAAGAAAATGTTTTTGTTTGAAATATCAGTTCTCGACAGTAATTCTTGGCCTGAAGACGTAATCCCCCAACAGTGATTACAGAAACATGTATGCACATATGTAGCCATTAATGTTTGTATAAATAAATTTAATATATATATATATATTACATAATTTTGCATAAATTCAAAGACGTACATCTTTTTCTTTTATATAACTCTTTTTTATTTTATCCTGGATTTCTTCATTACAGCTGTTTCGTTAATGAAATGGCAATTCTATGATTTTATGTTTTCACAAAAATTTTCTTTCTCATCAACTCGTCAGATGTTATTTCCATCCAATGTTATCAATAAAAAAGTAATTTTGGACATGATAAGCCTAGTGCGTTCATTTGGGGAAAAGAAATTTCATCCCAACGTTGTTACAGGTCGGCCATCTTGGGTACTGTGCAAACCAATATATATATATATATATATATATATATATATATATATATGTATATATATATATATATATATATATATATATTGTCTTGGTAGTTTTTAACCTTTAAATCTATATAAAAGTAATAGATTTTTAAAACATATATAAGGCATTCGTGGCAAATCATTTTGCAAGTAAGTCATTTCATCTCCTACGATAGCTGAATCAATTTGCTTTATCGAATTCGCAATAGTCTTAAGTTTTCAGGGAGCATCAGTTGTTTACCACGGAAAACTGTTTCGGGGATTAAAAAAACACAACAATGTATTAAATCAGCACTCTTTCGCAGTGTTGATGAAAAACCCTTAAACAGAAGAAAAAGATGTTCTGAATATTAGATGTTTTTTTGCTCCAGTCTAATTAAGCTACCCTTTTCACTTTATCAAAACATTCCCCCGTTACATGTGTCATTCGTTCTTGTTTCCAGAAAGAAAGTATTTCTATTTAGAAATCTGTTGTGTTGATATGGTTTCTGATAACTTATACTCCCATTTAGTTGTTACAATTTTATTTAGACATTTACATTCTTATTTTAAAAACATCTTTGTGTACGGGGTGACTTTAATAAGTTTCCAGACTTTTTTTATAGGCATTTAAAATTGTCGTAAACTCTTAGAAATTGAGTATGTTATTACTATACATCTTGCGAAATGACTGACAAATTTTTGTAGTTTTAGCTACAGTAGGAATTCGAACACTACTGATTGTCATAGCTGGTGTATTTCAAAAATACAGTCTGGACATTGACTGTTTAAAAAACGATATTCAATACAATTCTGTTTTAAACCTGAAAAATGCTACAGAAACGCATGGAATACTTCAGACTACTTTTGGACCATCTGCATGAATCGAGCATCAGCTTTTGATTAGCATAAGAGATTCATGAGAGGCAGGAAGTCTGTGAGGGATGATGAGAGATGTGGGAGGAGTAAGGATATCAGAACACCAGAATTGATTGGCCAAATAAAGAATTTCATGGATAACGACCGTCATGTTTCTATAGGATAATAAGTGCACATTTTGATGTCAGTGTGATATCTGCAAGCACAATTATTCGCGAGGAACTAAAGATGCGGAAGATATCCATTAAGTTTGTCTCGAGGATGCTCCATACTTGTCACAGATTATTTGACCAAGATGGGCATCAAGACAGTTCCTCACCGTCCTTATAATTCAGACGTTGCTATCGGTGACTTTTGGTATTTTCATAAGCTCAAGGAAAACTTTACAGGCTCTTGTTATGAGACAATTGAGGAGCTTAAAGATGCTGTGACAAAGGCCATTGATACGCTCACAGACGAGGATTTCCATGAATCCTCCCAGAAGTTGTTGGAACAGTACACATGTACGTTGCAGGCGGCGGGGATTACTTCGAAGGGGACTAGAGTTTCATGTGTGCACTGTCAATAAAAGTGACCATACGAAAAAAGTCTGGAAATTTATTGAATGCATATGCGTAATTCCAATGCTTTATTTACTTATTCCTGATAATTTCACGGAGTTATATTAACATTGCCCACGTATTTTTATACACGCTTTGTACATTTTTCTTTTTGTGGCCCGTCACCTTTGTTCGGATCTGACTGGAAACTGAAAAGGTCACATTGTCTTTCTCCTCTGTTATCCACTGACGTGTCCTTTATTATGTACTGCGTAACCTCAGATTCAAATGACCTATAGGTGCACGGGTTCTCCATCTTCTTTTTATTCTCCCCGCCTTCTTGTATTATTATTATTATTATTATTATTATTATTATTATTATTATGATTATTATTATTATGATTATTATTATTATTATTATTATTATTATTATTATTATTGTTGTTGTTGTTGTTGTTGTTATTATTATTATTATTATTATTATTATTAATAATAATAATAATAATAATAATAATAATAATAATAATAATAATAATAATTCTTTAAGATTCCATATGTTCCATATGTTCCATATGTTCTAATCGGCAGTACTGAGTTAAAGGGGTTCTCCAGAGAAAAAGACGTTACCCAAAAGTTTTTGTTTTGGTAATATCTTATAAATAGTGTATTGTATCCTGGAGGGTATCTTCCTTTTACTCTCTCTCTCTCTCTGTCGTCGTCGTTTTCTTCTTCTTCTTCTTCTTCTTCTTCTTTTTTATCATTATTATTATGTGTGATTCCATATGTTTTAATAGAGGATACTGAGCCATGCAAAAGTTTTCCTTCCAAAAAATTAAACATTTTAGAAATAACCCACAAATACTGTACTTTAAGCTGGAGAAATATTAAGAGAAAATTATTAAACAATCGTTGGAGTAAATAATTAAGAAATGTTCTATCTGTGCCTAAATCTAAAGAAAATCTAATGAGCAGAGGTTTTACCTCGAACTTTTCGTCAGATAATACCATGGGATGCTTCTCAGCTGACTATAACATGATCATTTTCAAATCCAATATAAATAAGATCTTGTTGCCTTATATAATTAAACCCTCCACAGATGCCAATATTACTGATCATCACGTGTCTATTCTTATATTCTTTTTGGGCGAGTTTGCTGCATTCGCTTATTATATGGTTTATCGTTTCGTCTCCTTGCATACAGAGTTTACATTTGATGTTTTCTTGTGTTTTGTCGATCCTTGCTTTGGTGTAGTTGGCTCTAATAGCGTTATTGCGTGAGGCTGTTATTTAGGATTCTGTTTCTTGGTTTAGGTGTCCTTTTCGTAACCACGTCCAAGTGTTCTCGTGAGTCTCGTCTTTTGTCATAGTTATGAATGGTCCGTGCGGCTATTTCCCTTCGCACTTTTTCTCCTGCCTCTTCGTTTTTCTGTCTTGTCAACTTTTTCACTGTTTCTTACAGCGATAATTATCATGTCTGTGTTCTGTGTTATATATTTTTCTAATTCTTTCTTTGTGTCATTCACACAATCTCCTATAAATAACCAGCCTTCTTCATCCGTCTTTTCTTTTTCATGTCAAGTCGATCAGTATCATCCTTTGGGTGTAGTGCATTGCGTAGGGTCATGTTTCTTGAATTTGATCGAGATGCCTCAGTTCTTCTTTAGTCTAATCTATGAACGGTCTGGAATATCATATAAGTGTGTTTATACCTTTTATTAGATTTCTACTATATAATTTAGTTTCTAGGTATTTTCTTGTTCTTTCGAGAGTGCATGATTCCAATTCAAATATTTATAGGTATCATATTCTCCGCTTGGTTGAGTAGTTGCATACCTTTCGCTGCCTCCATTCTTCACCCTCTCGTCAGCCATGTTGTTTGAGAAACAACATGGCTGACGAGAGCCTAACATCATTTACGTTTTACTATTAACTGGTCCCCTTTATGTTGGACTTGAAACCGACAGTACCAATGTTTTTTCTGAACTTCTGTACTATTAAATATATATATATATATTTAATATATATATATATATATATATATATATATATATATATATGTATATATACGCGCATATTTATCCTCTGGTGACTGTGTTCCTATGTTATAATATATTACAATACACTAATTTCTTACCCCAATAATTCTGATGCATTAGACCCAAACTAAAGTAATAAACCAGGTTATTACCTTAAAAGCACCATCATATATCCGCAGTCCATTCCTATATCTAAACTTACCTAAACCATTAGAATTTCTGAATCATTATGTCTTAACCCATACTCACATAATTTTAAACCTCCAGACCCCTACTATACCTGTTTAACCTTCTATAGACTCTCAAATATTTAACTAACCATATAATCAGGAATAAAACCTAACTTACATTTGACTACTCTTGCCTAATTAATAATCTTTACTTAGATATTTTATTTTTTTACCTCTTACCTATTTTATTTATTCAAATTTTATTTTTATTATTTTTATTATTATTTAATTATTATATGTTGTATAATTCCATAGCCCCCCTTTTTATACATATTTTATATTCACATAAATTACTTCCCTTAATATTTTGCGCTTTATCCATGTATTTATCTCATTACTCATAGACATATGTAACTAATTAGTTAATTATAAATCAATACAGTTAATTATTTATTTACCCACATATATGCAGAATTATTAGCTTTAACTAATTTAATTTTTTTTAAGGTTTATAATTCTATGTTTATTTATGATTTTATTTTCTTTATTTTTCTTATTTTTTATTTATTCAACTCTTACTTTTCTTCTTTTTACCTAAATGACCTCAAGTGCGATGTATGTTAGCTTCTTATGAGAGGACTTATCTTTGTCATTGCAAATACCGTCCTCCTCTAACCATGTGCTAACTAACGTATCAATCTCCCAGTTACATGCTTTTAACGACCACCCACTCCCCCTCTCCTTATATCTCTCGGTCCCGGATATGACCTTAAACTATATCCAGTGGTGAGGCCCCAGCTTGTGGGCTTTGAGGGAGTGTGGAGCCACCCTTTAATTACCATTGCTCCCAGGTCCATTCTGACCCGGAGTGGTAGTACCTGTTAGGGTCCCAACTATGGGTTAAATAGAAACCGACGTAGAAACAACAAATATATTCTATTAAAAAAATTTTTCTTCAAAATCTTTGGATTCGGCATTAAATAACCCGAAAAGGGTTGATATGCCGTAAAACAAAAACAACCAACCAAGTTATATCTCTCATTCCATAACTGCCTAATCATAATTAAACGCCACTCTCCTAATTAACTGCTTGCCCTTTTCATTTCTTTATTATTATTGTTATTATTATTATTATTATTATTTCTTTCTTTCTTTCTTAAATGCTTCTATTTCAAGCTCAACTATTTACCCCTCTCACTTTTTTCTCGCACTCTTCTCCCCCCTCTCTATCCCCCTCTCTCTATTCCCATCAGTTTCTGGTTTGATATTTTAAATCTCCTTCGCCCGTTGTCACTTTTCAATGACTTTACAAATACTGCTGTTTATTGATTCGAGTTTACACATTTCCTAATTTATCTTTTTGACAATATAAAACATATTTATTTCTGTGAAGTCTGCTGAAATTATCGGATCGTTAACACGATTCGGTAATCGAAACATTTGTAACCAAGCAGATTAAAAACGATAAAAAAAAATAATTTACTTTACAGCAGTATTGAGCACCTTCTTCGGTTTCTTTTACAATTTACTACTTACTCATTATATATGTATATATACATAAATACACACACACATACACACACACGCACACACACACATATATGTATATATATATATATATATATATATATACATATATATATATAAACAAATGATTAATAAAACATGTTAAAAACATCTTGAAAAAGACTTAAAAACATATTTAATTTTAAAAAGGAAGCACAAGATAAGTGGATAGTCCTTAATCCGCGGAGTTTCGAAGAAATACTCTCTTCTCATCAGAGGGCAGGAATTAGCAAAATGCGGGATCGGATTTTGCATGTAAAAGTATTTAATGACACCACAAGTAAGTCACAGATCTCACTTAGTTAAAAAAGGGTGAGGTAAGGGGAATAGGAGGTAAAAGAAAAAATGATAAAAAGATTTCACATGAATGGATAGTCCGGTGAAGGGTAAAAAATCCAAGAATGGTAAAATCCAAAACCTTCAATACAACAGGTAAGTTCCAAAGGAATCGCGTAACTAGAAGATGGTCCAAAATGATCCAAAAGGCAGAATTCCTATATATATATATATATATATATATATATATATATATATATATATATATATATATATAAACGACACAATAGATAGTCATAAAATAAAACCAGTTGGCAAATATAAAGTTGAGCGAAATGTATCGAATGTTAATCGAAAAAGAAATTAGATCTGTTTAATTCGAATCTTCTTTCACTAACGTTATTATCTTTAGGAACTATGTCGACGAACACTTGTTATATATCTGTGAATGAAAAGATAATGTACATATGTAGGCCGTTGGAAGCAGGTGCTATTTACAAAGGAACTAACACAAAGAGATCTTTGTGTTGATGTGCGCTCAACAAGCCAGATAAAAGCGCGAAAATTGATTGTTTCTTGTTTTCTACGTGATTTATTTTCGTATATAAAATTGTATAAAGAGGCATTAAAAAGTTTCGGCACACCTTAATATCCTGATATATTGCAAAGAAAATCGATACTAACAATATACACGGTTCGTATTATTTAGATTCTTCGGACTACTATTTTCATCTTGAGTGTAATTTTCACGACGTTTCAAACTTTGGAATCATTCTGTCAAAGTTGGGTATCTGTACGGAATTTGGAACGGAACGCTCCTTTAATCCACGTAGGTAGTAAACTCTCGTCCCGTCAGCCGTGACTGGGTAGAAGTCCTATGTGATTAGCAATTGTATTTTGAGTGTTTTAGCGCTTAATATTGAACCTTCAACGTCGAGAAAAGTGTAAGTTTACAACTGAATTTTAAAAAGTAATTAATCAACTATCTCTTTGGTACATGCGAATTAAATCAAGAGTTCCGTTCAAAATCACGTACACATTTCTGAGTTCTATAGAAAGGTACACCCGAGGAAGCTTGGAGGTTGCTAAAACTGAAACGCTGTGAAAATAATATTCAGGGTGAGAACAGCAGTCTGAAAAATCCAAATAATATGAATAATCAACCCTCATCTAAAAATGCAGAAACAGGAGCGGCGTCTGTTACTCAGTCTATTCCTGTGTCACCTTCCTCCTAACGCGGCCAGAATAAGACACGAGGTTTGTTTCATGTAAGAAGATACACTCCTACTCACTCACAGAAAAATACCTCAGTGTAAAACGATTTATTCTTCACTGATCGAGTTCAGAATAGATAAAGTTTTGTATCAAAACAGATAATATACTTTGATCTAAACCCAAAAGCCAACCATGTAAAATTGGAAACAAAATTGTGCGAATAACTTTCGGTCGTTTATGAAAGTATGGCTCGTTGGTCAATTGATCTAGACGACGCTGATGTAAGGCGAATCCGCTAAAAGTCTCATATTAGACTTTGTGGTAGTCTTTGTTTATATCTGAACCTGCGAACTAAATAATCTAGTAATATAATCCATGCAAAAATGACATTAACAAAACCCGCAGCTTAACACCTAACATACTGTATACTGTTAGAAATAAATCCCACCGCTAGTCTTTCCCTTGAAGACAGAATAAAGAAAAGAGTCTCAAATCTAATAGGTTGCACACTCTAAACCAAGCTACAAGCTTGACGATCATGCTCTCGACAAACTCGATAAGCTGCAAATTCAAACCTCTTCACTGTATTGTATTCTAAGGGATCTTTCTTTCGAAAAGCCAGATTTTGAAATTCCCTACCTGCTACCCGCTTCCCTGACTGCAGAAGTTTAAATGTAATGTGAACAAACATATCGCTAATCAACTCCCCGCTATCCCATGTTGAATATGATTTCAGATAGTAGAAATAAGCTTCATTTGGCAGGAACAGAAGTAAAAAAAGATAAACATACAAAAAAATAGAAGTTGTAATAACTGTAAGTACACATGGTCGTATATACTGCAATCATTTTAGCATGCACAGTATTTCTGCCTTGACAATTGTATAAGAGGACGTTATATAAGTGATAGAGGGCGTCTGAACAAAAACCAACGTGTTAAATTCGAGAGGCAAGGGAAAACAAAACCGACACGCGGTTAAGACAACGGACACACTTGTCAGAGCTGATTCAATCACGTGACATCCATGACAAGATAACTTAATGAAGAGGCCTGAATCACGTCAACTGCCACCTTAAACGACAACGATCCAATGTTAGGGACACAAGTCACGTGAAATTCCGTATCGATTCTTTGTTCGCTTTAACTGGCATGATTTCCCCCAACGGAATGTCGTGTGAGGAGCGCACTTCAGAAAATTTCCAAGCTGCATTAGCGGCTTTAAAGCAAGTCCAGCGAATGTCAGAAAATCTCATTTACCACCCAAATGTGAGTCTGAGATCTTTCATTGTAAACTATTGCGACTAATGTTTGCTTTTTTCGTTTTATGGTATATAAATACGTTGCTAGTTATTTAGTGTTTTGTTTTGTTTTGTTTTACGGCATAGCAACCGTCTTCTTTTTTTAAAAATTTCTTATTCAATTTTCACCCCAAACAAGGCACAGTGTCACTTTGAAGTAGGAGGCTACTATTTGAGGGTATTATAAAAGGGAGATGAGCAGCAAGATGTCTGTTCACATTACACTTGAACTTCTGCATGTCAGTACAGTTGGGAAAGCAGAATCCCGGAAGGGAGTTCCAAAGTCTAGCAGTTCTGTGGGAGAAACTGTTGTAGTAGTTGGCTTTCTTACACCTAGGGATCTCTACTGTGAAGGGGTGGGATTTAGCTGCTTGTCGGGTTTGTCGAGAGTATTCATGTATAGGGGGTACACGTACTTGTAGAACCGGCAGAGGAATGGAACACTTCGTTGATGGGAGACCAACAAGGTTGGAGTCTCTTTTTTGAATCCTGTCCAGGAGTGAGAGACTAGTAGCAGATATAACATTTTTTTGCGTGGATTACATATTAAGATTTCCAATTATCCTATAATATTCATCATTATTCAAGTATCTATCCATCTATCTATCTATCTATCTATCTATCTATCTATCTATCTATCTATCTATCTATCTATCTACCTATCTATCTATCTATCTATCTCTATATCTATCCATCTATCTATCTATCTATCTATCTATCTATCTATCTATCTATCTATCTATCTCATGAACTCTCAACCTCGAGTGATTTTAGCATTAATAAATGACGTCTCACTTACATAAAAATATCTCCAGAACTGCTGAAGAAATTATGACATATTTGCTAGTATTTTAAAGGCGAGCAAGTTTGTATTTTAATTAGGTTGGGAGTAATTTTGTAACTCTCGCTTCCTTTATTTTGTTCTTTAGTTCTCACATTCCATAAACAATAGTTCTGACAAAGGGAAGGGGGATAAACGTTGATTACTGGGTAGATATATATTCATATAACACTCATCATTAGTAGAAGTAGTATTTTTTTTAGCTCCTTACATCAATAGGCTTTATGCTTGTCTGGAGCGATTTCCAAAAAAAAAAAAAGTAATAAAGTTGTCAAATGGAATTCTGTAAGTTAAATAATTAATTTATATTCTTAGAGAAAATACACTCACAACCCGTTCTTCTCACAAATAATTATTCTCAGCAAACATGATTCCTAGAAAACGTCACGCTCACTAAAACATCACTCTCACAAGCATTACTCTCACGACACAGCACTTTCGCAAAACATCACTCGGAAGACCTTATTCTCTCAAACTCTCTATGAAAATATTACACTTACAAAACATTCTCTTTGAACACGGTACTCTCACTAAACATCAATATAACAAAACATTATTTTCAAAAAAACATTATTCTTAGAAAACATTATTCGCAGAAAATATCGCTCTCACAAAACATTTTTCTCGCAAAATATTACTCTCACAAAACTTCACTCTCACAAATGTTATTCCTACAAAATATCACTCTCACAAAACATTTTTCTCACAAAACATCACTCTCACAAAACATTATTCTCAGAAAGCATTACTCTCACAAAAAATGCCCTCACAAAATATTATTCTCCCAAAATATTATTCTCACAAACATCACTCTCACAAAACTTACTTCTGCTCTTACTACACTTTCCAAATCAAAACATTACTCTCACATTTTATATATAGACTACGTCAATCGCTTTATTGCAGATTAGTACAATATCAATATTTCACTAAATATACGCCACAAAAAAAATATAATTGTATCATCAAATGACTGTTTCAAGATAAGTTATTTCCCAAAATTTTATTCAAATCCATCTGATATTCACGAAGTTATGACATTTCATTTATTATCAAGTAATTTATCTGTCAATCGCTTTATTACAGGTATTTTAAAATGCAAAAACGTGGTGATTAACAGTTATCAAAAAGAAAAGGATTGTTGGTGGGTTTGCAGAAGGATTGTTCATCAAAAATTTAGCTATGGAGCTAGAAAGTGATCCAAGAACTTTGGCTTCATTCATGAATGACCACAACACCGAACCCAGAAAGCATAAGGGCACCAGGAGAAACCTTTCACATCATGATATTCGGAAAATTCGTAAGGAAGTCAATCGAAACGCAAACAGCACCAGTGCTTCCATTTTTACAAGAGCTGGAATCGCTCCAAGATCCAGACAGGCCCGATGTAATGTGTTGAATGAGATGGCAAGGGACATAAAAAAAACTATTCCAAGGCTTCCATTGAGCAAACAACATAGGGAAAAACGAATAGATTGGACACAGAATTGCATGAAAATGGATTTCCAACGTGTCCTATTTACAGATGAGACCCGTGCTATTCTTAGCAGTCTAGATAGATGGGACCAAGTTTGGAACTCGAACTGAACTCCAACCCTTTACAGAGTTTATCGCTAAAAAGGAGGTGGAGTCGTCATGTTTTAGGCGAGAATCATTAGGCATAAGTTGGTTGGACCATTCTGAGTTCACGACCTTTTTGAACAAACATTTGTCACCATGGCTAGATGACCTACCATTGTCACGCCGCTTTTAGATGATTTTTTATGCATGACAATGCACCATCCCATTCTGCTAGGGCGACTGAAGCCTCCCTTGAATCTAAGGGCTTATTTGGAGAAGCCCTCATGAGCTGGCCACTGTGTTTTACGGATCTTAACCCCATTGAACATTTCTGATCAATATTGAAAAGGGGTGTTTATGAGGGAGAAGAGAATTTACTTCAAAGTATCCCCTGTTGATGAAAGTAGTTGATGTCGCCAGAACCATCACTCCTTTTCAGATCAAACAATTGAGTCCTTTTTGCTATAATACAACATTTTAAGAGACCTGCAATGAAGCGATGGAGAGTAGAAAATCCTTAATAAAGAATAAAATGTTATAACTTTGTGGATATCGCATGAATTTGAATAAAATTTTGGGAAATAACTAACCTTAAAGCAGTCACTTGATTACACAATTTTTATTTTTTGTGACACATATTTAGTAGAATATTTATATTTTACTAATCTGCAATAAAGCGATTTACGCAGTATATTTCTCTCTCTCTATATATATATGTATATATATATATATATATATATATATATATATATAAAGAGAGAGAGAGAGAGAGAGAGAGAGGGAGAGAGAATAAATAAGAAAAATTTATATTCAAAAGTTCACCAAGTTGATCATCTTATAATTTATTACTTTAATTCAGTTGGCTCATACAATTCTTGGCAGTATCTGTTTCGTAGCGCAAAATCAATCACTTAATTATTATATCAATCAGTGAATCTATTATGCTCTTAACTCATCAGAAGAAATAGCAACGATATCCGTCAAAAGGAAATGAAGTGTGATTTATTTTTCCATTACGTCATTTGGAATTTATTATTAAATATAAAATTCAAAACTTTGTAGACTTTACGCCCTTGCTTGAAACTTTTCTTTGCTGATCGGGCGATATTATCTTTTACACAAAGGGATGACGAGTGAATTTATATATATATATATATATATATATATATATATATATATATATATATATATATTGAGTATATTTAGGCAGCATATTATCCTTTAAGCATATATTGTTAAACAGCACAGCATTTTCTTGTTTGACAATTTTCCGTTTTATTTTTTCCAGTTTTCGAATAATCCTTCTTGTGTTATATGTAAAATGGTGTAAAAATGTTCCGTAGTCTGCGAGCGCTTTCGGCGTTTCCGCCATCTTCAGGCTGGTTATATAAAAAGTCGTTTTAAAATTACGTCGAATGATAAGGTCGTGTTTTAAAATTACATCGTACTATGAGATCGTTTTTGGCTTATGTGGGCTATTTATATACAAATTTATTGGACAGTTTTTTTTGTTTTTTATATATATACATTAACAGAGGCATTTTAAAATATTTTTGCTGGATTCATAATTTATCTTGTTTATTTTGGGTTGTCTCACTTTTATATACAATGCCTCCAAAACCTTCAGTCTTCTAACGTTAGAATCTGTTTGTAAAATTTTGGTATTTTCTACCATGATGTTTTTAAATTGAGAATGCTGGCAGCCATGTTTCTTTAAATGTTGCGCGATAGAGCTAGTATCGGAAAGATGAAGCGTTAGTCTACGGGACAACGTGTTGGTAGTATGACCAATGTAAGAGGAACAGTTAGAGATACACTCTCCTATTGGGCAATTAAATTGATAAATTACATTGTTCTTTTCCAACACTTTGTCCGCTTGCGAAATATTGTTATTAATTACGAGATTAGTCGTTTTCCGTTTTTTATAATAGATAATGAACTTCAACTCTCTACCGCTGCTGGGAGATACGTATCGTCGAATTATGTCTTTTAAGACCCTTTCGTCTATGTGATAGTTTTTATGTAACTGGTTACAATAAAATATATTTATTGGTGACGGATTATTATCCCTTTCCCTACCAGCAACATGACTTAAATTGTTAATAAACAATTTAATTTCTTTATCCACTAGAAAGTTTGGAAAATGATTATTTATCAGTACCTGTTTTATGTTTCTTAATTCACTGTAGAAGATTGTTTTACTAGACGAAATCATTTTTGCCCGTTGGATAAGGTTTTTTATTATTGCTACCTTATAACGAAATGGGCATTCACTTCTATAATTTAGGATACATGAATTAAGAGATATGGGCTTTTTAAACACTGAAGTAATAAATTCATCATTGTTGGAATCAATATAGACGTCTAAAAGTGGTATCTTGTTATTTATGTTGAGCTCATAAGTAAAGTTAAGGACGGAGCTAGTTTGAAATGTACATCTTAAATCCTCTATCTCTTTGATATTATCGGCAAGTATAAATACATCATCAACGTATCTTACATAAATATAAGGCTTTTTTGTAGAGTTGAATATTTTATTTTCCAAGTTGGCCATATAAAAATTACTGAAGGTTGGGCCCAGAACAGAACCCATTGCCACGCCGTCTATTTGTGTGTATATATTCCCGAGGTGATCATAGAACGGGACCTCAGTGGTACACATTACTAATATCTTCTTCAAAATCATTGGGTACATTTTAAGTGGTGGAAGAACTGGATTATTATATATATTATCAATAATAATATTAATTGTCTCGTGTACTGGCACGTTAGTAAACAAACCTTCTACATCTAGTGAGGCAGTTATTTTATTATTAGTTTTTGTGGCGTGAAGGATCTGTAAAAAATCGTCTGTGGATTTTACACTATATTTGCAAGGCAAGTATGGTGTAATCATATATATATATATATATATATATATATATATATATATATATATATATATATATATATATATATATATGGGTGTGACTCGGGCGCTAAAGAATAAGGATGGAAAGTTTATGCTTTGGTTTCGATTCTAGCTGATGGCACCAAATCATAGAGTTTATTAATTTTGATCTCACTACTATAGAATAGGTTCACTATAATAATTGATAGAGAATTTATAATGATAAATATGTAATTTGCATGAATTAAGCGTATCTTACAATAGGGCAATGCCGGCCAGCCGGCCTGCTAGTACAATTATAAAAATCTGTCGACTATCAGTTGGCCCTTGCTTGCATTTTGCCTATCAAAAATAGCGTTGCCATGATAACCAGATTATATTTAATAAAATTCACACTTTTTTCCACAGTCCAACAATATTGAGTACAAATAAACTTCAGTCTTTGCTTAGTTTGTGGACAGTTTCAATCATGAAAGTATGTTTCGGTTTCAATCCCAGCTGATGACACTCGAATCATTTTTTTTATTTTTGAAATCTTGACTATATATTGGGTACAATATAATATGAAATAATTGACTCTATAATAATGAATATGAAATCTGCGTAAATTAAACTATATTTTAGCATATTTTATGACTGTGCAATGCCGGACGACTCTGCTAGCTGACGGCACCCAAGTCATATAGTTCATTAGTTTTGATCTCACTACTATATAATAGGTTTACTATAATAATTGATAAAGAATATTCTCTATAATAATAAGTACAAAACCGGTATGAATTATAATATCAGATTTAAGTGTACTTTACAACCGAGATGCTCTAGGCGGCCTACCAGTAATAAATAAAATTGCTATGGTATTATTCAAATACTATAGTTTTCAATATTGGGAGTCAATAAAGGTAGCGAATTTTTAGTCTCGGCCGCAAGGGTTTTAATTTGTCAAATGTCTATTTTTTTAAGTAATAAAAGCCATTAAAATGTTTTTGCATGAAAAGAAATGTTTTAAGTGAATTATTTCTGCGAGTAAGATCTTTTGTATGATATTATTTTTATATTTTATTAAGTAATATTTATCCTCGTTAAAAAAAGTATGTTAAAAACATTTTTATAAAAAAACTGGCAAACTAAAACTGTTTGTTATCGGTGTTTAATCTCAGATAGTTTAAAATTTGCCTGCATCAATATGTTTTATAACACTTACAAAATTCGGTACTTCTTTAGAAAAAAATACAAAATATCATTATGATGTATATTCTCGTCACGAAACGAAAATATATTGTAAAAAATGTGTAAAAAGTTAAATAGTTTTTTTTTTAACTAAAAAAAAATCAAAATATACGATTTTTAGTAAAGAAAAAGTTTTAGTTGTTTTGAATACAAAAACATTGCAGTAGTCGAATCGAATTGTCCATTGATTTCTGTACTAGACATATTCACGAAAGGTACGATTGTCGCCCATCTTCGAATATAAACATATTCTAAAAAAACATGGCATTCTCCGTATAGGTCGTTATAAAATTTGATTTTCTTATCAATAAAAACGTGATCAATTCATGTGATTTTTAGAATATGGCATCTTCATCTCCAAACTGGTACGCACATTGTAAACATTTTCTGTATTTTTTTAAAAAGTTGAATACTAAATTCATTAATTTAGTTTTTTAATATTATGCAGAATACTATACGTGCTGAAATAATAAATATTATTATTTAGAAACTCATTTTTAACTAAATTATCCAGCAAACTTTTCTACAAGTTTTATTTAAAAATGATACATTTCTGCGCTAAATAAGTTTATTTATCGTTCGATTTTGATTTTATTGTTTAAATTTTTTGCAGTATTTGATTTTGTCAGACATCATTTTACATATTTCTCATTTTGCTTTTTAATTCAAATTCAATAACATTCAGTTCAGCAGAAATTGAATCGTTTCCCTTTATTTTCTTTATGAAATGCAAGTTTTTAAGCAGATAACCGAATTTTAATTTTTTAAACTACTGAAATAAAATATACATTTACAGAATCTTGTTTCACAGAAACAACACACAATTTTTTCCCATTTTGAATTAATTAAAAATTTTCTGTTTGCGTAACATTAAAATAAGTTCTGTTTCAATATAAATCATATGTCTTTTTTAACCAATGCAAGTTTGTAAAATTTCCAATGTCTTTGTTTAATTGCTCTCATTCATTATCGACAGTCTTACTGTTCGACAGATTTTCTTTGCTAGGACCTCAGATGTGACGTAATTGTTAGTGATTGGGCCTACTATTACGATTGTCACGTGTTAGCACAAATTATGCCCAGGTTTTGTACCCTTGACAGTCTTACCACATTATTCATTTGCTTTTTGGTTTTTTTCTGTTCAGTATATTGTACCTCTAATTGCCGAGCTGTGTTTTTCTTCTGGACCCTTATTATACTACAACAATTTGTATCAGTGTAAGTTGGTGACCTCAAACTTTTAGTTTTTTCTCCACATTCACATTGCTTTCTTAATAAAAAAAAATATTCTTAGATACCGTGTATATTATTAAGTATTTAATTATTTATGTTTGAGGGATATTATCGTAGGCATTCTTGTAATCAATGCGTTTCAATGTTCTTTTGGCTGCTTTTTAGTGCCTTCCGGACATTTAGATCCATGTGTTACAGTCATGCGTCCTTGTTTTATTTTTCCGACATACTTTTGTGTTCCTCGAGAAGTAGTACACGATTGTTTAGAAAGTTGTAGCCATCATACTTTCCCACGAGATTGGTAACCATTGGTCTGTAGTTGCTTAAGATTCGTTCCCTTTCAGCTGCTTCTTTCATTAACGTATTTTCCCGTTCATCAGCTTTTCTGGTAGTCAACTTTTCAATTTTTGTGCTAGCATTTCATGTAGGGAATTGAGTGTTGAAAATCAGTAGAATAAAACCATGCGTTCTCCAGCTCGATAACATCGTCGTCAACACCAACGTTGTTTTCTAGGTCTTCCTCTTCGTTTTTACTCTGATCGTGTCGTCGTCCCTCAGATGGGTAGCCGTCGAGGAGACGCGCACGGGTTCACAAGTATGAAAAATAAAATACACAAAACAAACCAAAGAAAACTCCGACTTCGACATTTTCTGTAAATATTTGTTTGAATCTTTGTGTGTGTGACACTATTTAATGGTTTGATCAATTCATTTCTCCATCTTCTCCGAACTTTCATTTGTCCAGCTCGTAATGTACTGCACAGGATCCTGTGAACAACTGTCACAACCCAATACTGTCCGCAAACCATTTCTACCAGTCGTAAAACTGTTGTTAAACTCATTATTGATCCTAAAACTAACTCTAAAATATAATGATCTTCTTTTTCCCAATCATTAGCACACCTCGACCAACAATCTCACCTCAGTTTCCTTTTGTGTTCCTTGGTAAACCACTTCCTATGCATTGTTTTTCCATTTGCTTCATGGTTATCCAAATCGTTTCTTCATTAATTTTTGTTTTTTGTTCCTTTTACACTCTCCTGAATTTCTTCTGTCATATTTTTCAGCCATTTGAGTTTCTGTTGCTTTCTTCTTGTCTTCCCATATTTTGCTCCAGAAGTGTTTTGTTTCTGTCGCGCCCAGTTTCTGTGTACCCCAATTCGTTTACGTTTTGATAAAACTTGCTTTTATACTTTTCAGAAAATGTCTCTTTTTATTTGTGCTGTTATGATTTTTATCCGTATCATATACTACATAATCACATCGACACAGCGGATTTCGTTAGACGACCGAAGTTACGCAACGTTGAATCTGGCCAGTTCCATTTCCGAATATCAGGCGTTGTATGTTGAAGGACATCGTCTCTTCTTTGTTAATTTCTGACACCGGAGATATACATGCGGCTTTGTTAATTCCCTTAATACTTCTTTTTTTAGCGGAAGCCATTTCAACCTGCCTATCATGAATATCTCTCGTGGGATTAAGTGTATCATCTTAACCCATTTTTTTTTTTACTGCTATCTTTTGTTTTAGCATGCCTTGTCTTGAACGACATTCATTAAAGTATCAAAAGTGCGGATTCGATAATAAGACGACTCACTACATTTTACACAGATTGCCAAAGTATTTATTTATTTTTTACAAAGGAATCACCACTTATTAAGGCCCGGAAGCTACTTGAGGATAAGGGTTAATGAGTGTACAGTAGTCAGTGGGATAATATCGTAGTAATCATTAGTAGTGCAAATTTGGTAAATTGCATATACTTAAGGGCACAGTTCAACCAGAATTTGTTTACGTTGGATTTAAAGACGACTAAATTGTAGTCAGCTGAGAAGCAGGCAAACGAAAGCTCCGTTCATGGAATCTACGTTTAGGCTTAGGCACAAATAAATAGAGCGGGGAAATTATTGATGGTGTTTTCAGCTAGACGAGTGTTTCTCGTGAAAGTTTGGCGAGGGGGGGAACCATAGATTGGAGCTCAGACGAGCACTTGCCAGGAAAATAACGATAAAGCAGAGAAAGGCACGCAATGTCTCCTCTCTGGGAAAGATGTTGCAGGTAAGAGAAAAGGGAATTCACTACAAGGCTACGGAGTCTATTTTTAATTCTGTCTAGAAGATCCTGTCCAGATGTGGTAACAGTACTCCATCCTTGGATGTACCTGGCTCTTATATAGATATATCAATATGATGTCAACATAAATGTCTAAGGATGTTATTTTGAAGATCAAGAAGAGAGTTGGGCCCAGGATGAACCCTCAAAAGGCTCCAGCATTATTACTGTGAGCTTCTGATTTCTGCCCATCAACCACTACTCTTTTGAACTTATCAGAGAGAAATGATTTAATAATTGAGAAGACATTTCCAGCTATACCGTAGCTGGAGATGTCGTAAAGTAGACCTTTATACCATATGAGAGGCCTTTCATATATCAAGAGCAATTGCCCTAGAAAAGAAGCTTCCGTAGAGAGATTCGCTAATCCTATGAGATATAACCGTTAGCATATTTGATATAGATCTTGCAGAACATAGGCTATATTGCATGTCACTAATAAGGGTATTTTTGCTGAGGTGGTTGGCTACTTCTCTATCTTACACGGACTCCAGCAATTTACTCATGACGCACAGGACACTTATTGGAGTGTATTCAGAGGTAGATGACCGATCACCTGAATTCTAAAATACAAGGCATACTGGTGAGGTCTTCCAGAGTTTGGGAAAGCAATTCTCCTAAAAAAATGCTTAAACAGCTTTCTGAGTATGGGAGCTAGTTCTTGTTGATGGTTTTTCAGCACTAATATGTGAATGCCGTCAGGATCAGTTGATTTACTGGAATCAAGTTTTTTTATTAGCTTGGCAACATCACGCAAAGATATTTGTATGTCTCATAGCGTGTTTTCTGATACATAAGGAAATACAGGGGGTTTGCGGCCTTGGTCACATAGGGTAGAATTAGCTGCAAAGTTCTTGGCAAAGAGTTTGGCGTTGTCTGATGCTGACGAGATTACCTTAGGTCCATTAATAATGGTTAGGATAAAGCACACGCTTCTGTTCAGGACCCTGTTTGCTATTTGCCAAAACTGGCGGGAACCAAGCCACTGCTCAGCTACTTTGGACGTAACGGATTGAGCATGCAACTCATCGCCTTCGTTATTACTCTTTGATAGTAGTTGCTGACAGTCTTGAAATCGGCTGTAGTCTTAGTACATCTATTACGTTCTGTGCACAATGGCAGCAGCACATTCTAGAGAGAACCACGGCTTGCTGTTAAGTTTTTGATGGAATTCTTTGGAGGGTATGAAGCGGTCTATACATACAATTAACCATTCGGCCAGGTCTGATATTATAGAGGACCCATTCAATTTAAATATGGGACGCAAAGGTACATCTAATATAAATTTACGGAAGCTATCCTAGTCAGAAATAGATTATCGATATAGATTATACGATGGAGAAGTAGTCTTATTACATTTCGTTTTTATCTTAACTGAATAGAAACCGAATAGAAGCTGAATATAACTCAGGGTAAGTTATGAGACAAAGGTCTAGGAGACTTGAATACTGATCGTCAGTGTTGGGCACACGGATGGGTTCGTGAAAAATCTGAGTAAGATCATAAGCAATGGTTAACTCGTTTAAGGATTTGTTTACATAAGATTTGAAATCGACCATGTTGTGGTCAGCTGAGAAGCAGCTGCACGGAATTATGTTACACAAAAAAGTAATTCTAAGTAAGAAACCTTGCTCATGGAATTTTTGTTTGGTTTTGCTTATGGGAGTTTTGTTTGGTTTAAAGCATAGATAGAAAGAGAAAATTTTGACAGTGGTTATAGCTAGACCAGTGACTGTTGTAAATATTTTCTAGGGTGACGGTTTGCAGAAATTGAAGTTCAGTCGAGCACTTGAGAGTGAAATAACTATAGAAGAAAGAAAAGCTCGCAACGACAAAAAGGAAGGACGGAAATAAGCGTTTTTTTTTTGTAGTTTTTTCAAGCCCGTGAAGAGACGGAAAACATTACTCAACTTTCATTATATTTCTCATCGATTTTATCTTGGCCCCTTACCGAGACTCTTGCGATTGAGTGCCTACAAACAGCATAAAATCGCAGCAGTAGTAAAACTATTACAAACAGTACACCTGCCTTTAAAATAGCGATAGAACAGAGAAAGACCCGCAACAATAGAAACTGGTAGTAGAATGAAGGAAAAAAAAAACATCGTTCACTAGATACCGAAGCTGGTTTTATACTCTTTCAAGGCAGGAAATGTTAGAGAGATGGGATAATACTGCTTAACTCAAGATGTCTCTCAGTGTTTTTGGTTAGCCCCTTGGGCGCTTCCTTGGTATGATAACAAAATTCAAAAATCGAAATATTGAATAAAAAAAAATAGTATCTACTTAATTATCATGTCGTAGTAAAGGAGATATCCAAAAATTTAAAAAATAATCGATAAGGTAGAAAATTAATTCTTAATTAAAACAGTTTTCGAAGACTATTACTGAAAATTGAGTTTTACTAAATGTACCTAAGATTTTAAAATTTTCAGAAAATAGTGACCTCACTTGTTACTATTAGTACTCTGCTATCGAGTGCATAAGAAACCAGTTAAAACAAAGTAGTAGTAGTAGTATAAGTAGTAGTATTAGTAGTAGTAGTAGTAGCAGTAGTAGTAGTAGATGTTGTTTTAACTTCTCTTTAGGATATTTCATGATATCGTCTTTTTTTTTCAGAAAAACTCAATTTTTGCTGATCGTCTACGAAAAGTGTTTTCATTACTAATTAATTTTCTACCTTATCGGTTTTCGTAATTTATGGATATGTTCATAAATGTTCGTAATTTATGAATATTTTCATGACAATTAAGTAGTTACCGTTTGTTTTCCGTGAAATTCAATATTTCGATTTTCGAATTTTGCTATTATAAGGAATAAGCGCAACCTTTACCGAGACCTCTGCTATCGAGTGCATAAGAAACCAGTTAAAACAAAGTAGTAGTAGTAGTAGTAGTAGTAGTAGTAGTAGTATAAGTAGTAGTATTAGTAGTAATAGTAGTAGCAGTAGTAGTAGTAGATGTTGTTGTTTTAACTTCTCTTTAGGATATTTCATGATATCGTCGAACAAGTAGTCAACTGACAGTTGGAATGGCATGCATACAAACGTGTCCCATTAATATAGATTTCATATCGATCTAGAAAGTAAAAAGCATGTATGCTTAAAGAATTATAAAGCAAAAATCGAGCGATTTAAGAGGAATCAGGCCTCTAGACAAAACGCAACGTATTCGATTCGGAAAGCAAGGGAAATCTAAGCCGATCTCTGGCTAACACAACGGACACACTTGTCATATAAGATTCACTCACATGACACATGTGACAAGCCAACTGAGCAAGAACGTCAGAATAATATCACCTGAGTCCCACCTGAGATGACATCGATCCGACATCCGGAACACAAGTCAGTTAGAATTTTCAATCGATTCCAGTCCACCAATAAGTGAGGTTTTTTTTTTGTCCATTGGAAAGAATACATTGACATCGTTACAGCTGTTATTATATGCCCTATAACAATCATCATCATCATCATCATCATCATCATCATCATCATCATCATCATCATCATCACCACCACCACCACCACCACCACCACCACCACCACCACCATCATCATCATCATCATCATCATCATCATCATCATCACCACCACCACCACCACCATCATCATCATCATCATCATCATCATCTGAATCATCATCTGAATCATAAGATTCTACCGTTGGCATTGGTTTCTCCGGTATTTCTCTAGTCAGAATTATTTCTAGAAAGATATCAGTTAGTTACGGTAAGACCCAGGTGAAGATTACTTGCCATCCTAAATGAAAGTGATTTTTCTGGAACAAACTGGCTTCGAACTTGGAACAGCCAGGTCGTCACTCCGTATCGCCAACCACTGAGTCACCGTCAACTCCCTCCTATAAAAATAAATTGGTATATGCTGTAAACATATTAGTGAACATATAGCTAATACAGCAAGAAATTTGGTTACCCTTGATCTTTCGGGTGTATCTTGGACCTTACAATATTTACTATATAATTTCTACTACTGCTAGTCCTACTAGTAATAATATTACCGGAGATGATGATGATAATCATAATAATAATAATAATAATAATAATAATAATAATAATAATAATAATAATATACAAACGGATAAACCCATTCAAACAAGAAGACCAGATGTCATAATTGTCAACAAGAAGGAAAAGTCTTGCCAGATTGAAGATTAAGTCGTCCCAGCAGATCACAGAGTGAAGATCAAGAAGATAAAGAAGCGGAACTGATCGGTGAGCTCAAAGGAATATAGGAGATGAAGAAAGTCAAGATAACACCGCTAATAATAGAAGCGCTAGGAACAATACCGATAAACGTTGAAAGAGAATTGTAGAGATTTGAATCAGAGAAATGGCTTAGGATATACAACATTTAATAATAATGAAAATGGCCGAATTATTAAGGAAGACCTTTGAATGCAGAGACTAACGCACATGAGCTACAGGCACAAGCAGGCATACAAAAATTTCATACATGTAAAACACAAAGGGAAATCGCATGAAATCAGGAAAATTGAAATTGTATAATTATAAGGTAACCCCCACTTGCGCCTCTGTCTTTCTCCCAACATTTTTTTAGTGTGTCACTATAAACTGGCGCTAAACCAAATAATGAGGATGAAGGAGGTGGAATGACCGAGAAATAAAATGAACTAGCCAGGCATTCGCAAGATGAGTGCAAAGATGACTGGAATCTTGAAGATGTTTACTTCCACCCAAATTCCAGTGAAGACCAATGGTCGCTGCCAACTAGAACTCAATGGAAAACGGCTGTTGCGAAAACGCAAATAAATCTGAAAAGTTTAATGAAGGAGATGAAGAGTACAGGTGAATTGCAAAGACTTATTGTCATCCGGACTCCAGAGAATACCATTTGTCAGTAAGCAATCTCTATTGATGACCTGCGTGAGAGCTAGAGAATAATAATAATAATAATAATAATAATAATAATAATAATAATAATAATAACAACAATAATAATAACAACAACAACAACAATAATTATAATAATAACAACAGCAATAATAATAATAACAACAACAATAAAAATAATAACAACAGCAATAATAATAATAATAACAACAACAATAATGATAATAACAACAAAAATAATAATAATAACAACAACAAAAGTAATAATAATAACAATAACAACATCAATAATAATAACAACAACAACAGTAATAATAATAATAATAACACCAACAAAAATAATAATTATAACTACAACAATAATAACAACAACAACAGCAATAATAATAATAATAATAATAATAATAAAAATAACAATAATAATAAAAATTACAACAACAACTACAACAATAATAATAACAATAATAATAATAATAACAACAACAATAATAAAAATAACAACAACAATAATAATAATAACAACAACAATAATAAAAATAACAACAATAATAATAATAATAATAATAATAATAACAACAATAATATTAATAATAATAATAATAATAACAACAACAACAATAATAATAATAATAATAATAACAATAATAATAATAACAACAATAATGAAAATAATAATAACAACACTAATTATAATAATAATAATAACAACAACAATAATAATAACAACAACAATAATAATAACAATAATAATAACAATAATAATAATAACAACAATAATAATAACAATAATAATAATAATAACAATAATAATAATAACAATAATAATAATAATAACAATAATAATAATTATAATAATAACAACAACAATAATAATAATAATAACAATAATAATAATACCAATAACAATAATAATAATAATAATAAAAGCAATAATAATAATAATAGTAATAATAATGGAGCAGAATAAAGCAGCAGATTATGGCCAAAGCTTCCAAGATGAGGAGATATAATAAGAGAATTCAACAGTTTAACGACAAGTTATTCAAAAGAAACCAGTCAAGGTTTTTTTTTGGAAAGAAGTGAAACCAAAACAGTGACTCCTAACCCTCAAAAAGCCTTAAAGTTTTGGTCAAGTACATGGTCACGAAAGACTTTCCACAAGGTTGATTTTTACTCGTTAGAATGACTGGAAGAGCATAAACAAAAAGATATCCACATCTCAGTTGAAGATTTAAGAAAATAAACGAAATTAATGCCTGAATGGAAAGGATCCGAACCCAATGGAATTCATTGGTACTAGTTACAATCTTTCACAGGAATCCATGAAAGGCTTGCTGTTTCTCTGAATGATTGTGTCAGACTGTGCCAGATACCAGAATGGCTTGCAGTGGGAAGGACTATTCTAATTATGAGAGATCTTGCTAAAGGGCCAGATGTTGAAAATTATAGACTAACTGCTTGCTTAGACTTATTTAGAAGACACTGACAGGGATAATCAGTTCAAAAGTATATGTCTTTCTTCAAGTAAATGGTTTGCTATCAGTGGAACAAAAAGGCGAGAGGAAAAGGTTTTAAAGAACAAAAGACCAACTATCGATTGATAAATGTGTTTTAAAGAACTGGAAAGGCGAAAAACAAACTTGAATGTAGCTTGGATAGATTACAAGAAAGCATATGATATGGTGCCGCATTCGTGGGTACTCAGGACTTTGAAAATGGTAAGGGTGGCTGAAAATATAATTGAGTTCATAGGAAAAAATGTATGAGCAGTTTGAAAATAAACCTTTTTCCAGATAGGAAACTACTAGGGACATTCAACGTCGGACGAGGTACCTTCCAAGGAGATTCTTTTTCTCCACTTCTATTCTATACCAGTCACACATGTACTAATAGAAAGAAAGATGGGATACCAACTGGAGAAGAATGGACCGAAGATTAGTCACATTTTATTCATGGACGATCTAAAATTGTTTGGCAAAACAGAAAGGGAGATTGACTCTTGGATTATAACTGTACAATAGTGGAGAGAGGGCATAAATACGAAGTTTCCAAATGTGCAGTAGTTAGTCTTAAAAAAGGGGAGAGAGAAGCTATGAAAGGCTTAATTTTGCCAAATGGTAAAAGATTAGGAGATCCTGATGCAGAAGGCTACAAGTATCTGGGGATGCTTGAACTAGATACGATGTTTTGTAATAAAAGAAAAGACGAAAGAAATGTATACGAAGAGACTCAAAATGCTTCTGCAATCTAGGGTGAATAGTATGAACCTGTTTTCAGCCATCGATTCATGGACAGTTGCTGTAATTCAATACAGTGCAGCTTGGGTAAGATAGACACATGAAGAAATGAAAAAGGTGGATAGAGATACATAGAAACTGTTAATACTTCACCCAAATTCTAATGTGCCCAGGCTGTGTATCACAAGGAAGAAGGGAGGAAGAGAGCTGATTGCGATTGAATTTTGATAAAGAGGAAGAGCTAGATAAAGAAGCATTTGAAGATAAGCAGAAATACAAGGAAAGAATCGAAGCTGAAAAGTTGGTATGATTGAAACTTATGACAAAATTTTTACAAATTAGCACTGGAGTTTGTGTCAAAAGTTTGGAATCCAAGTGACAACAAATGATACCAACATCACATAGAAGAGGTAGTGGAAAATAAGGACGTTAACATTCTTTCGGATTCCATGATTCAATGTAATTGAAAGATAACTCTCAGGAAAGCGGATATTGTAAACAAAAAGACCAACGGATGCCAAATTATTGATGTGGCTTGCACAAACATCAAATTCATTGGCAAGAATAATATGCAACTACAGAACTATCAGAAACTGAGAATGAAGATTGCTAGATTGTGGAATAAGCTTGGCTCAATTCCTTATGATCTTATGAAACAGCTGGAAATCAGATACAACATCATTGTATCCCAGAAGTCAGTTCTGTTTGGCTCAGCAAATATTCTACGCCAAGTGCTTTCCATCTAATTGACTCTTTGACTATTCTCACTAGCTTTCGTGTAAAGGCCCGCTATGTAGGAAAAAAAGTGTAAAACATCGCAAATATGTGAAGTTAATGGAATAATAATAATAATAATAATAATAATAATAATAATAATAATAATAATAAGAATAATGATCGAAAAGGTGGAGAGTACAGGAAATCTGAGGACATTTATCACTTAACCTCCAGAGAACACCACAAGTTATTTTCAAAGAGAAATTTTGATGATTGCCTGTGTGACTACTCCTAGTGAGTAAATAATAATAATAATAATAATAATAATAACAGTAATAATAATAATAATAATAATAACAGTAATAATAATAATAATAATAATAATAATACTAATACTAATAATAATAATACTACTACTACTACTACTACTAATAATAATAATGATAATAATAATAATAATAATAACAACTAATCCATATAAACTACGAACAAGGAAACTGCAAATAAAAGAAAAGATGATAAAGTACTTGAAAAAAAAATCAGTTTTGTAGACGTTCTTCTGGAGGTGGAAGTTTCAATCCTGCGTATGGCCGATACTCTGAATACAATGCAAAGTACTTAGGATTTCTACCCGGTTATGGCTGAGGGAACAACAACATGTTCAGATTTTTGTTCGAAATGTCATGCAGATTATTAACTTTGACAAAAAGATTTCTGAATTAAACGAGATTCATCCAATTAATCAATCATCTGTAATTGTATCAATATTACTATTGACAAATCTGTAGCTTATATATATATATATATATATATATATATATATATATATATATATATATATATATATAAGAAAATATGACAATAAAGATTAGAAATTATATTACAGGATATTATTTTATTATAGACTTTTTTTTAATAAAATAAATGTGCAAATAAGAAATATCTATCGGTGTTTATAGGTGTTTGCATATTGCTATATATACGGTATTTAAAATATTAAATTGTGTAATTAAATAAAATAATAAAAAACCTAAGCTGTATTGATTATAATAGAGTTTAGATCCTTTATTTAGAGTGTTAGTGTAGAACACTTCACACTTTTTAAAACTAAGTCGGTGCAAATAGTTGCCACACGACGAAGCAGATAGTAAACGTCAGGTATTACATTAGATATATTTTTTTTAAATTTAGATGTATGACTTAACAAAGACCGAGGATGCATCTGTCATAGAGCTTTTTTTCTATACACGACCCCAGATGCTGACCTGCAGATTTCTAAGTCTCGGCCCAAGACATAAAGCGACTAATATTCACAAATTGTCACCTATCTTGTAATTACAAGACTCATTGTTGCTTAACTCCGATGATCTCCCCCACTCCCCCCCTCTCTCTCTCTCTCTATATATATATATATATATACATATATAACATATATATATAAAATATATATATAACATATATATGTTATATATATATATATTTATATATATATATATATATATATATATATATAGAGAGAGAGAGAGAGAGAGAGAGAGAAAGAGAGACAGACAGAGAGAGATATTATGGCGGTAGAGTTTAGTTTCCTAGAGGTACATCCAATGAAACAACATATGTCTACCAAAAAGTGCTCAATGAGTAAACAGAGCAGGTAAATTAAGTTTATACAAACATTAATGGCTACATATGTGCATACATGTTTCTGTAATCACCCGTGCTAAGGGCGATTACGACTTCAGGCCATGAATATCTGTAATCTCCCTTAGTACGGGTGATTACAGAAACATGTATGCACATATGTAGCCATTAATGTTTGTATAAATAAACTTTATATATATATATATATGTGTATGTGTGTGTGTGTATATATGTTGGTGCGGTTGTGTCTGTGCGTGTACACATGTATGTACGTGTGTATAATGATAACCGGTGCGGAAGACTTTGAAAGGTTTAAAAATGTTTATGTTTTTGTTTTGAATTTTATGCACTGAAAATTAGATACGAAAGGAAGAAGAATATTAATGTGTTATTCCTGGAATTTCCTGAACGGCCGCCAAACATGGCTGAACTTATGAGAAAATAAATATGAATCAATCATTATTGTTGCTTTGTACCAGAATGAATGATGGATACAAAAATATTATTATTTGAACGAAGAATTCTTTTCGTCTGGGCGAAAACAATAGATAATACATTTGAATTTGCTCTTGTTTTTCTGTTTCCGTATTCGAAGAAATAACAAAGGAACTAATTAAATAAATCATTTTCGTAATGGAGATTTCGTGTCTGTGAATGTTCAACTCATATTCGCAAACGCAGTGTGTTTTATTAACCTACTTGGCTTTCTGATATCTGATATTAACCTACTTGACTTTCTGGTATCTGATATTAACCTACTTGACTTTCTGATATCTGATATTAACCTACTTGACTTTCTGATATCTGATATTAACCTACTTGACTTTCTGGTATCTGATATTAACCTACTTGACTTTCTGGTATCTGATATTAACCTACTTGACTTTCTGGTATCTGATATTAACCTACTTGACTTTCTGGTATCTGATATTAACCTACTTGACTTTCTGGTATCTGATATTAACCTACTTGACTTTCTGGTATCTGATATTAACCTACTTGACTTTCTGGTATCTGATATTAACCTACTTGACTTTCTGATATCTGATATTAACCTACTTGACTTTCTGGTATCTGATATTAACCTACTTGACTTTCTGGTATCTGATATTAACCTACTTGACTTTCTGGTATCTGATATTAACCTACTTGACTTTCTGATATCTGATATTAACCTACTTGACTTTCTGGTATCTGATATTAACCTACTTGACTTTCTGGTATCTGATATTAACCTACTTGACTTTCTGATATCTGATATTAACCTACTTGACTTTCTGATATCTGATATTAACCTACTTGACTTTCTGGTATCTGATATTAACCTACTTGACTTTCTGGTATCTGATATTAACCTACTTGACTTTCTGGTATCTGATATTAACCTACTTGACTTTCTGGTATCTGATATTAACCTACTTGACTTTCTGGTATCTGATATTAACCTACTTGACTTTCTGATATCTGATATTAACCTACTTGGCTTTCTGATATCTGATATAAACCTACTTGACTTTCTGGTATCTGATATTAACCTACTTGACTTTCTGGTATCTGATATTAACCTACTTGACTTTCTGGTATCTGATATTAACCTACTTGACTTTCTGGTATCTGATATTTTGAAGAAGTAAAATGTTAAATCTTTTTTTTTTATCTTAGCCTTCCAGGCTGTTAATAAGCAAGACAAACGCAATGGTTTAATTAATAAAAAAGTGCATTAGCAAAATTATGTTACAGAAGTATACGTCATGATTCTGGGGCTATATCTGCCACGAATTGCTATCTAATAACATGTACGATGTAACTATATCTAGAGTCTCTGGCTATGTACATAGTCTCAGAAATAGATATATCAGCTTACCCATAAAACGTTTGTAAATATTTTAATGCCGCATTGTTCTTTTCTCAATTTGAAATGCGATATGTCATCGCAACATAGTGTCTGCTCGTCGCAGCTCATAACAAACAGATCCGGTTGGTCAAACTGTACGACCAGTAACAACATGTGTTATGGATATTATGAAAGATAAGTACATTCGAAATAACAAATCCTTGGCTAGTCACAAAATATCATATTTGGCATGATACGTTACTTTATCTGTTTGTCCCCTGTCAGTAAGAGAGAAACAGTTTTAGGCTAAGTGAGTTATCATTACTTTGTCAAAATCCTGAGCGCCCCATTTCCGACAACTAGATTTTTCTATATTAAAAACCGAACGTGAATCTCAGTCTTATGGGGTCTCATGGGGATGCCAGTAAACAAGGACAACTGAATGCTAGCAACTCTATAGCTGTGCCTAAATCAAAAACGTAGATCCTATGAACAAAGCTTCTATCTTAGAAGTGCACGCCTGTGGAACTCTCTTCCGTTTGCCTATTTCCCACCTGACTACAACTTGGATGTTTTCAAGTCCAGCATAAACAAATTCCTGATAAACCACCCCCTTTAGTAAGACACTTTATCAAATCTCCATTACTAACGATTACTACGGTATTATCCCATTGATTACTGTACACGCAATAAAGAGTGGCTTCCGGGCCTTGATAACTGGTGATTACCATGTAAAAAAAATACAGCGCATCAAGGATACTTCATATATCTACCATAAGAGATTGTCGAATATTATTTTCATCGAACCGAACAAATCTCGAAGATGTAGAAGCAGTGTTTGGTTCAACTAAGTACTTAAACAGAAATAGTACGAAAAACTGCGAGTAGCATCAAGAAGGAATCCCAGGGTTTGTTTCAGAAATATTGAAGGTTTCGAGTGAACTTTGCTGTAAGGTGATTACAGACTTGAAAAATTAGATGAGAAAAAAGAGATTTTCTTGAAAGAGTATATTTTATGTTTATTGTATTTATGAGTTGATGACGGTCATTATATTAAAATTCTGCTAAGACGGCGATGTACATACACAACCTTTTATAAAGCAATAAAGCAGAAGAGATGTTGGAAGTTTGTATTTAGTTTATAGCTATCTTCATGGCAGGTGCTCGACATAACTTAAATGTATGCCTCTTTCACTATAAAACTTTCTCTGCAAAAAGACGCCTCGCTAACAAACACTGTCAATATCTTCCTTTACTCTCTGGGTCTAAGACTAAACGAAAGTTCCATGGGAAAAGGGGCGTCTTCACATAGTCGTTTTCGAGTTGCACATAAATATGCTCTTGTTGAAAAAATAATCTTAAAAAATCATTATCTACCTATTAACAGGTATCACGGTGTACACTCATTAACCCTTATCCTTGAATTACCTCAGGAACTTGATAAGCGATTATTCCTTAGTAAGAAAATAAAAACAGATAACCTGAAAACGAAAATATTTATATACACACTGCCAATACGTATTATAGTGACTACTACATATACAGTGTGGAACGACATATTTGTCGCCCTAAAAACACAGCACTAGAGTTTATGTAAAAACCTTTATGTAAAACGTCAATTTTGGTAACTTGATTATGTAGTAGAGCTGACATCTATTCGATGAAGCCGCCTTCAAACTAAATTACCGCCTCGATACAGTGCATGCCTTTTTCACAAGCGCCGACGGGAGTCCGGCGAATACTCGGTAGATGGCGGCGATCAGGCTGGCTTTGGTGTTGTGAGAGGTCATATTTGTGACGTTCTCGATGTCTGACAAAGCGAAGTAGTCCAGCGGGTTCAGGTCGGAGGAGAGGGCCAGTTAAAGAAAGATAGAAAGTCGTAGCACTCCTTCTGAAGCCAATTTTGAAATTGCTGCTATTCCACCCGAAATGATCGATCCAGTTATTCAAAACTTTCGTGAACGTCTACAATCGTGTGTTAGCAACAATGGAAAATAAAATAGCATTCTACGTATATTTAAAAAAATATATATATTTTCTTAATTTTATTGTTAATAATTTTTTGTCAACAGATGTTTCAGATCATTTTGAGATACCCTGTATATACAGTCCTGGTCAAAATCATAAGACCACTTAAGGAAGTAAGCGTTTACGCATAATATCGAATTTTTAATCAAACAAATGGTTGAAACCATTGCCAAAACGGAAAATATGATGAAAAAAAAATGAAATCTGCTTCATTCGAAACCTTAACCCTGATCTAATAATTATTTTTAAAAAAACAAACATTTTCACCTGGTCAAAATGATAAGACCACTGATAATTTATCTAACAAAAGGCAATTATAAATTACTAAAAAGGGTCTCAGTATTTAGTATAGCCTCCATTATTACGAATTACTTCAAAAATTATCTTTGGCATGCTTGCGACTAAGATTTTATCAGTTGCGAAGGAATTTTATCCCATGTACTGAAAACTGAATCAGAAAGTTATTTTATCGAATCGTACTGGGTTCCATCCTTGAACACTTCTTTTGCCATCCATTCCCAAAGATTTTCAATGGGATTGAGGTCCGGAGAACATCCTGGATGATCTAATAATTCTATATTATTTGAAGAAAAGTATTATCGTGCTTGTCGAGAAGTGTGTATCGCAGCGTTGTCTTGTTGGAAAATCCAATTTCTTCCACACAGAACTGGACCTTCAGTCCTGATAGAAGCATTTTCAAGCATTGAAATGTACTTCAATGATGTTTGCCGACCTTTAACTACTTGCAACTTTAGGGTCCCAGCTGACGAGAAAGCGCCCCAGATAATTAAAGACTCTCCTCCACTATGCCGAGTTGAAAAATTCTCTTTGGGCAAATTTTTATCATGCCAATAGTGTTGAAATCCATCTGGACCATCTCGTTAAACTTTTTTTCATCGGAGAAAATTACATTTTCCCACTTCTCTTCATCCCAAGTCTGGTATTTGGCGGCATATTTAATTCCGTTAGTTTTGTGCTGTTCAAGAAGACGTGATTTCTGCAGTCGCTTTAAATGATTGAAACCCTTCATTTTCAGATGCCTTCTGATGGGTTTAGGATTGATCTGGTGAAAATGTTTGTTTTTTTTTAAAATAATTATTAGATCGGGGTTAAGGTTTCAAATGAAGCAGATTTCCTTTTTTCCATCATATTTTCCCTTTTAGCAATGGTTTAAACCATTTTTTTTTATTAAAAATTCGATATTATGCGTAAACGCTTACTTTCTTAAGTGGTCTTATAATTTTGCCCAGGACTATATATATATATATATATATATATATATATATATATATATATATATATATATATATATAACTACTTCATTTACTCACATAAAATTAATATACGAAAGTATAGATTTATGCGTAAACTTTAAGTATTTACTTCAAAAGTGCTCAATACGTAGGTAGAGCTAGTTAGCAATTTATAAAATATATATGGCGATTAAGCTACACTGAATATTCCGCGTTTCATCCACTCTAGGACTCTTCGGGCTCATATATATATATATATATATATATATATATAATGAGAGAGATAAGGAGAGAGAGACAGAGACTGAGAGCAAAAAGAGAGAAAGAGGAAGAGAAAGGGGGAAAGAGGGGGACGAAAGGACGAGTAAGAGATGCAATACTGCAATTCCTATTACGAACAAATGGAGGTCACAAGCAACGTTATGCAGAAGCGATTTTAGAAAATGTCCAAAATGTAAAGTTTAAGTTTAATAAAGAATTTACATTTAGAGAATCTTGCTTGTTTAATGAGTGTGGATCACTGTATCCCTAGTTATTCCTGCCTTCCATAGTTTTTGTCTCACCACGCTTTAAGTAAACTAAACCTCTGGCCTGCTTTGAGTGACATTTAAACCGTTATCTTCAGACAATGCTCACCTTGAACCATAAAAGATAATATGCATTAGAGAATAAATTGAACGAAATTAAATGAAACAGCAGCACTAGGCTGGGTGAGTTTAACCGGCTTCCTCCAGACGAAGAAGTTTAATGAGAGTATGAAATTCACATGTGGTTCCCAATCGCATACATATGCTCGTTAAAGGGAGATCATGACGTTAGGTTTTTGCAACTATTACAGGGAGGTGTCGACATCCTATAACGTACAGCGCCTGATATTCCAAAATTGGCGACACACCTGGTACTGACTAGCCTCAACGTGATTATACTGTATATAAAGAATACATTAGACAATAAAGGTCTTAATATCATAATAAAAACTACTTGTGGCGACAATTTTAAATGTGATTTTCAATCAAAACAGACACGAATACTCCTAAAAATCAACTTTTGAAAAGTGGGTGTTTCTCTTTGACATTAATTCTTTTCTGCAGTATCATCTAAAATGTTCGTATCTTTTTTTTTCGCTAATTATATATGTAAATTACAATTAGGTATTTTTTGATATATACACGTACATTTATGAAAATATATCGCTATACTCGACCATATATCGCCATACTCGACTATATATCGCCATGCTCGACTATATATCGCCATACTCGACTATATATCGCCATACTCGACTATATATCGCCATACTCGACCATATATCGCCATACTCGACTATATATCGCCATACTCGACTATATATCGCCATAGTCGATCATATATCGCCATACTCGACTATATATCGCCATACTCGACTATATATCGCCATACTCGATCATATATCGCCATACTCGACTATATATCGCCATACTCGACTATATATCGCCATATTCGACCATATATCGCCATGCTCGACTATATATCGCCATACTCGACTATATATCGCCATGCTCGACCATATATCGCCATACTCGACTATATCTCGCCATACTCGACCATATATCGCCATAGTCGACCATATATCGCCATACTCGATCATATCTCGCCATACTCGACCATATATCGCCATACTCGACTATATATCGCCATGCTCGACCATATATCGTCATACTCGACTATATATCGCCGTACTCGACCATATATCGCCATACTCGACAATAGAAAAAATCTCAAAATAAATAAATAAATAAAATACGAACCAAGATTATCTACTCTAAAAAATTCCAACAAAAACCTAACAGCCAGCCATGGTTCTCCCCAGAATGTGCTGTTGCTATCGCACACAGAAATCACTTTTTCCATAGCTACCAACGTAATAGATGCAATGAGACTAAAGCTGCTTTCAGGACTGCCAGCAACCACTGTAAAAGAGTAAAAAAAAATGCAAGAGAGCTATATGCCCAGTCTGTTAAATCCAAGGTAGCTGATCAGCGGCTTGGTTCCCACCAGTTTTGGCAAATAAAAAATAGGATCCTGAACAGAAGTGTGCGTTCTATCCCAACCATTATCAATGGACCAGAGGTCATCTCGTCAGCGTCAGACAAGGCCAAACTATTTGCAAAGAACTTTGCAGCTAATTCTACCCTATGCGACGAAGGCCATCAGCTCCCCATATTTCCTCCTATAACACAGAACAAGCTAGGTAACATACAAATATCCGTGCATGAGGTCGCCAAGCTAATCAAGAACCTAGATTCCAGTAAAGCTACTGTCCCTGATAGCATCCCAATTATAGTGTTAAAAAAGCTTCAACCAGAACTTGCTCCCATATTTACGAAACTATTTAAGCGCTGCCTTAAGGAGAAGTGCTTTCCGACGCCCTGGAAAACCTCATCAGTTTGCCCTGTATTTAAGAATTCAGGTGATAAGTCATCTCCCTCTCAGTACAAATCAATAAGTCTCCTGTGTGTCATGAGTAAGTTGCTAGAATCCATATTAAATAGAGAAATAGTCAACCACCTAAGCAGAAACAACCTTCTTAGTGACACAATATGGTTTCCGCTCTGCAAGATCTACCGCAGATGTGCTGACGATTATATCCCACAGGATTAGTGAATCTCTTGACAAAGGCTTCCTTTCTAGGGCAATTGCTCTTGACATATCAAAGGCCTTCGACAAGGTATGGAATAAGGGTCAACTTCACAAGATTTCCAGCTACGATATAACTGGAAATGTTTTCTCAATCATTAAATCATTTCTCTCCGATAGGCTCATAAGAGTAGTGGTAGATGGACAAAAATCGGAGGCCTGCAATATAAATGTTAGAGTCCCTCAGGGGTCAAGCCTGGGCCCAACTCTCTTCCTGATCTACATCAATGACCTCCCTAAACACATACTTAAATCATTCGTTGACATATATGCTGATGACACGACCATCTACGGCAACACATCAAAGGCTGTAAATGACAAAGTTCTCTCTGATTCTCTCTCCTCTGATCTCGAGCGCGTGGTTCAGTGGGGGAAGATGTGGCTGGTTACCTTTAATGCATCCAAAACCAAACTCCTATCCTTACATCATCAACGCTCTGATCCCCATCTGGCATCAATTGTGATGGATGGCTCTCGTCTGGGTGAGGCCCCGTGTTTTGACAAGCTTCTGGGTTTGACCTTTACTCCTGATCTGAAATGGAACACGTACATCAAGTCTGTTGCCAAGGTCGCTGGAAAGATGGTGGGATCCTTCTACCGCTCCAGAAGATATTTCACTACTGATGCAATTCTCTCTATATATAAAAGCCAAGTACGTCCAAGGATGGATACTGTTGCCATATCTGGGCAGGAGCTGCTAAAAACAGCTTATCCTGCCTTGACAGAGTACAAAATAGACTTCGTGGCTTAGTGGGGGATGCCCTTTTCTCTACCCTGCAACCTCTCTCCCACAGAAGAGACGTTGCGAGCCTATCCTTGTTTTATCGTTATTTCCATGGCAGGTGCTCGTCTGAACTCCAATATCTGGTCCCCCCTCGCCAATCTTTCACGAAAACACCCGTCTAGCTGAATCCACTGTGAAAAATTTCCCCCACTCTATATCTGTGCCTAAATCAAAACGCGGATTCCATGAACAAAGCTTCTTTCTTAGAACTGCACGCCTGTGGAACTCTGTTCCCTCTGCATGCTTCCCTCCGGACTACAACTTGGATGTGTTCAAGTCCAACGTTAACAAATTCCTAATGAAGCGCCCCCTTAAGTAAAAACTTCATCAAATCTCCACACTAACGTAATGTACTTGCAATAACCCTTATCCCTGAGTGGCTTCCGGGCCTTGATAAGTGGTGATCACTGTGTAAAAAAAAACCATGTTAAAAATATGATAAATTCAGTTATTATTTAAATAAATACCTCCGATTTTATAACAATAATAATTTGCACATTCCTTCGATACTAGAATCTCTTTATTTCAGTTGTAATTATCTCCCCTTACACTTGGTTATTTATTGTTGATGGGTATCGATAATTGGTCTGATATGATTAATAACGACCACGATTAAAATCTTAACAAGAATCATCCGGTGAACAGTTTATTTCCTTAAAAACATTAAATCACGTAAAAGACACACAAAAAAAAGGATAATAAAAAAGAAAGTAATTCCGAATTGTACAACTTTATCGGAAAATAATTCACTCAGCCAGATTCATGATAAGAGCTTTAAATATCATTACTCAGGCTTGACACATTATAACAAATTTAATCGAATATATACTAGATCGGTGCAAAAGGTTTTGTCGAATTAAAATTTCATTTTGAAAATGAAAAACTGTGTTTTTGAAAGTCTTCATTCATAAAAACAACGATGCTTTTCTATTCATAGAATATAATAATGACGCAAAAATGTTCGGATGATTACTTTTACCCGAGTCTAGTTTAGTCTGTTTTATAAAACGTTTCGCCTACTCATTTTTTTGAAAATCATTAATTCCGTTATTATTTAAATCAAAGCATCCCATTTTACGACAATCCTTTATCGCAGATAACGTTCAAACCATAATGTAGCATGATCAATAACGTGCGTCTCCTCTCATAGAAATTAAAGATAAAATCATCTCAGAAAATAATTCAATCATTTAAACGCGAGAAACAAAGACAAAATATGAAAATATCACCCCCCCCAAATCTATAGCAATTTTCTAAAATTCGGATTAGGTACAGCTCACAAGGAAGTGTTGTGCTCGTTATAGTTACAGGTTGATAGCCAGAATCCAGTTTTAATAGCACACAACGCGTGCTATTTGTCAATGGCAACCCAGACAAAATATCACATATTTGACTCTACAAATTGAAATAGTTAATCCAATAATATATTTTAAAACTTTTAGATTCAAGCAAATGTTAGTTTTTACCGATTAAAAATGCTATCCTGACCTTTTCTTTTTACATTCTTTTTGCTTAAGTAAAATTTGCTATCATTTCATTATTACAAGACTAGCAAAGATACCCGAGCGTACAGCCAAGTCCCGACTGTATATTTTACTTTATCAGTGAAAAATAGTGTGCACATTCCCGAAAACCATCATCATGTCAGGTTTGGCTATGATCGGTCAACTTGTGTGAGCTGTAGGAGCTGTGTATGAGTTGTGTGAGAGTATATATACAAAGGATATAGCCTTGACCTCTTACCTTGACCTTTGACCTTAACCTTACAAAATAGAGGCACCATCCCTAGGTGGGGCACCATTATAATGCCAGGTTTAGTCATGATCAGTTCAATGGTGTGGGCGGTAGTAGAATATATATACATGGGCTATAACCTTTACCTTTGATCCTAACCTTGAAAATGATATGCACCATCCCTAGGTGGGGGATCATCATCATGCCATGTTTGGTTATGATCGGTCCAGCGGTTTGGGCTCACACACACACACACACACACACACACACACACACACACACACACACACACACACACGAACACTATTACTTTATATATATATATATATATATATATATAAATATATATATATATATATATATATATATATACATATATTGATTTATTTGCCTTTGTATCTACTAGCTACCATGCTGTGTCTTTTCATTTGTAGGGCTCCCTACGGTAAGAGAAGGGGATTCTAAAGTCTAGACGTTCTAGAGAAGAAACTATTATAGTAGAAGATTTTTCGGTATCTTGGAACTTCTAGAATAAAGGGGGTGAGAGTTTGCTACTTATCAGATTAGTATGGGATATTTACTCGTGCTTCGAGTTCGTCCGAACGCATTTCCATTAACGTACATTTTAAAACAAACAATGCAACGTTACAAGTGTTGCATCTTGGTTGATGGAACGTGATCTATTAGATTGGAGAATTTTTTTCGAAACTATTTATATGGATAGACTAGTGGTTAGTACACACACCTAGATGTGGCAACACTACTCCATGCATCTCCGACTTGTGGCTTTGTAGAGATATCAAACACTGGAAGATGTAATTAGTTTTCTGGCGCGGTAGATGATGTTAACTAATTAACGGAAATGATAAAACGAAATGACAATAAAGATTTGCATTTCATTTAAAAAAACACTGCAGTTAAACGGTTCATTAAATTACGCCATCAAAATATGGAAACAGTTTTTTTTTTGCATATACTCTCTGGAAAATATGGAGCAATTACTGCCGCATATGATATTTGAATAATCTAAAACAGTTATTTTCGCAAATAGCCTTTAAAGAATATTAAAACTTACTATAGGACATAATCTATAATTTTAATAAGCAATTTCTTTTCGTATATAATCTCTAAATAATATAAAACAATTATTTTTCTATATAATCTCTAAATAATATGAAACAGTTACTTTGTATATAATCTCCAAATAATATAAACAAGTTATTTTCGAATATACTCTCTAAATAATATAACACAGTTATTTTGTATATACTCTCTAAATAATATAAAACAGTTATTTTTGTATATAATCTCTAAATACCACGAAACAGTTATTTTCGTATATAATCTCTAAATAATATAAAACAGTTATTTCGTATATAATCTCTAAATAATATAAAGCAGTTTTTTTCGTATATAATCTTTAAATAATATCAAAAAGTTATTTACGTATATAATCTTCTAAATAATATGAGACAGTTATTTTAATATATAATCTCAAAAATTTATAAAGCAGTTATTTTAATATATAATCCCTAAATAATATGACCCATTTATTTTAGAATATAATCTCTAAATAATATGAAACAGTTATTTTCGTATATAATCTCTAAATAATATAAAACAGCTATTTTTGTATATAATCTCTAAAAACTTATATAAAACTATTATTTTTTGTATATAATCCTTAAATACAATCTCTAAATAATATAAGCAGTTTTTTTATCACATATATTTTCTAAATAATATGAAATAGTTATTTTCGCATATAATTCTTAAGTAGTATGGAACAGTTATTTTCGCATATGATCTCTTAATTATATAAAAGAGTTCTCATCGCATATAGTACAGTATAACTCCTATAATTTGAACATCCACTTCGTTCAAATTAGAGGATGCTGTTCAAGTTTCGTGATAAAAAACTCTGCTGCAGTTAACTTTAATTTTCTAAGAATTAAGAAATAGTAAATAAAATTCATTGCTATATGATACTTCAAGTATATATTAAGTTGAGTTTACGGTATATTGCAAGTAAGAATTGTTAAATATTATTATCAGGAACAAAAACATTGAAAATAAATTAAATCTGCTCTTACTTGTTAGGTATTTATTACCTAAGTTATCATTTACAGAAATCATACATTTATGTAAAATACAGTTTATTTTTACTTATTCATTGAATGAGTTTCATTGCAGTTTCTATTTTCATCGATTGAGCTCTCGGGCGCTGCCATTGTATTCCGTAAGCGATCACGAAAATCTACAATTTCTTGGTTTTGTAGCTTCTTTATTATTGTATCTCTTCGGAATGACATTGCTTGCAAAACATAGTTGTCACTAAAGTAAGGACGTTTTTATAGAAATTTTATAACCGTCTCCATAGACTTTTCTTCATCATCCCATGATATTGCTTCATCAGAGTGGCCCTTGTTATTAATATTAGGGTCAAGAGAATGGGAGCTGTCGCTATTTTCATCACCATTACTGCCTTCAGGATATTGATCAGTAGTTTCCTCATATTGTTGCACCTACATTTCAATATCATTTGCAGTAAGTGATTTAAGAACAACGTGGTTGGTCGGAAACCGCTTGGTTTCAAGAAATTTTTCTATACCCATTGTGGTGCGTTGGTTTACAGTATTTTAAATATAGCAATCTGAAAAATAATTTATAGTTAGTGTAAATTAATTATAAATAGCTAATCTACATTAATTGCATAATACCAATAGTAACGTTTCTGTGCAATATCTGACTAAACCATGTAAACAGATTTACTGCAACTCCGCATAAAATATGCTAAGACAAAAGAGAAAGTCCAGGTTTAGAAGAAGTCCAAATGAGAGGAAGTCCAGCTTTAGAGGAAGTTCAAATTAAAGGAGTTTTACTGTATAATATATTATATAATAATATAAAACAGTTCTTATCGCACATTGAGTCTAAATAACATGAAACGTATAGTTTGTAAATAATTTGAATTTATATTCGCATAAATATTACGGAAGAGTGTTTTTGTATATATTCTTTAAATAAATGCACTAGTTATTTTCCAGCAGAATGCCTAAATAATATGAACCTGCTATTTTCGTATATAATCTCTAAACAAACTAAAAGTTATTTTCGATTATAATCTCTAAATAACATCTCAGTTGTTTTACCATCTGAATAATGTAACACAGTTGATGTTGAACCCACTTTTATCACTATTAAATATAATTGTATATCTCCCATCAAATCAAGGCGAATTCGAAAAAAAAACTTTTGAGAAGATATATATATATACTTTAGGTGATGTTAATTAATGTATAAATCATGGCATTTGGTGAAATTTGAAACAAAAATGGAACCGTCAGAATATCCATGCCGCGATTTGACTTACTTAAACATTGGCATATATATATATATATATATATATATATATATATATATATATATATATATATATATATATGTGTGTGTGTGTGTGTGTGTGTGTGTGTGTGTGTGTGTGTGTACATATATATATATATGAAGAATCCTAGAGTGGATGAAACGCGGAATATTCAGTGTAGCTTAATCGCAATATATATTTTATAAATTACTAACTATCTCTACCTACGTATTGAGCACTTTTGAAGTAAATACTTAAAGTTTACGCATAAATTGATACTTTTATATAGTATATTAATTTTATGTGAGTAAATGAAATAGTTATATATATATATATATATATATATATATATATATATATATATATATATATATATATATATATAGGCAATCTCCAAAGTAAGCGTGATGATTATCTAGCGTAAAAAATAATTCTGTGTCGGCAGTAAAAATGTTTTTTTTTTGTTTAAATATTATTACATGAGGAGTCACTTCGACTTACAAATTATTTTATTTTAATCATTTTAAGTGGGGCAAATCACATTTTAAATCTGTAAAAAGTCCATGAACCAACGCCAAGATAGCTGTCTCTTATGAAACCTTCAACTTCATAAAAAAGCTTTGACCTTCCAAACACAAAAATGAAACGCGTCATCAGCGGAACGAAACAAGAGATTGATTAAGAATACTTGGGTTCGAGCTGAACATAAACTTCGTCGTCAATATAGTACATCAAGGGATTCTGCGTTTCATATTTATTGGAATTCATGTGGCGTGAAAAAGTTGTCTCAAGTAAAGTTAGCGAGATACCTTGTTGCATCGCTTCCATCTAGTCAGTTTAAATCTAAAATAAAATAAAAAGTTTTTTGTACATAAAATCTTTTAAGTAAATATATAATCTAAAAAGAAATTATTAAAAATTAAAATGAGAGTAGCTTTTTCTAAAAAAATAATTTTATTAACACATTATTTTTAAAAAATATTTTTATAAAAAACTGTATTTAGTACATAAAATATTTTTTAAAAACATTAAATCTAAAAAAATTTAAAGTATAATGACCGCCTTGGAGATTATCTATCTATCTATCTATCTATCTATCTATCTCCCTCTATCTCTTTCTCTCTCTCTCTCTCTCTCTGGCTCTCTCTCTCTCTCTCTCTCTATATATATATATATATATATATATATATATATATACATATATATAATTTTGAGGGAATTAGACCTAGAATCTAAAGAGCAGAGGTTATTTTAATGCATTAGTAAATGTATTAATACTATTAAAAGAAAAGCAGTGCTCGTTGTACTGTAGATATATAATAAGCTCAATAGGTATAGCTATCCTAGAGCTATTTTATATTGAGTAAAATGATTCTTAATTTTTGAATTGAAAATCAGTTTCAAAAAGGAAAAAAAACAAACAAAATCAGTAGTTTGTACGATCGTTTCGGAAACGAATTTTTTTATTGAAATAGACAATACGTATTGAACAATAATTTGGTAAAAGATTTTTTTATATTTAAACAAAGTCTCCTCATCAGCAAAAATATTGTGTGTTTGTGTGTGGGGGGAGGGGGCGTTAAGACACCAAAATAAACTACTTAAGCTATAAAATTTTGAAGCTAAATTCTCCTCGTCAGAAGAGGAGAAAAAACCGGCATTATAAAAATTTAAAGGTGAATAAACAACATCGACTTTTATTTTAATAAATATTTTCTAGAGCTATTTTAATATTAAATAAAATGATTCAACATCGACTCATAAAGTAATGAAATTAGAAATGGGAAAAGTTTTCAGATTAGAATTAGAGAAATATTTTAGAAGGGGTAAGGGTTAGGGTATAATATGTTAGGGATAAAAGTGAGAAGAGGCATAAAAATTATGATACGCAAATATATATATAAAACATTTACAAAAATAAAGTAATTAGAACTTTAAATATTGAAATTACTAAATCTTTAAAAAATCCTAAAAAATGTTAAGAATAGGTAGGTTTGAAAAAAAAAACGGTTTAAAGGACCTGGCAAGCTAACCTAACGGTTATTCTACTTGAGTCACTGTCTTTAGGTTTTAGTTTCGATTACAGCTCGGGTATCTTTTTTTTTTAACTATTTAGAAGAAACATAGTACTCGCATGCCCGTCTAAAACTTTGCGTGAATTAAAATATCATATTCATGCGTATTTTACAACGGGGCAACGCCGGGCGACCTGCTAGCATATATATATATATATATATATATATATATATATATATATATATATATACTACTTTACTACTATACTACTATACTACAATACTATACTAATTTTGAATATATTATTCAAAATTGCTTAGTGGCAACATATAAAAGGTATTTGAAACTTCTCTTCCAATTTTCGGATTTTAATCATGTCAAATCGCACTATCTTCCTTTTGTCAGACTGATTGTTGCTATTTCTTGTGATGAGTGAAAGGCATAATTGATTCACTGATTGATATAAGAATTAAGTGATTGATTTTGCGCTACGAAACAGATAATATGAAAAATTGTAAATGCCAACTGAATTAAAGGAATAAATTATAAGATGGTGAACATAATGAATTTTGGAATATAGTTTTTTGTCATTTATTCTCTCTCTCTCTCTATATATATATATACATATATATATAATATATATGTGTATATATACATATATATATATATATATATATATATATATATATATATATACAAGAGGGGAAGAGCGAAAAAAAGGATGGGAAAGAAAGAGAAACAGACTCGGTGGAAACAAAGACTAAGATAAATGCCTATGCTTATTTGCTTGCTCTATAAGACGAATTGCTCAATAATGTTTTCTAAAATAAATACACATTTAAATTCGGTTCGAGCGATATTTTTTTATCTCAAGCAGTCTTGTTTCCGAAGACCATTATTAGCGTCGTATCTTTTTATTCATGAACATGCTATCCATTCGATGGAGGTAGAGAGCAAACCATCAGATGGCATAACGGAAAGTGATTTTTGGAAAACAAGATCAATAAGAAGACGATGCCGGACAAATTAGATTGACACGCCGCAGTAGAGCCAGTTCCACGAGATAAATCCACAGAAGGAATGACGATGGCTTCTTTCAAAAATATTAACCCTTCAAATAAATATAGGATTGTGACTGTTTTATAATAATAGTAGAACGAAACCATTTTAAAGCCATTAGCCTGTAAGTGGCATGGAGATGACAGCTCCCATCTAGCGGCACACCAGGTTGGAGATCAGAGAACAGCCTCTAGATATAGGGTCAAATACAAATTTGAATACATAAACATAAGGAGAGTAAATGAAAACCGGTAAGTTATATATATATATATATATATATATATATATATATATATATATATATATATATATATATATATATATATATATATATATACCCAAAAGCTCTAGCCTTTATTGATAGGGAGACTAAAATTTGCTGCTATGGTTTCAAATGATCTGAAATAACAGTAAGACGAGACTTGATTCAAAATATTTTCAACATGGTCTATCTTCCCTCATTTGGAAATAGGGTACGATTATGAATATCTCCAGTATCAAATAATTCTTAGACACTATGAAATTTACTTTACTCATGAAAACCGAAGAGCGGAGATATAACATATGAGAAATATTTGGAATCAAGCCTTCCCTTGCTGTGATTTCAGATAATTTTAAACTATAGTAACAAGTTTTAGTCTCCCCTTCATCAAGGCCAGATGTTTTGGGGAAATATTAAGATATTTTGTAAATTATATGAAAAATAGGAATACAAAGATTGATTGAATAAAAAACGGAAAACGAATAAAATAAAACATCGTTATGATATTTTTTTCGAAGATGCTAGAGACGATTCACTCTCAAACCTAAGAAACATTCTCTCTGTTTACAGAGAGAAGGTTTTCTCAACCTAACGTGAACGGTTTCCGAGATCTTTAAATGGAATAATGAGTAAGCACGATTCAGAATTGAAAAAGGGTCCATGCTGAAGTTAGCTACACATAACGGGTTTTAATGAGATGGCAGACCAGCTTTACTGGTTTGGGATAAATTTTGCGTAGGGCTTTTTCTGATTTTGCGTGCTATTGGTACGTGCTATTGGGTCTTCCAGTACATCTCAATGTTGTTATACCCACGTATTTGGAACTGCAACAGAATTCAAAATTGTAAATTACATTGTTATTACGATGGAGAGGGGGTAGAACATTATTTTTTCCATCCATAACGGCACATAATGTAGTTCTATTTACAATGTACGTGTGATCGCTTTCCTCTTTTTAAATTTCTCGATACAGCTTTCAGATAACGAGGGCGAAACCGGTTAGCTGACCCCACCTTTTATTTTTCTTTCATCTTCTTCGCTCAATTTTCTTTATTTTAAAAACGCATTTTACATTTAATCATGAATCATAAATGTCTCCCCTTCATAATTGTAATATTTAAATTCTCTACCCACAAAAGATCATGATATATATATATATATATATATATATTGGCTGAAGAGAGCTTGATAAGGGTACCTTAACGGGCCTTATTATCGGGCATGAAACCGACGGTACCAATGATTTGTCTCAACTAACAACTTTCTGTACACAAAATATAAATACGCTCTTACATTTTGGATTTTCCTATTAATTGAGCACTCTGCTGGAATTCTTTTTCCAAAAAAACTAATCATATATATATATATATATATATATATATATATATATATGTTTTTTTTACATAGGCATCACCACATTATAAAGGCCAAGAGGCCACTCAAGGATAAGGGTTAAAGAGTGTACAGTAGAAATTGGACAATATAGTAATCATTAGTAATGAAAATTTGGTAAATTTGATAACTTATATGGAACGGCTCATCAAGAACTTATTTACGTTAGACTTGAACACAACCATATTGTAGCCAGCCGGAAAGCAGGAAAACGGAAGACAATTCCACAGTCGTGCAGTTCTAAGAAAGAAGCTTTGTTCATGGAATCTACGTTTAGGTTTAGGCACAGATAAAGAGTGGGGGGAATTATTGACAGTGTTTACAGCTAGACGAGTGTTTCTTGTGAAAGTTTGGCGAGGGGGGACCATAGATTGAAGCCAAGTCGAACACTTTCCATGAAAATAATGATACATCAGAGACAAACTCGCAACATTTCTTCTGTGAGATAGAGGTTGCAAGGAAGAGAAAAGAACATCTCCTACGAGGCTACGAAGTCTATTTTGAACTCTATCAAGGCAGGCCAAGTCCTTTCTAGCAGCTCCTGCCCAGATGTGGCAACAGTATTCCATCCTTGGACGTACCTGGCTCTTATATATATAGAGAATAGCATCAGCAGTGAGATATCTACCAGATCGATAGAAAGATCCCATCATTTTTCCAGCGGCCTTGGCAACAGATTTGATGTACGTGTTCCATTTAAGGTCAGGAGTAATGGTCAAGCCAAGAAGCTTGTCAAAACTAGAGGCCTCCTGAAGACGAGAGCCATTCATTTCAATTGATGCCAGATGTGGATCAGAATGTTGATGATGTAAAGAGAGAAGCTTGGTTTTAGATGCATTAAAAGTAACCAGCCACTCCTTACCCCATTGCACTACATGCTCAAGATCAGAGGAGAGAGAATTGGAGAGAACTTGGTCGTTTACTGTGTTAGATGTGCTACCATAAATGGTAGTGTCGTCAGCATAAATGTCTACAAATGATGTAAGGATGTGATTTGGAAGATCATTAATGTAGATCAGGAAAAGAGTTGGGCCCAGGATGGACCCCTGAAGGACACCGGCATTAATACCGTGAGCTTCTGATTTTTGCCCCTCAACTACTACTCTTATGAACCTATCAGAAAGAACTGATTTAATAATTGAGAAGACATTTCCAGCAATACCATAGCTAGAGATCTTATCAAGTAAACCTTTATGCCATACCCTATCAAAGGCCTTAGATATGTCAAGAGCAATTGCCCTAGAAAGGTTGCCTCTATCGAGAGATTTGCTAATCCTATGAGATATAACTGTAAGCACATCTGCTGTAGATCTAGCAGAACGGAAACCATATTGAGTGTCACTAAGAAGGTTACTTTTGTTGAGATGGTTGATTACTTCTGTATTTAACACAGATTCCAGCAACTTACTCATGACGCACAGGAGACTTATTGGCCTGTACTGAGAGGGGGATGAGCGATCACCTGAATTCTTAAATACAGGACATACTGATGAAATTTTCCAGGGAGATGGGAAACTATTCTCCTTAAGACAACGTTTAAACAGTTTTGTAAGTATGGGCGCTAGTTCAGGTTGAAGTTTTTTGAGTACTATAATTGGAATACTGTCAGGGCCAGTTGCTTTACTGGAATCAAGGTTTTTGATTAGCTTGGCAACATCACGTACAGATATACGTATATCACATAGCGTGTTTTCTGATACAGGAGGAAATATTGGGGGTTAGCGGCCTTGATCGCAAAGGGTAGAATTAGCTGCAAAGTTCTTGACAAAGAGTTTGGCTTTGTCTGATGCTGACGAGATTACCTCAGGTCCATTGATGATAGTTGGGATGGAGCATACGCTTCTATTCAGGATTCTGTTTGCTATTTGCCAAAACTGGTGGGAACCAAGCCGCTGCTCAGCTACTTTGGACTTAACAGATTGAGTATACAACTCTCTTGCATTCTTTATTACTTTCTTACAATGGTTGCTGGCAGTCCTGAAAGCGACTTTAGCTTTCATACATCTATTACGTTGGAAACAGTGGAAAAAGTGATTTCTGTGCGCAATGGCAGCAGCACATTCTGGAGAAAACCATGGCTGGCTGTTAGGTTTTTGCTGAAACTTTTTCGAGGGTATGAAACGGTCAATACCTACAATTAACTATTCCGTCAGGTCTAATACTATAGAGGACACATCCTTTTTAAACATGGGATGCAGAGGTAGATCAGATATAAATGTACGGAAGCTATCCTAATCAGCCTTAGTGTATCGATATACTGTACGATGGAGAGGTACGTCTGGGGACTTATTACATTTCATTTTTATCTTAATTGATACAACAGAGTAGTCGGAAGATCCAAGAGGCGACAGAACAGAAACTGAACATAGTTCAGGGCAAGTTGTGAGAAAAAGGTCTAGTAGGCTCGCATACTGGCCGTCATTGTCGGGCACACGGGTGGGTTCCTGAACAATTTGTGTGAGGTCATAGGCAATGGAGAAATCATGACAGAACCTCCCCTCATCATCGGTCTTGTTAGAGTGGGTCAACCATTCGACGTTGTGAACATTGAAGTCACCACATACGTGAATGTTAGCTGAAGGATAAGCAGATAGGACTTGGTCAATTTTCTCAGATATGCTTTGAAAGATAGTAACTCCGCTGTTATGGGGGCGATAGAGAGTAAATATAAATGCCGTAGTGTGAGCTAATGCAACCCGGAAGCACATATAGGGTAAGTTAGGATCTTCCCTGGAGATGTCCCTACCACATGGAAAGTTATCCCTAATATAGGTACATATTCCATGCCCATGTTATGCGTTTTTCTAAATTTGCCAATTTAAAACTATACTTATCAGGAAAAATATACCATGTTCTTATTGAAATGAACAGATAGACTACATCGGATCAATAATGTTGGCACTGCTTTGGTATCAGTTCTATATTGCTACATTGCTAAGACATTTAACAGTTAATGTAGTTTCAGTTTCCAAATTATACAATCGAAATGGTCGGGTCAATTACTTATGTCAGGAGCCATTGCATTACTCATTGTTTTATTGTTTATTGATGTCTGCTTGAAAGGTATAGGGTCGTTCTTAATTGCCAGGTGACATGAAGTAGCAGTCAGGCGAAATAGGTTGCATAGAGCGATTCAAAATAACTTCTGCCCCAAGAGTATATTTTACTACCGATTTCTCTGCTTTGATTTTAAAATATTATGTACAAGTTAAACGTGATTTGCTATAAGGTAGATTAACCTCTATGGGAATGTTTTCCTTCGTCTCTTTGTATATGTAGGGCCCCCTCTCTCCTTCTCTCTATCTCTCCTTCTCTCTATCTCTCTTTCTCTCTGTACACACCTACACTTGTGCCCGATATTATTCATACCCCTCGGATCTTTGAGATTTCTATAAGAATATTGCTCAAACCAGAAGGTAGACAATATTAAAGGGATTTCAAACAATAAATCAAGCATAAGCATTTAATTTAAACTCAACAAATAAATAAATTATGCAAGTTTGAAACATTATACAAAGAAAAACAATAATGGCACTAGTTCAAAATTATTCATACCTCTCTTACGTCAATAGCATGCCCTTTATTCTTAATAACTGCCTGTAACCGTTTTGGATATTTATCAACAAGGTTTTTACAAGCATCAACACTGATTTTTGACCATTCTTCAATGCAGTAGTTCTCCAAATCCCTCAAATTTCTAGGTTTCCGCTTTTTAACCTCAGTTTTCAATATGTGCCAGAGGTTTTCGATAGGGTTCAGATCGGGACTCTGGCTAGGCCATTCCAAAACATTAATTTGATTATCCTCAAACCATTTCTTGACTATTTTGGCAGTATGTTTTGGATCATAATCCTGTTGAAGGACCCAGTTTGGTCCTAAATGGAGCTTCTCCGCATCCTGTCTAATGTTTTTCTGGAGTATCTCCAAATATTGCTCCTTCTTCATGGTTCCATCTATCTTGACCAAACTACCTGGACCACTAGCCGAAAAGGAGCCCCAAAACATTAGGCTACCACCACCATGTTTGACCGTGGGTATGGTGTTCTTTGGGTTGTAAGCTTCTCCTTTCTTCCTCCAAACGTAAGAAGCATCCATATGGCCAAACAATTCAATTTTTGTTTCGTCAGTCCACAAAATACTTGAGAAAACGGACTCTGGAGAGTTCACATGGGTCCTAGCAAACTTTAGACGTGCTGCAAGGTGTTTTCCGGTGTGCAATGGAGTCCTTCTTGGTCTTCTTCCTTTCAGACCATTTTCATGCAGAGTCCTTTGCAATGTTTGCCTTGATATTTTTATGCCAGAAGACTCCAGATTTTCTAAAATGTCCTTAGTAGTGGTGGTTGAATTTGCATTAACACTTCTTACAATATTCCTGGTGGCTCTAGCAGACAGTTTACTTTTCCTTCCTCTACCAATTAAGTTGTTTGTTGTGTGGTCGCTCTGGAATTTTTTGATGATGCTCTGTACTGTTGCTGTAGGGACCTCAAATTTCTTGGAAATTGACTTGTAACCTAAACCATCCTTATGTGAATTCACAATTTTAGTCCTAAGATCATTACTAAGCTCTTTTTTCTTCCCCATTCTAATAATTTTTATTCTTTTATGGGTTTTCAGTTGATATCATTTTAATTTCTGAAAAATGCAAAAAACGAAATGAAATTAATCAAAGGTTGTATAAAAGCATTCAAAATAAGAATCAAACAGGAAACAAACAGTCAGAAACTCGATTAATACTGAAAAAATAAGGGGGTATGATTATTTTTGAACATTGCAGATTTTATAAATAGCTGTATATTTCTTTTATTACAAGTATCCCGAGATTTTAAAATGACGAAAATGATAAGAAGAGGTTTATTAAGAATATGTATCAATATGGACGTAAACAATAAATTCTTACAAAGTTACACCTAATAAACTCAATTTTCAAGGGGGGGGTATGGATAATATCGGGCACAAGTGTACGTGAGAGAACAAGACTATTTCCATTATTCTCATCATATATATATATTTATTAATCTATATATACATTTATGTATTAATCTCTCTCTCCCCCTCTCTCTCTCTCTCTCTATATATATATATATATATATATATACATATATATATATAACAATATATATATAACAATATATATATATATATATATATAACAATATATATATATAACAATATATATACGCTCCTCATGTGGGGGTTACAAATTGGTCAAAGGGAAAATTATTCCCAATTCGCATTTAAGTAAAAATGCCCTTTCGTATAAATACTTGAATTCATTCCAAACGCATCGCAAAAACCAAAACAAATAAAATAACACACACACACACACATACACACACACATACACACACACACACACATATATATATATATATATATTTTTATTTACTTAGAAAGTCGACCATAATTTATTTGGCCGTATATAACATTTTTATTTATTGTTATTATTTTTAAAACAGTAATCTACATATACCCGTGTTTCAAGATAACGCTGATGAGAGGTAGTTACTTTGAAACCCGCGTGTACGTACATTAAATATATATACATATATACATATATATACATGTATATATATATATATATATATACGCACACACACACACACACACACACACACACACACACACACACACACACACATATATATATATACATTCAGTCGTCAACAGGTGACTATTGTTGGCGTCTACATTGTCTACGACTCATTAGTGAATCTAGACGAACAAAGGTTCCATAGTGAGATTCAAAATCCAAACGGTCAACTAACGATCAGCGTCGGAGTATATAAACACCTACACAAACAAACTCGCCAAATGAAGAAATTTAAGCGCAATGTGCAGTTTCTATTTTTATATGTTTATCAGTAACCGAAGGAAATCTATTCTTTTCACTAAATAGAAACAGTTATTTACTTTAGAAAGTGTTCTATGTACGAATAAGCGATAAATAGACGGCACACACACACACACACACGCGCGCACACACACACACACACACACACACACACACATATATATATATATATACATATTTCTTTCTTTAATTAATTAAGTCCAGGCACGTTGCTGAACATTAATTAAAGCCAATATATTTTTCAAATGTGCTCAATACGTGTATAGAGCTTATATATAAATAAAATTATCTAAACAATGTATATATATGCATATATATATTACTTATATAAATAAAATTATCTAAACAATGTATACACATGTGTATATATATTTATTATATAAAAAATAAAATATATATATATATAGAGTAAGTTATAAAATGTATATGGCGATTAAGCTACACTGAATATTCCGCGTTTCATCCACTTTAGGATTCTTCAGGCTTATGCGCGAATTCTGTGGTTGTTTGTCGTTTTTATATGCTCCGCTTCTATTGAAATTTTAGTTAGCCAATCAGCTTACTAGTATCCACCGTGCCCTTCTTATCAGCCAATGAGAATGCATTTATCGGACAAATGCCTATTTGACCTCTGGTTGACTTGTACCTTTGTGTGTTCTCTATTTAGCCTGGATATTTAGCTTATTGATATTTTTAAAATCTAGGTTAGTGTTTTTTTGTGTTAGTTTATATATAAATGTATATATGTGTACACACATATATGCACATATATACATATATATATACACATATATGTGTGATCGTTTATGTATATTCATGTTTATTTAATTTATTTATTTGTTTATTTTCTATTGTTTTTGTTAGTTTTAAAACTATTTTGTAACGCTATCCTAGAGTAAATTTTATCTTGTGAACACAGTTGTTTGTTATTTCCCTTCTACAGTTTAATAGATGCTGGAGTCCTTTAAAGTACAGGATAGCAAATTTTTCATGAAGGCATAATCTACATTGTTCGTCTAGGTCCCTACACGTGGTAGCTTGTCTTATTATTTTCCATTCGACTACCGGCGAATGTCCGCTTTCCTTGAGTTCCCAGTATTTATTCGCTAGTGTTGTTTTCATACGGTGTTTTTTATTGTTGAATGTACTTTTGTGATCATAGTATCGAGTTTTGAAGTCTAAGGAAGTCATACCTACGTAATATTTCTTGTTATTCAGGTTTTCTTTCGCAAATATTGTGGCCTGGTAAACTACGCTTTTGGTTAGGCATTTATTTTGAAGTGGACAAAGTGTATGGTGTCTACAGTTGCATTTATCTTGTTCGTTATTAGTATTTTTATTTATAGTATGGCTGTTCTTGTCCGGGGTTGGTTTATTATTATCATTATTATTATTATTATTATTATTATTATTATTATTATTATTATTATTATTAGTAGTAGTAGTAGTAGTAGTAGTATTTCTGCTAGTGTTTTCGCGCATGAGCCTGAAGAGTCCTAAAGTGGATGAAACGTGAAATATTCAGTGTAGCTTAATTGCCATATACATTTTATAACTTACTAACTAGCTCTACCTACGTATTGAGCACTTTTGAAGTAAATACTTAAAGCTTACGCATAAATCTATACTTTCGTATATTAATTTTATGTGAGTAAATTAAGTAGTTATACTTAGCTCCTGAAACAGTCGAGCACTCTCAAAAGAATTTATTTCACCACATTAAAAATAGATATGAAAAGAGTTAATTTCGAAACATCGCTAAAAAACTTCCTCACACCTAGAAAGCTAGCTATATTATTAAATTAATCCAAAAAACAGATGAACTAATACGCCGAATGCGATGGCGAGCAAATTTCTTCCTTAAAAATGAAAACGTAAACAAAAAAGAATCCTATGGTTTTAAAACCCTTAAAAATGCGAAAACAGTAGACCTTTTGATAAACTTTGAAAATGACATTCTAAACGTAATAAAAAACTTAGAATTCCACAATCAACCTTACAATTTCCAACGAAAACTACACAAAATTGTTAGAAACATAAACAACTCTAATAACATCTTTGTAAAAGCAGATAAAACTAGAAACTTTTATAAAATAGATAAACAAGAATATAACAAACTAACCACAGAGAACGTTACAAAAAAACTACAAAAAACTAGACACAAACGAATGTGACTACATAGATATAATAAATACTGAAAGTAAACTAATTACCGATAAATTAAAAATTAGCGATAAAGTTGGCAAATTGAAACCTAGAGAGGCATACATTCTGCTTAAAGACCACAACTGCGACTTTAATAATAATCCCAGCACCCGCTTGATAAACCCAACTAAACCAGAAATAGGTAGAATTAGCAAAACAATACTTTCTAGAGAAAACAAACAAATCAAACAAGACCTAGAATTAAACCAGTGGGAAAATACTGCCGAAGCAATCACCTGATTTAAAAATATAGAAAACAAAGATAAATGTACGCTTATACAGTTTGACATCATAGACTTTTATCCCTCGATATCTGAAGAACTTTTTAACATTGCCCTAGAATTTGCCGAGGCATACACTGATATAGATGTAAAAACGAATAGCGATCCCTTTATAGTAGTAATACTTCCATTCATAACCCCTCACTCCCAATATCTTAATTAATTAATTAACGAAGGGAAGAGTTGAAAGGATATAAAGTAGTCCCGATACACCAAAAATTAATAACTATACTTACTAAAAACCAACACCCCTCTAATTAATAACTATACTTACCGAAAAGCGTCGAAGGATAGGCTGGCATAAATAACTTAGTTAAATTAAGGAAGGAGCATTCCTCTCATTACCCCTCAACATCATCTCAAACACTACCGTTTTATACTAAACTAAACGAACACAAATATAATATTCCACCAACTGGATAACGTTTAGTGCCCTTTGCATGCTTACTAATTAAACGCCCAACAAACTAACTAAATTAATCCATGCTTGTAACCTACGAGAATTATTATTGGGAAGTAGCGTTACAATGGATTACTCTATAGACAAATATATGCTATGTTGTACCTGTTTCAATCTATATGGTCTGGAGAACCTATCTCCATAACAAAGCACAAAAACTTATAAAATATATTTATATTCTAGTGTTGAAGAAAAGATAAAAAGCCTAAATGAAAGAATGACAACCACCGAAATAAAGTTTATTTATAGATATGAAAACCTTAATTACTTAGGAGATCGCGGTAGAGTGGAAAATATAACTTCCAGTATACAACCTTTATGTAAATAATATAACAAGACTGACTGTTAATTTGACTGTATGGATATATAGTTTCTAAATAAACAAATCAATAAATAACTTAAAAACAAGAAATAAATGAACGGATAAATAAGCAAGGAATAGAATAAATAAATAAATAAATAAATAGAGCTTATAAATAAAATAGATGGATAATGAAGTCGCCACCAGAAAAGAAAAGAAAACTACCATAAAGATCTGGGATAGGGAAGTTTCCAAATTACAAATAAACTTTTTAATTATTTCCAAATAAAATAAAGACGGCTTCATCTCTTTATCGTTAATAAATTTTTCCCCATGAACCGTATTCTGTAAAGACGTAAAGATATGAAATCAGTCAGTGCGATGTCAGGGGAATATGGTGGATGAAGTGGAACACAACAGCTAAGTTGCAAGTTTTTCTTTCCTGTGTCACGTAGGTAGCGTGTAGCTTTGCGTTGTTATTTTCAATGTTGACAAGTATTGTTTTTTTGTCATACATTGCAACATACAAGTTTTTGTGTCGTGTTTGTTCGCGGACCTTTAAACCCCTAATGAGTTATAGCAAAAGTATATATAAAATACTCTGTAAAATCCTTCTTCCATTATATTTTGCGTTGCACATGGTTATAAGAAACCCACTTCCAATCACCTGTTATGACATGACCATACAGGATTGATTTCGGTACCTGTAAAGATGACTAGATGAGCTTGAAAGATGACATGACATATTTTCTTTTATTTAAATGAATGCCAACTTTTCACTCGTGTATCTGAAAACACTATCAATAATTCTCCCCACTCTTTATATGTGCCTAAACGTAAACGTAGATTCCATGAGCAAATCTCCTTTCTTAGAACTGCAAACCTGTGGAACTCTCTTCCGTTTACCTGCCTTCCAGCTGACTACAATATGGCCGTCTTCAAGTCCAATGTAAACAAGTTCTTGATTAGCCGTTCCCCTAAAGTAATCCAATTGATGAAATTTACACTTCTAACGATTACAATGATATTTGACCACTGTATACTCTTTAATCCTTATCCTCGAGTGGCTTCTGGGCTTTGATAAGTGGCGATTCCTTTGTTAAAAAAAATGAGGAACCCAAGTGCCTAGTATATTAACTTCACACATCTTTTGTACATGACGGTATATTATGGGTTGGGAAGTATTGAGTTAAGATGGCGCCCGTTTTAAGTTTTTGCTGATAATAAATATGGCAAGCGTACAAAACCAGAATTCATAAGTATTCACTAAGCAAAATGCATTATAGATTACAGAAAGTATTCTGGAATATTCAAGGTCACCAGATAGATAGATAGATAGATAGATAGATAGAAACAGAAACGGATAGACAAATAAATGAAAACAGAATTGATAGTTAGAGAGATAATTAAATAGATATTAAGTGCTTTTTATGCCCGGTGAGCACCTAGGAGTAATCTTATGTTCCAAGTGAACGAGCCTTGTTAAACTAATCCCTTACTCGTGGATATGTTAAGACATCCTGGCCTATATGTTGATATTTTCCTCGCTGTCTCTGCATCAGCATTTTCGTTTTAAATTCTTTACAACAGAAGACAGAAAGCAGTGTTAGAGTGAAATAATCGCAGCTAAGAAATGATATACCGAAATTACAAAATAAACAAATAAATAAATAAATAAAATAAAAAATACACGTTGAGTCGTAGAAATTAGGAACTCGCTATTTCTGAAACACCCATAATAGTGTAGAGAATAATGTGCAACAACAAGTTCCTTATGATGCCGCCTGCACATCAACTTAAAATACTGAACTCCAACATAAACACCACAAAATACATCCTCTCAAATTTCCCTCTATATTTTCACCTCTAACTCCACTATAGATACCAGAAAATACTCAAACTCAATTTTCCCTTTGGGGACAAAAACAACACTGGATTATCTGATGATGGTCCTTTCCCATGTCTGCTACATCATAAAACAAAGTTTTTTTTAAGTAGACTCGTTTGTTTCTAAACTCTACAATAAATGCCTTACCGAATATTACTTTCCTGATTGATTAAAAATTGCCTCTGTAGAATCAGTATTCAAGAATCGAGATGACCCGCTCAATTATCGCCCCGTTAGTCTTCTCTAATATCTTTTGGTAATAAATCAATTGGGCGCTAATCAAACACCTTGCAAACACAAAACTTTTTTTCTGACCGACAGTATCGATTTAAGCAACACCTCTCTACTGCGGCTACTTTAAGGACCATTTCTGAATGCATATACCATGCGCTGGGCAAGGCAAGCTGGAGCTACGATATATCCAAAGCATTGGACAAGGTTTGGTATAAAGGTCTTCTAAAGAAAATAAAATCATACGGTATAATTCGACAAATACTTAATATATGTTTTTTCTGTTTTTTCACCTCAAACATAGCACAATACCACTTTGACGTAAGAGGCTACTATTTGAGACTAAATTTACAGGGATACTATCTAGCGAGTTGAGCAGCAAGATGTTTGTTCACATTACACTTGAATTTCTGTATGTCAGTACAGTCAAGAAAGCATGGAACCGAGTGGAATTCTATAATATCGCAGTTCGAGAGAAGAAACTATTTGAGTAGAGGCTTTCCGGCATTTAATGACATCTACAATGTAGGGGTGGGATTTTGCTGCTTGTCGAGTTAGTCAGTCGTATTTACATCTAGGGAGTAAGAGAACCTTGTGTTCGTCGGAGTACATTGCATTAAAAATACTTGTTGGTTTGTTAGTTGGTAAATTTGTTTTACGGCATATCAACCCTTTTCGAGTTATTTAATGCCGAATCCAAAGATTTTGAAGAAAACTTTTTTAATAGAATATATTTGTTGTTTTCACGTCGGTTTCTATTCAACCCATAGTTGGGACCCTAACAGGTACGACCACTCCGGGTCAGAGTGGATCTGGGAGCAATTGTAATTAAAGGGTGGCTCCACACTCCCCAAAGCCCACAAGCTGGGGCCTCACCACTGGATATAGTTTAAGGTCATATCCAGGACCTAAACTACATGGAAAACAGACACAGGTACGGAACATTTCTGCGATGGGACAGAGGTTGAAGATTGGTTGATAATAACGAACCTATAAGGTTAGCATCTATTTTTTGAACTTTGTCTATTGAATGAAAGATTTATAGCAGGTGCACTAGTCCAGATATAATATATGAAACTCAGGTAGACTTCGATGATAGTAGATTCTAACAATATGTAGTCATTTCTCAGTGTCGATTCGTGGATCTTTTTTGTTGTTGCTGTTTACAAACGACTTATCTGATAAAATCTAGTCATAGATGTGTATGTTTGCTAATAACACTACGCTTAATAACAAACATATTTAAAAACTGAATGTGCACATACTCAAGGCAATATCTGAAACCTTAGAAAATGTTCTCCAGTCTGTAATAGAATTGGGGACGTAAATGGATGGCAACAGTTAATGCTTTTAACTTCCTTTATTCAATAATTACAAAGAACCTTCCCAGCCACTGATTGTTCTGACTAAATACATTCTTGCGTAGAGCTCATAATTCAAGCTTCTCAGCCTAATATTCACTGATAACATGAATTTGAACAAACACATGGAAGGTAGTGTCAAGACTGCTGCAAAGAAGATGGCCTCCCTCTAACGCGCTAGAAATGAACTTACATCTGACAGCATCACAGATTATTACGAAGCCACCAGTTACGTAAACATAGAACATTGTTGCCATATATGGATCGGTACATCAACCAGTAGTCTTTTCAGCCACTATCACATCGTCGCAATGTTGCATCCCTGTCCCTTTGTGACCCGACAAACTCATCGCACTGGTGCCTTCTCAACGTAAATATCCCCGACTAGTGAGACAAGCAGCAAACTCGCACCCCTTAACCATAAACATTTACCGATACCGGACACCGTATTCGGAAAATTATTTTCCTCGTACTGCTAGACGTCGGAATCCCTTTCCTCTTATCCTTTTCCGCAACGATACTAAGGTCACCATTCGCCCATGTAGGGAGTATTATTGTTATATTTGGACTGGTGCATCTGCTACTAGTCTCTCACTCCTAGACACGGTTCAAAAGAGAATCGCAAACCTGATAGGTCCTGAACTGTCATCTAAGCTGCAGCCTCTGTCCCATCGACGAAATGTTGCGTCCCTCTGATTGTTCTATAAGTATTTTAATGGTGGATGCTCTGACGAACTGCAAGCACTTGTGCCCCAACGACGTAGATACCCTCGAAAAACCCGACAAGCAGCTATATCCCACCCCTACACAGATGTAGGAGAGCTTTCTACATCAGTAGTTCCTTCCCTAGAACCGCTAGATTTTGGAATCTATTCCGGCTCCCTGCTTTCCCAACTGTACTGACATGCAGAAGTTCAAGTGTAACGTGAACCGACATCTTACTGCCCAACTCCCTACATAATACCCCAGTAGCTTATGTCCCTGATAGTAGCTCCCTACACCAAAGTGGCAATGTGCCTTCTTTGGGGTGAACATGCCCTAAAAACATTTTTTTTTAAATACTAAGATGCAGAAATTGAAGTATAATACGAACAGAGCAATGTCCGTGAGTCACAATAAACTCTTACGCCACTTGGCTTTGTTGGAGTTTAATTTGAGCCAAAAAGGAACCAAAAAGAAAAAGAGGTGTTTTAATATGCAACCTTAGTCCTTCCCCATCAAGTGTTAATATTGTATAATCGTACTTCAATGAACGTATAAAAGCACTCATAAAGAAGACATTTTCTGATAACTAGCGAGAACGCTCGTCCTTGCTTGGTCGTAAAGAACTATTCAATATTAATCTATGCAAATTTCACATTTATATTTATAGAACCAATTCATTATGGAATACCCATTTTAAAAGTAAAAACAAAAATTACTTGAATGACACCAGCGATGATCAAAACAAACATTTAGCGCTCCAGCAGGGTTTCCATACAATTTGAGCTCTCGACATAGATACATAAGAACGATTCAAAATAAAACAACTACAAGCAACGCATGACTTCGCACGTGCGCTGAAGTAATAGTAATATGTTGAAACTAACATTTTGCAGTTCAACTTGCCGAAATATTTCTGTACGCGTTATTCATCAATCCAAACAAAGATTTTAATAGTTATAAACGATTTCTTAGTGTATGATAAGTAGTCATGTGATCAGTAGTTTATCAGTTAAATATTTACATACAAATATACAAACATGCAAACATACAAACATACAAATATACAAATATGCAAACATGCAAACATACAAACATACAAACATGGAAATGTGCAACCATACAAAAATATAAATATACAAACATACAAACATACAAACATGTAAACATGCAAACATACAAACATGCAAATATGCAAGCATACAAACATGCAAACATACAAACATGTAAGCATGCAAATATGACAAACATACAAGCATACAAACATGCAAGTATGCAAACATACAAACATACTAACATAAAATATACAAACATGCAAACGTGCAAACATACAAACATGCAAATATACAAACATAAAAATATACAAATATACAAACATACAAACATACAAATATGCAAGCATACAAACATGCAAATATACAAACAATGAAACATGCAAATATTCAAACATACAAACATGCAAACATGCAAATATACAAACATGCTAACAATTAAACATGCAAACATACAAACATGCAAACATGCAAATATACAAACATGCTAACAATTAAACATGCAAACATACAAACATACAAACATGCAAACATACAAATATGCAAACATGCAACCATGCAAATATGCAAATATGCAAACAATCAAACATACAAACATACAAACATGCAAACATGCAAACATACAAATATGCAAACATGCAAATATACAAATATACAAACATGCAAACATGCAAACATGCAAATATACAAATATACAAACATGCAGATATACAAATATACAAACATGTAAACATGCAAACATGCAAATATGCAAACATGCAAATATACAAACATGCAAACATGCAAATATGTTAATATACAAATATGCAAATATACAAACATGCAAACATGCAAATATGCAAATATGCAAACATGAAAACATGCAAAATTGCAAATATGCAAATATGCAAACATACAAACATGCAAACAAACATACAAACATACGAACATGCAAATATACAAACATACAAACATGCAAACATACAAACATGCAAACATACAAACATACAAACATGCGAATATGCAAACATGCAAAAATGCAAACATGCACACATGCAAACATACAAATATGGAAACATGCAAATATGCAAAAAAACATACAAACATACAAACATGCAAATATACAAACATACAAACATGCAAATATACAAACAAACAAACGTGCAAATATAAAAACATGTAAACATACAAACATACAAACATGCAAATATACAAACATACAAAAATACAAACATACAAACTTTCAAACATGCAAACATGCAAACAGGCAAACGTACAAACATACAAACATGCAAACATACAAACATACAAATATACAAACATACAAACATGTAAACATATTAACATACAAACATGCAAATATACAAACATACAAACATACAAACATGCAAATATACAAACAAACAAACGTGCAAATATAAAAACATGTAAACATACAAACATACAAACATGCAAATATACAAACATACAAAAATACAAACATACAAACTTTCAAACATGCAAACATGCAAACAGGCAAACGTACAAACATACAAACATGCAAACATACAAACATACAAATATACAAACATACAAACATGTAAACATATTAACATACAAACATGCAAATATACAAACATACAAACATACAAACATGCAAATATACAGACATACAAACATACAAATATACAAGCATGCAAACATACAAACATACAAATATACAAACATGCAAACATACAAACATACAAATATACAGACATACAAACATACAAATATACAAACATACAAACATACAAATATACAAACATACAAATATACAAACATGCAAACATACAAACATACAAATATACAAATATGCAAACATACAAACATACAAACATGCAAACATGCGAATATGCAAACATACAAACAATCATAACATGCAAACATACAAATATACAAGCATACAAACAAATAAACACACAGACATACAAACATGCAAACATACAAACATGCAAACATGCTACCATTTACTGTTTTTGTTATATAGATTTGCACTGAATAACCTAACTGTAATTGTTTTACGATAATTAAAAACGACATTTCACTGAACTTTTTCAGTTGCAATGAAATACAGTTATTAATGGTTCTTCCAGAAGAACGCATCGCTTTTCTAGTTTAATGTGCCTTTTATGTCGGGGCAAACGTTCATTTTTCCCGATACGAAATTTCTTTTCCGGTCCTCACCACGTGATGCATTTTTACTTTTTTCTTTCCCGTCTTTTTCACTGCTGAGACGTGACATTGCTCACTGGCTCGGTCATTTGCATTTGTGTTATGCGGCCGCTACTGCTACCAGCGTGAGTGTACTGTTACTATAACTCTAGCTTATAAATAAATAAAAGACTGTATAATATGAATTAGAATAGAGCCATATAATGAAAAAGAAAATATCGCTGGGTATAATAATTCTTTTTAATCCGAATTTTACAAATAAAAGAGAGAAAGCGGGATAGTAGGAAGAAAGTGACTTATTGTGTCTTTTTAGTTTTTTTTGAATTTTGTAAACTCACTTTTTCTAACGAAATATTTTATTTCATAGTGTTTCTATTATTCTCACTTCCGTCTCTCTCTATATATATCTATGCGTTTGGCTATCTGCCTCTATCTCTCTATTTATCGTTTTGTTAACAAACAGAATAAAAACTACTTATGAAACAGAAGATTGTCACCGTCTCTTAGAAATTGTAGAGAATATCACTACAGTTATTAATACTATTTTACTCATGTGAATAATGGATACAGAGATTGATTAAATGCGAGATAGAGTGAGAAAGAGAGAGATAGAGAGATAGAGAGAGAGAGAGAGAGAGAGAGAGAGGGTGGGGGCAAAAAGGAGAGGCATACCTACAGAGAGACAGATTGCGAGCAGAAAGCCTAATGTTGTATTTTGATTTTTTAGTTATTCTTCATTAATTCATTTTGAAAAAATTATGTGTTCCGGACGCGAAAGAATTAACTCAAAGCTCAACGAGGGATCCAACGGGTCACACATGTTTGTATATAGGTGTATGTGCGTTATTTTGAAATAGCAAAATAGAAATTGAAGCAGGTACTTGCCATCACCTCCCGTTGAAAACGGTAAAATAAAAAAAAAAACATTAAAAAAAAACCCGGATCCATTTGTTTGCTTAATTAATTACTTTTGAATTGGGCCTCGGTTAGAGGGACTTATTATTGGCATTTAGCAATGTTCTCTTTGTTATACGCTAGTTGAATTTCCCTAGAACTACATAAAGTGGACACCCATCACAATAACCATCACCATCGCCATTACGACGAATAAGATAATAATGATAATAATATTTTTTTATTTTCGTTTTTTTTTTCCAAACCAATGTTAAATGGTGTGTAATTAGGGTGTTAATAATTAATTTGCAATTAGGAACTTTTTCCTGTTCGAGTTTTAATTGACGAAGTCATGTACGATTCATATAGCAACAAGATGGTGTCCTCGGTGGGTTTTCGATTAGAACATTTGAGTTTGGCTAAAATAATTATTAAAGCAAAAAAGGGGAAGATATATATAAAGGGAGAAAATAAGGAGGTACCAAAAGAAAAGTGTAGAAGTAGACGTATGAGAGTGGGGAGAGGCATGAAAGAATAAGGGGGGAAAAAGGAAAGACAAATAATGAGAGAAAGGAACACCCCCCTCCAAAAAAAAAAGAAAGAAAGGAGGAAGAAAAGACGAGATGTTAAAAAGCAAGTGAAAAAAAAGTTGTAACACAGCGCGGACGTACGTGTGACATCAGCAGTAGTTGTATGCAAATGACCGAGCCATGTGCGAGGTGACGTAACGGTGAGAAAGAAAGAAAGAAAAATATTATATAAAAGAAGAAAAACGTGGACCCTTGAGGTGAGAGACGTGTTACACACGTGGCGGAAAGCGACAAGAAAAGTCGCGTCCGAAATATGTCCGAACAAAGACATAGTACCACGTGTTCGACAAGACAGAGTTTATTAAGCACATTGGAATAAGAGAACGCTTATGAACAAGAGATAAGGAATTATTCTAGAAAGTACCTGTAAATAAATATCTGTTATTTCACTTAAAACAAGGGTGAGTCGAATTACTTCCTTGTCTTTGTTTCTTGCGACGGTTACTACATTTTTACGCGTGTGTAATGTTACAAGAAAACGTGGGGTTTCTTTTACGGCATATCAACATTTTTTTGTGATTTAAAATTAATCCGGTATGTTGGTAAAAGGTTTTTACGCTTTAAGTTCATTATATCTTCGAATATTTATTCATGTTGCTTGCTTTAAATAACTTTTCATGTTATTTAATGCCAAATTAGTCATATTTTTGTAAAATTATTTTATATTCAATTGTGTATTCATACAACATAGTAAGCCTTACTGGGTTATTTAATGCAGACAGTGATCCTTTTGAAAAAAAAATGTAATATTTTCTAGAAATCGCAAACCGGAAGCGCTGCCAGCCGTTCTATAACCAAGGATTTCGGGAGTTTGAGTTTCAGCAGGCGTGAAATTACGTGCTAAATTCGTTTCAGCAAATAACGTTAATTCTAGTTACAATTTCGTTCCGACAAAATGTATAGGTCCTGTCACGACGAGAATCCATTTCTTTAGAGAAGATTTTTTCCCGCCTACCCTATCTGCAGAATTGCATTCAAAAGGAATTCATATCTTTTGCGGTCTATTTCCTCAAATATGTTCTTCGAATTAATTTTTCCTGTTTGGGAATTTATTGAACCATAGAGCGAAGGATTGTTCTAGGTTCTAATCTTGCGATTCGAGCTTTAAATGTGCTGAAGAACTTGATTAATGTGAAAAAAAAAGAATTGTGTTCTTACAAAGAGTTGAATTGGATAGGGATGGAGAGATGCTCCTAACCGTGAGTTCCTTGCGGGGCAAGGTAGCATTGTTCGGCGCTGTGCCAGAAATCGACTCAATCATTTATGAGTAAGTCTTCCATACCATACTTCACGATTTTTTTTTTACACAGTGATCACCACTTATCAAGGCCCGGAAGCCACTCAGGGACAAGGGTTATTGCAAGTACATTACGTTAGTGTGGGGATTTGATGAAGTGTTTACTTAAGGGGGAGGTTCATTAGGAATTTGTTAACATTGGACTTGAAGACACCCAAGTTGTAGTCCGGTGGGAAGCAGGCAGACGGAACTGAGTTCCACAGGCGTGCATTTCTAAGAAAGATGAGTGTATATGTCCAATGCTACTTGTGCAAGTTAAACGAAAGAAAATTTAAAATGCTTTATCGATACTTGAAGTAAGATTTCGTTTTTCCCCAGTGCCGTATACAAAATATTATGTTTTCGAGAGATTATTTACTTGGAAACCGTAAGTATATAAATACCAAGAATATTCATCTCTATCTGCTCGAAGTGTCTTTAAAACTGGAGTGACTTTATGACATTATTTGCAATTGGTTTAATACTTAAAATTTAAAACATCACGCTTTTCTGAGGTTGTGGCTAATATAAGTGGAGCGGGATTCCGTTTAAGTCCAGGCTATGATAATTTAAAACATACGCTCTTGGATCGTATTATAGGTTTAGATCTTATCCAGCGCCTTATGAAGTTTCGTTTAATTTAACGTCTGGACGTATCTGCTTAGCAGACTACAAATTGTATCGTTCATTTAGACAAATAAGTTGTTTTTTGAGGAAAGTTTCAGAAAAGGTTAAAAACAGTCATAGTTTCCCTTTCATCATCCATTCAATCTGTTTTCTAGCATAGTTTTCAAGCTATCTTATTGAAGGATTATTGAATCATGTCTCTTCATTTCATAATTTTTAGGAATCCTATCGAACACGAAATTAAGAGTTTTTTTTATTATCTCGACGTGATTGGAATAGGCAGGGATTCCGTTTTGTCGTTCTATAATAAGGACCAAATTAAGTTTTACGCAGAAACTATTGTTCTGAGGTAGAGTAAGCACCACGTTGATATGTGTTGGGATGGGAACAAAATTTGTTTAAGGCGATTGAGTAAGATGAAGTTCCTTGGTAATGACCTAAAAGAATAGTGTTCCTATTGAATTCTTGTGTTTCGATGATGCATCGAAAACAGCTTTTGAATATATATATATATATATATATATATATATATATATATATATATATATATATATATATAACTGCTTCATTTACTACACGAAAGCATAAATTTATGCGTAAACTTTAAGTATTTACTTCAACAGTGCTCAATACGTAGGCAGAGCTAGTTAGTAAGTTATAAAATATATATGACGATTAAGCAACACTGAATATTCCGCGTTTAATCCACTTACTATATATATATATATATATATATATATATATATATATATATATATATATATATATATACATATATATATATATAAGTGAAAGTGTCTGTGTGTGTGTGTGTGTCTACGTCTGTGTAATTTCCCTACGCATTAACTCTGTCAATTTTAAGCCTACAGACTCGAAATTTGATATACAGGGTACTGAGCTTTGGGAAAATCGATGGAATTCGTTTTCGGGCAGAATGTTTGCGATTAAGGGGTCAAAGTTCAACGATTTGATCTTTGAAAACTCTACCAAACTTCTCCTACAATTTCGGGTCTAAACACTTGAAATTTTAGATATAGATTCCGTGGACGTGGACCTTACTTACTAATTTCATTTGAGTCCTAAAAAAGTAAATTTTAAGGGGTTGTAATAGGGGTCAAAGTTAAAAAAAATGACCTTTTTTTTGCTCAACATACACCTCAAAACACCCGGGCAACGCCGGGCACCCATGCTAGAATATATATATATATATATATATATATATATATATATATATATATATATATATATATTTCATTATTCTTTGAGGGGTACAAAATTTATACAAGGCAATCATGAAAAAAAAATAGTTTTTCTGTTTCAATGCGGCGACGAGATATGTTTCCTTTTAACGCACTCATTAAATTTGATTTCTTTCTCTTCATCCCGTTTTTAATCATTAATTTAAGTCTTCCCTTTATGATTGCGACACACACACACACACAAACACACACACACATATATATATATATAATTTGAGGTGGCTATTTTCCAAAGGTAGGGTAACCAGTAAAAGAGTGCTCAATACAGAAGTAGAGCAGGTTACATTTGTCTTTACATAGGCAGTAGTTTGTTGCAAATGTTTTTTTTAGAATTCCGTTTTCGAAAATAAGGGCTGTTGCCTGATGAGGTCCCTAGTTGGTAAATACTAGTAGACCGAAACATGCTCATGACTGTGTAGCAACAACCTACTGCTTATGTAAAGACAATATATATATATATATATATATATATATATAATTTTTGGGAGGGGTACAAAATTTAATTATGGCTAAATACAGATTAATCAACATGATTAAAAAAATAAAAAATTAAAATAAGCTAACCAGGTTTTGTTCATCGCTCAACAGAGCTAAATCGAGGAAATTGCGATAAAAAAAGTCATGAATATGGCGGGGGAGTAAAAAAACAAAAACAAAAAAAAAACAAAACGAAAAGTAAGCGGGGTGGGAAAATAACAAATTGCAAAGAGAAGATCTCAAAGACTTAATAAAAATAGTTTCTAGAATTTTTAGATGAAAGGGCGAGTGCGACTTACTGAATATCGTATACATGTCAGCACTGAAATGCGTGACACACGCATGGTTATTTATAAGGTGGTCGCAAATCGAAGAACCATGCGTATTACTCAGAACATTCGAATGTGAATATATATATATATATATATATATATATATATATATATATATGTGTGTGTGTGTGTGTGTGTGTGTGTGTGTGTGTGTGTATGGATAGATAGATAGATCTGAAGATCGTAAACATGTCAGCACTGAAATGCGTGACACACGCATGGTTATTTATGAGGTGGTCGCAAATCGAAGAACCATGCGTATTACTCAGAACATCCGAATGTGAATATATATATATATATATATATATATATATGTGTGTGTGTGTGTGTGTGTGTGTGTGTGTGTGTGGATAGATAGATTTGAAGTTATACTTTTCTTAACGACCCGAGATATACTTTGAAAATTGCATTTTTAGATCGAGCTAATTTAGTTGACTTGCGGTGGACAAGGTCTCTCACAAGATATGTAAATTTTCGCTGTCTAAATCAGCAATTAGTTGGGAAAATGCTCCACCGTTGATGTAAGATGGCTTTTCATTTACTATACGTTCAGCGAGTTACCTACTCTCTTGGCCTTTCCTAACCTTGCTTTAGGTGTGGTGGTGGATGGATGGATAAATCGTTCAAGAATATGCTGAACATCTACATAGATGGTTCTGCACGAATTTTATTTAAATTGCTTATGGCTTCGAATGAGTTTTTAATAGTAAACTTTGCGATTATATTTACAGGCAATTTTCGTGGGTTAAATAAGTTGGAGAAAGTCCACAGTTAAATCTTAATTTAAAAAAAAGTAAAAATACAGAAAAATAATCCTTATGACGTACGCACCCCTCACAAAACAGAAATGTTATAATCAGGTAATATGATCAATAGTTTTTTTATAGAAATAAACTCATTTTAAAAGATTTTTATGCGAGGAATGTGAAATCGTAAGCGTTACAAGGCTGATCATGCAAGTTTGAATTGTTGTGGAGTTATCTGCCCTAGTTTTTCTTTTTCAATGCGGCAACGAGATATGTTTCCTTTTTTACTCATTCATGAATTTGATTTTCTTGGTTAAAAATACAACTATTTATCAATTCATGCGATTTTTGGAATATGGCATTTTGGTTCCGCAACAGGCGCATACAACATCATATAGATTCATCTGTGTGTTTTGATTATTAAATAGTTTGAATTCTGAACAAGAGCAGATAATTTTTTCGTTTAAAAAATAATACAACTTGGCTGAAATTTGTTGGTTATTAGTTCACACATTTCTACATCAAATGGAAAGGTGCCTGTCCTATGGTAAAATTATACAGGCGGAGGGATATAAAAAGTACAAGATCATCAAACTAGATATTTTCATCTGGAACAAACCTAAAAAGACTACTCTCACCATTGATGTAGCCGTCCCAAATGACTACGGCCTCAATAGGGTCGAAAGCAAAAAAAAACAAAAAACAAAAAAATCACTAAATATTAGAACCTCAAAAATGACTTCAAATCAACATGGACCCTGAAAGAAATAAACATAATACCAGTTCTGGCAACTGGTTTAATAAAATAAATCTAATAAACTACATGAATTCAATTACCGATCAGCATCCCTAAAGAAAGTACTTGCATACAAATGCAACTCGTAGGGAAATTAAATGTTAACTCCAAAGGGGGGGGGGTCCTTGATTTCTTCAATCTTTCTAAAATAAATGTTGAAAAGGTGAAAGAAAGAAAAGAATGAAACACAGAAATCAAAATATATATATAAAAAAGACAAGTAGATGGAAACAACACAAGAGAGCAGGAAGGTTCCCGGATAATTTTAATGAGGAATGCTCAAGAATGGCTCAAGAATGGGAAACTTTCATTTGATGAGGAAAGACTCATTATAGGCGGACAAGATCAGTGCTTACTCGCAAATGGATAAAAAAAAATGACTGGCCTACAAGCAAATGGCTAGTACAGGTTTTGTCAATCAGCAATTATAACCCTTATCCCTGAGTGGCTTCCGGGCCTTGATAAGTGGTGATCACTGTGTAAAAAAAAAAAAAAATTTGACTGGCCACCTAATGTCTGGCTGCCATATCCTATTAGCAGATAACGTTTACACTGCCCGCCACAACAACGTATGTAAATATCTTAATCGGAAAATCTGTGAAGAGATGCAACTTAACAGATCATCGAACAGCTGGAAATATGAACCATCACCGATAATATCAAACGGAAAAGTGACAATAGTCAATGACAAAGACATACAGGCGGCAGATACATAAAAGACAAAGCTATCAAACCAGACATTGTTATATGAAACAAGCCTGAAAAAAAAAACTGCGCTCATTATCGATGTCACAGTCCCAAATGACTTTGGCCTTAATAGAGCTGAATGGGAAAAGATAACAAAACATTGGGACCTATAGAATGATTTTAAAACATGGTCTCTGAAAGAACTTAGCATTATACCGGTGATGATATTAGCAACTGGCCTAAAAAAAATAGAAGAATTTTCAAAAATATTTAGAAACTATCCCTGCAACATTAATATGCTTTATTATAAAAGTTTTTATATCTCAAAAATTGTAAGTGTAGTTCAACACAACTTCATATTCATGTAACGCCCAGGTAACGTCAAGTAGCTCTGCTAGTTAAAAATAATTAAAAAAAAAACAGATATTGATAAAATAGATTTCAATAACAGCAATAACATCCTAAAATATTTGTAATGTGACATGAAGAATACAACGAATAACAAGTAAATTACTAATTATATATATATGTGTATATATATATATATATATATATATATATATATATATATATAAACACTTCCATAAATAATCCAAAAATCAGTTCGGTTATTACTGATGACAACCTCAGACAGATTCAAAAGCATTTGGCCATTTAGTGACTATGACAATTGTATGACCCAGTTCTTACCTGAAGCAAGACAATTAATTAGGTTTGAAAGTATCAACACCAGAATAAGTAGACATGATCTATCTGTGTTAGTTAACGAAATATTCTTAAGAGATAGAATGCTATACACACACACACACACATCCACACACACACACACACACATATATATATATATATATATATATATACATACTAGCAAAAGTACCCGTCGTTGACTGGGTTCAAAAACAGTCTACAGTAAATGGACTCTGATTTATGAAAGTATGATAGGTTATGAAATGGAAGAGTTGTAAATGTGGGTTAAATTTGGGGGTATCAAAACCAAAGCAAAATATGATGAAAGTAAAAATTAAATAGATAAACCCCATAATTTATTATACCATACCTGTTCACATTGAGACACTTATTACAATATTCTGTGGATCTATATTAAAAAAACCTTGTTAAACTTTGCGACATATTTCCATTCTATGGAGGTCAGGCGCGAACGAACAACCCATAATTTTATTATACCATATTTCTTCAAACTGAAACATAATTATCAAAGTATACTTACGCAGATAGATATGAAAAGTCTTTATTAAAATTTGTGCCTATTTCCATTCTATGGGTGCCAGGCGCCAACGCAGACCCCACAATTTTATTTTATCATCCTTATTTAAGTTAAAACATACTCATCAAAGTATTCTTATGTACATCTATATCAAAAACACTTGTAAACGTTTTTTTTTTAATTTTTAAATTTGTTATTTCCATACTGTGTGGACCAGGCGCGAAAGCAGACACCACAATTTTAATGAACCACCGTTCTACCAGATCAAACATAGCCATTCCTGTGTCTCGATACATCTTCTATCATTATATGTAATCAGTTTTTTAAAATAGTCAACCATATAGGAGCCTATTCGTGACCAGACACACAGACACAGACATTCAGCTTTATATATATATATATATATATATA